>NC_142537.1:12375000-12748125 GCF_056151865.1 Erythranthe guttata
TGTATCTAGGGAATCATGACGCGTAGTTGCTAGACGCCAATCTTGATTCGTTGGGTGATTAAGGTGAAACAAGCTTCATCTTAATCGTAACTCTAAGGGACGAGTTTTGACCACAAAGGGTTGTGGGCCCACGGCTAGCTTACACCCTAACCATCGAGGGTCACACTGCTCGTGCACATGAGATCTTTGAATAAACGGTCAAAGGTAAAAATAATTTATCTTTGCATGATTGGAAGTCAATATGATTGGGTCCAACATTCTTAATTTGGAATTATGAATGTGAATAAGAAAAGGAAAATAATAGGCGAACATCTTAGTGGACTTTCTAAATGGGGAAGTTTCCAAATTTAGAAAGTGCACTGAATTAGGGTTTCCACTTTTAGAAAGTTGGAAATTGAGAATTGACGCTCGTAATGACGAGGACATTATAATGATTCATAAAATATAATTGTAACAATTTTCCGATCATCGAATTGAGAGAGACGAGCAAGTAAAAGAACTAACAAACTTAAGCTGTTGGGCCCGGTCCAACTTAAGCCCGTTAGGGTTTTATGCAAGACACTATAAATACTTGATTTATAGGTCTTGCACAACACACAACTTACACACGAAACCCTAGCCGCTCCTCTCTCTCTCTCGGCCATCATCTCCCGCGGCCACCACGGCCGTCGCCGCCGCCAACTCGCCGGAATAGGCCACCCCTTGGCCGATCCTATTGGTAAATCTTTTTCCTATTATTCTTTCCATTTTATTCTAACTACTTCATGTCTAGTGCCATGTTCTAGTAGATCGAAGTATACGAGGTGAAATCCAAGAGGAGGAAGATCGAAGATCGAATAATCGAGGAGCAGCGCACAAGTCGACGCCGCACGCAATCCCACGCGCCGCCCGAAGACAGCGCATGAGCCACACGCGCCAGCGTAGCTCGCCCAGCCGTTGCTGCCCCGGATTGCACGGATTGGTTTTCGTGGCAACCTAGCTTTGCTTAGTGCGCCTACCTCACGCTTCAAGAGGTAAAGTTTCGAATCCATTGTCGTTCAATTCGGTTTTGTTTTAATTATTATATGCATGTTCGTTTTTGTAAGATAATTGTATGATTTTATGTGACTACATGAAAATGTTTATTTTACTGCGAGCATGTTGTTTAATTTAAACGCGAGCATGCTAATTGATTTAATTTCGATTAAGTAATTAAGCATGTATGTTGTTTTTAATTTCGCTGGAAGCGCAAAGGTACGCAATTAATTGTTTTCAATTATCGGGCATGTGTTTATGTGTTCTAAATTTGTTTAAATCGCATAAAATTTTTGTTTTTGGCTGCGTACACGTGTCTGATTCCCAATAGTGTGTTCACGCAATTAAAAGAGATTTTGTAATTGGATGGTTAGGGTTTATGAGACGAAAAGGGAAGTGAGAATTGAGAATTGGCGGAGTGAGTTAGAAATTGGATGTCAGTTGATTTGTGTGCCAAGCTAACATTTGACTGCCATATGTCACTCCACGTTCACTTTAATAGCCAGATCGACATCATGTGCGCCACACATGATGTTTCCGTCAAGTTGAGTGAAGGAGTTGACAACATAACATAAAATCGTTAAAAAGTGATAAGTTTGAGGACATATTCCTTGGATAAAACTGGTTGACTATATAAATCATTTTGGTGGTAATGTTTAGAGACATAAACTGTAATTTTTCCTATAGTTTTACCAGGTAAGTATAAGTATTGCGATGTTGTGCTTTTGAATGCACACACAAACATGATTACATGAATAAAATTCGAATATTTTACTACACTTTACAAACATGAGTAGGAAACATGACACAAAAACATTATGGTGTTGCAATATTTGAGTGTTAACTCTGGATTGTTGTATCTATTTTGTATGAGTTGTTTATGTCTTAATCATATTATTGCATCTGAGCAAATATTCATCATGCACTTTTCTTTTACTTCATTTGAGTGCCAAAAAAAATGTAAATGTATTTGAGTGAACATGAAATAATTGATGTACCGAATGCCTATTATGTTTCCAATTATATTTTGATGAAATATAAAAATGAGATTAGTAATAAAATAGATATTTTAAGAAAAACTCTTATTTTTGTATGAAGATATTGTAACTGAAGTTATAAAAGTTCAAAAGAGAAATACATATATGCAATTATCTTTAGAAGATTACAAATATATTTCAATTATTAAATACTCTTTTCATATATTATCTATATTTTTTAGAATATAAGAATATCTACGAGTTGAAATATATATGAATGCGCCTACAATTCTTGGTTCTATTTTGTTGTTAGCAAATGTATAGGGATATTGAATTACGAAAACTATATCATACAAATTATTTTGAAAAATATTTTATAGTGGTACAGTTGAGAGATGAGAAGTATATTTATTCTTACATTTATTACAATGAATACTTGCAAAGATAAAGCAATTTGTTTAAGTAAAATTATTTGAGAAATGGTTAATAAATCATTGAATTTTTCATATTAAATGTCGGATTAGCACTATTGAATTTGTGAAATTATATATTATTGTATCTCTATTGTACATTTACTTTTTACATATATATTCATAAGATGGATATCCATTTTAACGATAAGACATACTAGAATTTAGAATTATTTTTGTTGGTAGGTTTATTTTTTTAAATACTAAACTATAAAATTTCATTTAGTTTTTCTAATGAATTGCAACATAACACATTTTAAAAAGTTTGTCTAGAGGAGTCCTTGCTGGCATGAGATTTGAAGTGACATCACTAATTTATTTATTTGATTTTCCATAAAATAATAATTATAAGACAAAACTGTTGGATTGATTTAATAATATAGATCGAAAACACGCAGCGACATAACTTAAAATAGAGAGGAGGAGTAGTGGATAAGAGATAAAAAAAGAAAAAAAAAAATTACTCATCCAATCAACACAAATATATAAACTCACTCAAGAACTGTCTTTTGATTCTCTCTAGAATTCTTCTTGTTTTTGTTTTACTTGCTCCAAATGAAAAACTACATAGACTATTTATAGGATTTTCCTAGCATGTATCTAAACAAATACATGAACACATACTTAATAATATTCTTCCTCCATAGCATTATCCATGAATCTCTCCAAAACACACACTCATGTATTCTTCCACATTCATGAATTCTAGAATCTTCAATACTTTGAACTTGATTAATGAATCTAGCTTATTCATTTCCAACACGCTCCCCTAAGCTTGATTCACGCATTCCAAGTTGACTCCTCAACTTCTCGAACGATTCTCTCTTGAGGGGTTTCGTGAAGATATCGACAATTTGATCTTCAGACTTCACGAACTTCACTTGAACTTCCTTCTTTGCAATATACTCTAGGATGAAATGATATCGAGTATCAATGTGTTTGCTTTGATCATGAAACACTGGATTTTTCGCTAGTGCAATTGCTGACTTGTTATCAACAAAAACTTGTGTCGAATCTTCTTGTGCAAAATTGAGCTCCTTTAGTAAGCTCCTTAGACATATTGCATGGCATACACTCGATGTCGCTGCCACATATTCAGCTTCACAAGTTGATAGAGTAACTGTCGGTTGCTTCTTCGATACCCAAGTGAATTTTGAATTTCCAAAGCAGAATACAAAACCACTTGTACTCTTTCGATCTCGGGATCTCCGGCCCAATCGTTGTCGCTATATATCCGGCTAACTTCAAATCTCCATTTGTTGGGTAGAACATACCCAAATTGGTAGTTCATTTGATGTAGCGGAGTATCCTCTTTGCAACTTTGAAATGGTACTCCTTTGGATCTTCCATGTATCGGCTAACAAGACCAACTGCAAATAGAATATCGGGTCTTGTGCATGTAAGATACCTCAGACTTCCAACCAAGCTTTTGAATAAGGTCGGATCAACGGGCTCTCGTTCAATGTGCTTCGACAATTTGTCTCCAATGTCAATTGGAGTGCTAATTTCCTTGCATTTCTCCATTTTGAATTTCTTTAGCACATCTTTTGCATAGCCTTATTGTGAGACAAAAATGCCATCATCTTGTTGCTTCACTTTAATGCCAAGATAATAAGACATCGATCCAATGTATGTCATCTCGAACTCCTTGGCCATCTCCTTTTTGAACTCATCAAACAATTTGACATTGTTCCCTGTAAATATTAAATCATCAACATACAAGCACACAATTAGCATATCACCTTTATCGATATTCATATATAACGCATGCTCATGTGGACATTTTTTGAATCCCTTTTTCAAAACATATTGGTCAGTGCGGCTGTTCCACGCCCTTGGTGCTTGCTTTAACCCATAAAGTGTTTTCTTCAATTTTAGCACCTTATTCTCTTGACCACGAACTAAGTAACCTTCTAGTTTGTCAGAGTACACCTCTTCTTCAAGCACTCCATTTAGAAATGTTGATTTTACATCCATTTGATAGATGTTCCTGTTAGAGTAGGTGACCAACAAGCAAACATGTGGCTGTGGTATTTCGTATTTATTATTGTACTAAATGAACCTTTATTCGTATTAATGATAAAACACCTTGGCATTCTATATCTTTGTCCCTTTGTCACAAGGATAGATATAGTGCTTACAATTATTACAAGTACTAGTAATTGATCGTTACGATCGTGAGATATTTACTTAAGTATTATAACTGTTAAACGTGTTCCTAGTCGAAGGGTTATGCCACCAATGAGGATATCGGCCTTTCCCATTAAGAGACTAGCACTTAATGTATGTGTACTGCATCTCATCAGTAAACGGTATTGTGATATCGGCATGCATAAGTGGGTGCTCGTAAGTTGACCAGTTCACTGAACTCCCTCATCCTAGAAATCTCTAAGTGGTTCCCAATAATCGAGTAGAGATATCTATGGTATAGTGGTACACCAATACTCCTTATGACCTAGACATCACCGTGACTTCACTAGAGGACCAGCTGTATCGTGACCTGTCCCTGAGTTCCACCGAGGACCATCCCAAGGGCCAGTGTTCGTGCAGTCTGAAATCTAGTGGGAGGTCTGTGCATTGTAGTCGGGGATTCGATCGCTAGAATAGTCTTGGATGTCCTGTGTGTTCTGATAGTTTGTAATCATTCTAAGTCTCTGGCCAGAGCTGACTGAGTGATGATTAGAGAATTCAATTCTCTAAGTCATGCACGTAACGATTACAACACTTAGAACGATCGCACCGTTATTGAACAGATAAAGAGGTCTCGACGAACCAATGCCTCTAGTTCAATTGTAACATATGAATCGAAGGGACCGTACTGTACGTTAACTATATCTGAGGGTTCTTGCAGGAACTTCATTTGTATCTAGGGAATCATGACGCGTAGTTGCTAGACGCCAATCTTGATTCGTTAAGTGATTAAGGTGAAACAAGCTTCATCTTAATCGTAACTCTAAGGGACGAGTTTTGACCACAAAGGGTTGTGGGCCCACGGCTAGCTTACACCTGAACCATCGAGGGTCACGCTGCTCGTGCACATGAGATCTTTGAATAAACGGTCAGAGATAAAATGGTTTATCTTTGCATGATTGGAAGTCAATATGATTGGGTCCAACATTCGTAATTTGGAATTATGAATGAGAATAAGAAAAGGAAAAGAATAGGCAAACGTTGTAGTGGACTTTCTAAATCGGGAAGTTTCCAAATTTAGAAAGTGCACTGAATTAGGGTTTCCACTTTTGGAAAGTTGGAAATCGAGAGTTGGCACTCGTAATGACGAGGACATTATAATGATTCCAAAAATGTAATCGTTACAATTTTCCGATCATTGAATTGATAGAGACGAGCAAGTAAAAGAACTAACGAACTTAAGCTGTTGGACCCGGTCCAACTTAAGCCCGTTAGGGTTTTATGCAAGACACTATAAATACATGATTTATAGGTCTTTCACAAACACACAAGACCTAACCCTAACCCTAGCCATCACTCTCTCTCTTGGCCACTCTCTCCCGCGGCCACCACCGCCGTCGCCGCCGCCGTCTCGCCGGAATCGGCCATCCGTTGGCCGATCCCTTTCGGTAGTTCTTTCCTTCCTTCTTTTCTTCCGTTATTTCTAACTATTATGTGTCTAGTGCGACGTTATAAGTAGATCGAAGATCGAAGATCGAAGAATCGAAGAATCGAGGAGCGGCATACGAGCCGAAGCCGCACGCATCCCCACGCGCCGCCCGAAGACCGCGCGTGAGTCACACGCGCCGCCCTGGCCCGTCTCGCCGCTGCTGCCGCTCAACCGCTGCTGCCCCGGATTGTACGGATTGGTTTCCCTAGCAATCTCGTCTTGCTTAGTGCGCCTACCTCACGCTTCAAGAGGTAAACTCATGAATTCATTGTTGTTGATTCGTTTACGTTTAAATAAAATGTTCATGTTCGTTCTTGTATGATTTTATGTGTTTACATGAAATCGTTTTATTTTTTGCGAGCATGTTATTTTATTTAAACGCGAGCATGCCAATTGATTTAAATTTGGTTGAATAATTAAGCATGTATGTTGTTTTTAATTTCGCTGGAAGCGCAAAGGTACGCAATTAATTGTTTTAATTATCAGGCATGTGTTTATGTGTTTTAAAGTTGTTTAAATCGCATAAAATTTTTGTTTTCCGCTGCGTACACGTGCCTGTTACCCAAAAGTTCCACTTCTTTTGAGCTGCTAATGAGATTAGCAATCTAATGGTCTCCAATCGGGAAACGGGAGCAAAGACTTCGTCATAGTCAATTCCCGCCTTTTGCTTGTACCCTTTGACAACAAGCCTCGCCTTGTATCTTTCCACCTCGCCTTTGGAATTCTTTTTCACCTTGTAAACCCATTTGAATCCGATAGATTTATGCCCCGATGGTAAGGAAGTGATCTCTCAAGTATCATTCTTCTTGATAGCTTCAATCTCTTCATTCATGTCCTTTCTCCACTTCTTGCTTTTCGATGCCTCCTCAAAGTTGATAGGCTCCGTATCAACAAATAAACATAATAAGTTTGGATTCTGATTGAGTTGATCATATATCTCATGTAGAGACCTTGTCTTTTGAGGTCCTTCACTACTCGAACTTTCACCCACGGAAGAAGATGCAGGTGATGATAGTGGAGTTACTTCATCTACGGGCTCCTCTTCAACTTCCTTAGTTGTTGCCTCAAATGGGTAGAATTTGTAATGCTCATTTTCTTGAGCATTCCAATCCCACGAACTCTTCTCATCAACACAACGTCTCGACTGATTTTACTCTTCTTCTCAACAGGATCATACAACTTGTATCCTTTCGTAGCTTGATCATAGCGCACAAAAATATACTTTTTGCTTTTGTCGTCAAGTTTCTTTCGTTGTTGGTCCGGAACATGAATATGGGCAATACATCTAAACACTCCCAAATGTGCTACGCTAGGCTTGAATCCACTCCAAGCCTCTTGTGGTGTTTTCTCAAAAAACACTCCCGCGGTCTTCCGGGGTGGCGCGTGGGGCAGCGTGCAGCTTCGGCTCGTGCGTTGCTCCTCGATTCTACGATCTACAGTCTTCCTCCTCTCGGATTTCACCTCGTATACTTCGATCTACTAAACACGTGGCACTAGACACGTAATAGTTAGAAAAACGGAAGAAAAAGAGAAGGAAAAACAATACCGAAACAATCGGCCAATGAATGGCCGATTCCGGTGAAGCTCCGGCGACGGCGGCGCGGTGGCCGAGGAGAGAGGGCCGAGAGAGAGAGAGTGTGTGAGCGGCTAGGGTTAGGGTTGTGTTGTGTGTTTTTTGTGCAAGACCTATAAATCAAGTATTTATATGTCTTGCATAAAAACCCTAGCGGGCTTAAGTTGGACCGGGCCCAACATCTTAAGTCCATTAGTATCTTTACTTGCTCGTTTCTCTTAATTCAATGACCGAAAAATTGCAACGATTACATTTTCGTATTCATAATAACTTCCTCGTCATTACGAGTGCCATATCTCATTTTCCAACTTTCCAAAAGTGGAAACCCTAGTTCAGTGCACTTTCTAAATTTGGAAACTTCCCGATTTAGAAAGTTCACTAATACGTCCGCCTATTCTTTTCCTTTTCTTATTCTCATTCATAATTCCAAATTACGAATGTTGGACTCAATCATATTGACTTCCAATCATGCAAAGATAAACTATTTTATCTCTGACCGTTTATTCAAAGATCTCATGTGCACGAGCAGTGTGACCCTCGATGGTTCAGGTGTAAGCTAGCTGTGGGCCCACAACCCTTTGTGGTCAAAACTCGTCCCCTTCGAGTTACGATTAAGATGAAGCTCGTTTCACCTTAATCACCCAACGAATCAAGATTGGCGTCTAGCAACTACGCGTCATGATTCCCTAGATACAAATGAAGTGCCTGCAAGAACCTTCAGATATAGTTAACGTACAGTACGGTCCCTTCGATACATATGTCCCGATCGAACTAGAGGCATTGGTTCATCGAGACCTCTTTATATGTTCGATGTCGGTGCGATTGTTCCAAGTGTTGTAATCCTTACGTGCATGACTTAGAGAATCGAATTCTCTAATCATCACTTAGTCAGCTCTGGCAAGAGACTTAGAATGATTACAAACTTTCAGAACACACAGGACATCCAAGACTATTCTAGCGATCGAATCCCCGACTACAATGCACAGACCTCCCACTAGATTTCGGACTGCACGAACACTGGCCCTTGGGATGGTCCTCGGTGGAACTCAGGGACAGGTCACGATACAGCTGGTCCTCTAGTGAAGTCACGGTGATGTCTAGGTCATAAGGACTAATGGTGTACAACTATACCATAGATATCTCTACTCGATTATTGGGAACCACTTAGAGATTTCTAGGGTGAGGGAGTTCAGTGAACTCGTCAACGTACGAGCACCCACTTATGCATGCCGATATCACAATATCGTTTACTGATTAGATGCAGTACACATACACTAAGTGCTAGTCTTAATGGGAAAGGCCGATATCCTCATTAGTGGCGTAACCCTTCGACTAGGAACACGTTTAACAGTTATAATACTTAAGTAAATATCTCACGATCCTAACGATCAACTACTAGTACTTGTAATAACTATAAGGACTATATCTATGCTTGTGACAAAGGGACAAAGATATAGAATGCCAAGGTGTTTTATCATTAATACGAATAAAGGTTCGTTTATTACAATAATAAATACGAAAAAACCACAGCCACATATTGGCTTGTTGGTCACCTACTCTAACAATCTCCCACTTGACCTAAAGCCAACTACCCATAAACCGCAATCCCATCGACTCTCGATGTTTCTCATGGACCGATCTTGGTAAAGGCTTCGTGAAGGGGTCTGCAACGTTCTCTTCCGAGGTGACTCGTTCTACCTTAACTTCACCTCTATCAATGATCTCTCGGATCACGTGATACTTCCTCAGAATATGCTTCGACTTCTGATGAGATCGTGGCTCCTTAGCTTGCGCCACGGCTCCGGTGTTATCACAGTACAACGGTACTGGATCACTAGCATCAGGAACGACACCCAACTCTTGGATGAATTTCCTTATCCAAGTCCCTTCTTTTGCAGCTTCAGACGCTGCAATGTATTCCGCTTCGGTAGTGGAATCGGCCGTCGTGCTTTGCTTGGAACTCTTCCAAGACACGGCACCACCATTAAGCGTGAATATAAATCCAGAATTCGACTTTGAGTCGTCCACATCCGATTGAAAACTAGAGTCAGTAAAACCCTCTAATTTCAACTCGGCACCCCCATAGACCAAAAATATATCCTTAGTTCTTCGCAAGTACTTGAGGATATCTTTCACGGCTTTCCGGTGAGCCGGGCCGGGGTTAGACTGATATCTGCTTGTGACACTCACAGCATACGCAATATCGGGTCTCGTACATAGCATGCCATACATTATGCTTCCTATGGCAGAAGCATAGGGCGTCTTTTTCATCTCCTCGATTTCACTAGGTGTTTGGGGACACATAGATTTCGAGAGACGAACCCCATGGGACATTGGCAAGAATCCCTTCTTGGATTCTTCCATGCTAAACCGTTTCATAACGGTGTCTATGTACAGGCTTTGGGATAAGCCAAGCATCTTTCTTGCTCTATCTCTATAGATGCGTATTCCTAATACATAAGATGCTTCTCCCAAATCCTTCATTGAGAAACGTGTGGACAACCATGCTTTCGTTTGCTGTAACATTCCTACGTCATTCCCAATGAGTAGAATGTCATCAACGTAAAGCACTAGAAATATTATTGCCCTCCCACTAACCTTCTTGTATACACAAGGTTCCTCCGGATTCTTCTCAAAATCAAACTCTTTGATAGTTGAGTCGAACCTAATGTTCCAACTTCGGGATGCTTGCTTCAATCCATAAATTGATCGATGGAGCTTGCAAACCTTTTGCTCACTTCCAGAAGATATGAAGTCTTCCGGCTGCGCCATGTAAATTTCTTCCTCAATATCTCCATTAAGGAAGGCGGTCTTCACATCCATTTGCCATATCTCGTAGTCGTACCACGCAGCTATGGCCAGCAAAATCCTAATGGACTTCAGCATCGCGACTGGCGAAAAGGTTTCCTCATAGTCAACACCTTGCCTTTGAGTGTATCCTTTTGCTACCAATCTAGCTTTATAGGTCGATACCTTTCCATCAACTCCAATTTTCTTCTTATAGATCCACTTGCAGCCTATATGAACAATTCCCTTAGGTGGATCTACCAAGGTCCACACCTTGTTGCAGTACATTGAGTCCATTTCGGATTTCATGGCAGTTAGCCAATGTCCCATGTCCGCATCCGATACGGCCTCATTGTATGTTCTTGGATCTTGTCGAAGATCAACATGATCTTCATCATTTTCGAGGAGGAATAACCTATCCGGCATTTTCCGAACTCTTTCGGATCTACGTACCGTAGGTTCAGGAGGTATATCAGTGGTTTGTTGTATTGGTTCGATTACTTGTTCTTGCGTTTGAACTTCACTTTGTGGTTCTTGAATTACTTCAAGTTCTATCATGCTGCCCTTTCTATCGGATAGAAACTCCCTTTCCAAAAAGGTGGCATTTCTCGAAACAAACGTCTTTGCTTCTTTGACATAGTAGAACTCGTATCCCATCGAGTCTTCGGGATACCCCACAAAATAGCCCAAGTCGGATTTACTATCCAACTTATCTCCCACTAATCGCTTCACATAAGCGGGACAACCCCATATCCTAATATGTTTGTAGTTGGGTTTCCGGGAATGCCAAAGTTCATAAGGTGTGGATTTAACTGCTTTGGTGTTAACTCTGTTCAGCAAATACGCGGCAGTACGAAGTGCATGACCCCATAAGTATGCCGGTAAGTTTGTGAACCCCATCATTGATCGAACCATATCTATTAAAGTTCGATTCCGACGTTCGGAGACTCCATTAAGTTGAGGAGTTCCCGGTGGAGTCCATTGGGATTGTATCCCATTCTCTTTTAGATAGTCAATGAACTCGATGCTCAAGTATTCTCCACCACGATCGGATCGCAGCTTCTTAATACTTCGTCCGAGTTGCTTTTCCACTTCGTGTCTAAAATCTTTGAACTTTTCAAATGTTTCAGACTTGTACTTCATCAAGTACACATACCCATACCTAGAATAATCGTCGGTAAAGGTAGCGAAGTAGTTATATCCACCCTTCGCACTAACACTTAGTGGACCACATACGTCTGTATGGATCAAATCCAAAAGACCCTCGGCTCGTTCCATTTTCCCTTTGTAGGGTGACTTGGTCATTTTCCCTTTAAGGCAAGATTCACAAGTTTGTAGTGATTTCACGTCCTCCAAAGAGAACAATCCTTCACTTACAAAATCGTTCATCCTTCTTAAAGAGACATGACCTAATCTAGCGTGCCAAAGTTGTGCGGGGTTTTGATCTATCTCCTTACGTTTTGCTGATATAACATTAATAGGTATTTCACTTGGATTTAGTTCATACAAGTTGTTTAATAGTCGTCCTTTGCAAATTAAATTCTCATTCTTTTGTATAATGCAAATCGAATTTCCAAAAGCAAAAGTAAAACCTACAATATCTAATACAGGAATAGAAATAAGGTTTCTAATGAGCGACGGAACAAATAAACAATCGTTCAAAACAATAGGAAAACTAGAATCCAAAACATATAAGTAAATTGTGCCAATGGCTTCAGCAGCAACTCTTGCTCCATTCCCCATCCTTAGGTAGGTCTCACCCGCTCTAAGTCTTCGACTTCTTGTCATTAGCTGCAAATCATTGCACAAATGTGAGCCACAGCCCGTATCCAATACCCAAGAAGAAGAGTTGACAGACAAATTTACGTCAATGAAATACGTACCCTTTTCAGAACCTTTCTGCTTTAGGTAAGCCTTGCAGTTGCGGCGCCAATGTCCTTTCTTTCCACAGTGATGGCAAGCATCATCAACTTGTTTGCTAACCTTTGCTTTGGGGCCCCCACTACCTTCACCCACTTCGAACTTGCTGTTTGGGAAGGGAACTCTTTCCTTTCTCTTCTTTTGGAAAGAACTCTTCTTTCCAGAAGTGGCAGCAATGAGAACAGACTTCTCTTTCTTAATGGTGGACTCGAAGCTGACCAACATGTTCATTAACTCATCCAAGGGAGGATCTAGTTTGTTCATGTTGAAGTTCACTATGAACGATTCATAGGAACTAGGAAGAGACAACAGGATCAAATCCAACGAGAGCTCGGCCGGGAGGGTGACATCAAGATTCACTAGCTTTTCAAGGAGAGTGATCATTTTGAGACAGTGCTCGTGGACCGAAGTCCCTTCGCGCAGTCTCGCTGTGATCAACTCCTTTGTAGCAGCGTACCTCGATGCCCTAATGTTCTCACTATACATGCTATCGAGATGAGCCTTTATATCGAAAGCATGCAAGTGAGACTCATATTTCCTCGCAAGCGCGGGCTCCATGGCGGCTATCATATAGCACCTAGCATGAGTGTCATCTTTCTTCCAAACTTCATAAGTTTCCTTTTCAGCATCAGTCGCTGTGGCAGGTATAGTGGCGGGAAGCCTCTCGTTCAAAACATAGAGACGCCCCTCAACAGTTAGCACAAGCTTAAGACTACGCAACCAATCTAGGTAATTAGGGACATTGAGTTTATTGTCGAGGATTGACATTATGGGATTCTTAGACATGATTATCTGAGACATATAGAGAATAGGATTATTAGAGATTCGCGTTAAATGATTGTTACAATTAAATGTTTGGACTTATGTTATTTAATTGTTCTCCCACTAATTTTATCGAGTTCCACTTCCCTCTAGTAGACAAACGAGAAAACTGATTTTTCTTAATGGGCTTTAGGTCCAATAGACAAATATAACCCGTAGTTAATCTAGCCCGATTATATTTGCCCAAAGGTAGATCACAATCAATCATATCCACAATATGACCCTAAATTAATTTTCCTCACACTTGATAATGACCTAAGTTAATCTCGCGAATATCAAAATCGTCGTGTGTCAAGTCTAACCTACCAATCAAAGATGCTCATAGAACTTGATTATGCCAAACTAATGCAGTCCCTAGTTAATCTAGCCGACCACGTTAGTCCAACATAACCCTTTTCTATGGCTACCTTCATCAATATGTCAATTGAATTACAGCTTACTCTACCATAGCACTCCCCGCTAACACGGCTTACTGCACTACAGTAAAGGGCTACACATAATCCAACCGTTGGCAGAAGGAAAGAAATAACTCAACAGATTGGGTCATTCTTTATAGCTTGAAATGATTCTCAATTAGATCAAGAATGAGGGGTTTTATTAAAAGTTTTATCTCATCAGAAGGTTCGGATTGGTCTATGTGATTCCTACATCTATGTTCTCTAAAGGTATATGGAAATGCATATTGTCCTAAGAGGAACATACGACCTAATTATATAATTAATTACATTAATTAATTATCGGGTTTTCAAAATAATTATAGAACCTCAACTAGCATAAATTATTCAAATAATGTTGAGGTACTACTAATTAAGTTGAACTATAATCAATATTATATATGTGTTCTATTAATTGAAATCAATTTAACAATTTAAATTAATTAATTAATCTAACACCTATTTACTAAAATAGATGATTGTCGATCCAATTATCTAATTGGGATTAATTGAAAATAATTTTCCAAAAATTAAAATCAATTTGTTTTAAGTTTAATTTTAGAAATCTGAAATAAATTTTTGTTTTTTTTTTTTTTTTTTTTTTCAGTGAACCGGTTCGGCCCAACCGGTCTGACCGGTTCGGACCGAAGCGGTCCGGTTCTGTCCGGTTCAGCTGACCCAAATCAGTGGGCCGGGTCAGTCGGACCGGGAACCGGTCTGACCGACCCGAATCCACGTGGATTCGGTCAACTAAATCGCACACAACCATCGAACCGGCCGGTTCGACCGGTTCGATCCGAACAATTAAAAACCGATGTTTTAAAAACAATTTCAGATCCGATTTTCCAATTTTAAACAATTTTAAAGCTGGAAAAATTCTAAACAATATTTCAAAAATATTTTAAATTTACAAAAACTCCCAATTACATAATACAACAATCACTACTTTAATAAATCGAACATGCATAAAATCATAGCATATTATACGACGCAATTAATTACGCAACGAGCTCTGATACCACTGTTGGGTTTCGGGCACGCATACGCAGCGGAAAACAAAAATTTTATGCGAATTAAACGACTTTAAATCACACATGTACATGCCCGACAAATTAAATCAATTAATTGCGTACCTTTGCGCTTCCAGCGAAATTAAAACAACATACATGCTAAATAATTTAACCGAATTTAAATCAATTAACATGCTCACGTTTAAACCAATTAACATGCTTGCAAAGATTAAAACGATTACATATAATCACATAAAATCATACGATAGCAAACATGAAATCATAGTTTAAACATAAACGAATCGAAACTAGGGTTTCGTGTATTTACCTCTCGAAGCGTGAGGTAGGAGCGTTTAGCAAGTCGAGATTGCTACGGAAACCAATCCGTACAATCGGGGCAGCAGCGGTGCAGCGGCAGCAGCAGCAGATCGGCCCACGGCGGCGCGTGAGGTACACGCGCGGTCTTCCGGGGCGGCGCGTGGGGCAGCGTGCAGCTTCGGCTCGTGCGTTGCTCCTCGATTCTTCGATCTACAGTCTTCCTCCACTCGGATTTCACCTCGTATACTTCGATCTACTAAACACGTGGCACTAGACACGTAATAATTAGAAAAACGGAAGAAAAAGAGAAGGAAAAACAATACCGAAACAATCGGCCAATGAATGGCCGATTCCGGTGAAGCTCCGGCGACGGCGGCGCGGTGGCCGAGGAGAGAGGGCCGAGAGAGAGAGAGAGTGTGTGAGCGGCTAGGGTTAGGGTTGTGGTGTGTGTTTTTTGTGCAAGACCTATAAATCAAGTATTTATATGTTTTGCATAAAAACCCTAGCGGGCTTAAGTTGGACCGGGCCCAACATCTTAAGTCCGTTAGTATCTTTACTTGCTCGTTTCTCTTAATTCAATGACCGAAAAATTGCAACGATTACATTTTCGGATTCATAATAACTTCCTCGTCATTACGAGTGCCATCTCTCGTTTTCCAACTTTCCAAAAGTGGAAACCCTAGTTCAGTGCACTTTCTAAATTTGAAAACTTCCCGATTTAGAAAGTTCACTAATACGTTCGCCTATTATTTTCCTTTTCTTATTCTCATTCATAATTCCAAATTACGAATGTTGGACTCAATCATATTGACTTCCAATCATGCAAAGATAAACTATTTTATCTCTGACCGTTTATTCAAAGATCTCATGTGCACGAGCAGTGTGACCCTCGATGGTTCAGGTGTAAGCTAGCCGTGGGCCCACAACCCTTTGTGGTCAAAACTCGTCCCCTTCGAGTTACGATTATGATGAAGCTCGTTTCACCTTAATCACCCAACGAATTAAGATTGGCGTCTAGCAACTACGCGTCATGATTCCCTAGATACAAATGAAGTGCCTGCAAGAACCTTCAGATATAGTTAACGTACAGTACGGTCCCTTCGATACATATGTCTCGATCGAACTAGAGGCATTGGTTCATCGAGACCTCTTTATATGTTCGATGTCGGTGCGATCGTTCCAAGTGTTGTAATCCTTACGTGCATGACTTAGAGAATCAAATTCTCTAATCATCACTTAGTCAGCTCTAGCCAGAGACTTAGAATGATTACAAACTTTCAGAACACACAGGACATCCAAGACTATTCTAGCGATCGAATCCCCGACTACAATGCACAGACCTCCCACTAGATTTCGGACTGCACGAACACTGGCCCTTGGGATGGTCCTCGGTGGAACTCAGGGACAGGTCACGATACAGCTGGTTCTCTAGTGAAGTCACGGTGATGTCTAGGTCATAAGGACTAATGGTGTACAACTATACCATAGATATCTCTACTCGATTATTGGGAACCACTTAGAGATTTCTAGGGTGAGGGAGTTCAGTGAACTCGTCAACTTACGAGCACCCACTTATGCATGCCGATATCACAATACCGTTTACTGATGAGATGCAGTACACATACACTAAGTGCTAGTCTTAATGGGAAAGGCCGATATCCTCATTAGTGGCGTAACCCTTCGACTAGGAACACGTTTAACAGTTATAATACTTAAGTAAATATCTCACGATCCTAACGATCAATTACTAGTACTTGTAATAACTGTAAGGACTATATCTATGCTTGTGACAAAGGGACAAAGATATAGAATGCCAAGGTGTTTTATCATTAATACGAATAAAGGTTCGTTTATTACAATAATAAATACGAAAAAACCACAGCCACATATTGGCTTGTTGGTCACCTACTCTAACATCTTGAACAAGGTTGAGCTTGTGAAATTGAAGCTAATGCTATGCCCCTTGTTCAAGAGAAAGCGAGGACTTTCTTTTAGCTTAGCTACCGGCCCAAACAAAAAAACGAGATTAGCCTCTTGATCGATCGATTGATTGGATCGAAGTACGAAGGGGTTGATTGAAGTGTGAGATCAGCCCAAGACTAAGGCCGAGCAACTAGCTGCTGCAGGATTGGACGTCTATCTATCTCACCACGCTCCCCTACTCCTAACAAGGCCGGCGGAAGGAATGCTCTGCTCATCTTTCTTACGGCTCATTACCGCGGCCACATCCTTGACATAATTGATCGAGATGTTCAATTGGTGGTAGTCCCTTCACCACCTTCTTCATGGAAATCATCTTTAGTCCACCAAAGTTGATGTGGCCTAGATATTCAATAAGAACATTCAATTGTTTGTCATTCGAATAGTAGTTATCAACGTACCTTGACTATTCTTCAAGTATAGGTTACGACCCTTCATATGGACGTCGCATACGTTCAAGGACACCATTTTGCTGGGGTGTGTAAACGCAAGTATGTTGATGAATAATTCCTTGATCAGAAAAATATTGTTTCATGGAAGCAAACTCCCCCCATTGTCAACTCGAATTTGTTTTACTGGTGTGTGAACTTGAGTTGTAATGAAGGCAAAAAAAGATTTAAGACGACTTTGTGTCTCATGTTTGTGACGCATTAAAAAAAACCCAGGTATATTGACTAAAATTATCCACTATTGTCAAAAATTTGCACCGAAAATGGAAGATATTTCATATGGACCCCAAATATCAATATGAATTAGATGAAAAGGTTTGACAGTAGATATATAATTAACTCCAAAAGGAAGACGAGTTTGCTTAGCCAGAGGGCAAACATCACATAGATTTTCTAAACGACAATAAATATTCGGTAAACTTTTAGAACGAGGAAAAGATAAATTTCCTAAACGCTGATGCCAAATATCGGCAGAAATTGAGGTAGAAAGGCAAACTGGTTGTTTGATGGGAGGGTGTGTATGCTAATTAGCAGATACTAACGCCACAACGTGATACAATCCATCTTGCTGCTTACCCAAACCAATCGTCGTCCTCGTAACCTGGTCCTGCAGAATACACCAAGAAGGAAAAAAGGGTTATGGAACAATTGAGACTTTGAGTATGTTTGCTCACAGATAAAAGATTAACATTGAAATTTGGTACACATAAAACATCTTTCAATTGGATATTATAATTCAAGGAAAAATTGCCAATAGAAGTGGTAGCGGCCTTCTCTCCACTAGGCAACAAAACAGGGGTTAATGATGGATAATTGGTGTGGACTTTCAATGATTGCTTGGAACATGTAATGTGATCAGTCGCACCACTGTAAATAATCCATCAGAGGTGAGTTGTCAAGGATTCCAACAAACATGTGGAAAGCTCGGGTTAATTAGCCTTAGGAGGTTGCGATTCACTTCCATTTTCAGACATAATTGAGAGATTGTTGATATTGTGCTTCTGACAGATTGGGCATAGCAGTCTGTAATTCCTTAACGGAAAACCCCGCTTTTACCGAATTTAAAGAAGGAGTGTATCATTTTCTATGGTGACCACTATTAGACGATTTGTGGAGTCAATGTCCTTCTGGATAGCCATGCAATTTATAACACGTCTCCTTCGTATGAAAGTCTTTATCACAATGGCTGCAATGAGGTGGTTTTCGCTCCAAGTTAGATGTTCTTTGTCCACGTTGAACTGCCATGGCTGCCACTTCACTGACCCCCGTCGTATTTCCAAGTTCTCTTTGTTTTTCTTCTTGCGATATTAGAGAGTAAGCCTTTCGGTGACTCGGTAGCGGCTGCATCACAAGAATCTATTCACGCACAACACTATAGGATTCATTTAATCCCATGAGAAATTGCACTAAAGCATTTCTCTCCTCACGTTCTGATTGTGGCTTCATTTTTCCACAAGTACAGTGACAAGGTTCATTGTAGGATGCTTATTCATCCCAAAGACCCTTTAGCTTGGTGTAATAGGCTGCAACAGACATTTGATTTTTGTTGTAGATACGCTATTTCACGTTGAAGTTGAAAGATTCGTGGTGCATTACTTTGAGAAAATCTTTCTTCACGTTCCTACCATATCTCATGTGATGTAGTTGAGTATATCACACTATCGGCGATATCAGGTTCAAGAGAATTTAGAATCCATGAAAGGATCATATCATTGCATCGCTTCCGTGAGGAGTACTCTTCTGGTGAATTTATTTGACTAGGAACTTGAGCGGATCCTTGATGAAACTCAACTTGTTCTTTGCGCTGAGAGAAATTTCCATTGAGCGACTCCATGTTCTGTACATATCACCATTGAGAGGTTTGGGTACAAGGATCATTCCGGGGTGATCGGAATGATGAATAAAGAAAAGATAGGATGGATCATTTTTGTTAATGCTCTTACTTTTATCTGAATCATCCTCCATGATGGAGAAATCAGAGAACAAGAATTATGAAGAAGAAAAAAAACGGAAGTGAAAGGCAAGGATTTTATCCGGCTTTGGTACCATGTAAAAGAGAAATTTATTGCCTTGATATGTCTTTATTGAACGTCTTTACAGAGACATAATACAAGAGATTATCATAATTGATTCTAAGATAAATCTTCATACAAAGGAAAGAAAATAATACAAAATCAATTAATGGAACTATAAAATATACGGTTTCCTAATTAATGGAACTATAAAATATACGGTTTCCTAAATGAGTGGATATTGTTGATTCCACACCAGACAATACAGTTAGCATTTCGATTGATGTATGTGAATTGCCATTTAATTTGACCAAACTGCCCAGTATCTCTTAATCTCCCTTATAAGAGATGCTCTATTTGATTTTCCATAATTTGACTTGATCATAACTTGATTATACGAACTTTAAAGCAAAATTTCACGGTTAATTGATAATGTTTTAAATTTAGAGATTTATAAGATACTTTCTACTTGTAATAAATACTATCTTCAATAAATGTAAAATTAATATTTTTTTTTTAGTTTCACACGTGCATGGACGTGCATCTTCCTAGTAGGCAAAAGTAGGAAATTATTTATCTATGCCACTATTAAGTATGTCATTATTGAGTAATAAGAAACTTTTGATTATATTCTATTCGAAACGAATAGTCAATGTCACGACATATTACATTTTGTATATAAAATAAGTAATAAGAACTTTTGATTATATTCTATTGGAATGAGTTGTGAATGCCACAACATATTACTTTTTTATATTAAAATTTAAAATACTAGTCTACTAAAAATACAACTACCACATATAAATTAAAAATAGATAGAAAAATGCAAAGAACCCACAGTAACTATTATGAACTGATAATATGCTCATTTATTCATGCAAGAGTTTAGAGAAAAGAGCCTGTATTTGAAATTGTAAATGGTTCGTAGTAATTATGTCATATAAATAACGACTTGTACTTATATCAACCAATGGCTTTTTGGCAAAACATATAGGGCAAATTACGAGAAATCTTCTAAGATAAGGTCTAATTATGAAAATCCCCATCATATTTTCATGATCAAAATTTCCACTGAGGTATGTTGCATACAGCCCCCCTACAGTTATACTGTGGACGGAATCTTTTTATTCTCTGGAATATTTCTCTAAAAATGTCAATTTTGACCTTGAGGGGTAATTGTAAGTATACTAATTACGTAGGGGGTAAATTGTAATATATTTAAAATAATTAGTTATTTAAATTCTTAAACCTATAATGTATCTATTTATTCTTTATTAAATTAATTAAACATATCTTGTAACATTATTATTATTATTTTTTTTTATTCAATAAAATTGATTTTACATATTTTGGAAATATTGTGTTTCTTATTTTGGGTTACTAATATTTTTATTAATTTTGAATATTTTTTAAAAAATAATTCAATTTTAAACAAATGAAATGCAAAAAGTATATATTAAATATAAATAAATCAAAAAATAAAGAAAAAGAAATAAGAAGAAAATTTGCAACCTAATGGGATTGGAAAACTCATCACTTTTATTTATTTCTTTCGAAAAATATTAGGGTAATTATCGATATATTGTTTTTTTTTCGTCAAAAGTAACACCGTAGGGGTTGGTGTAAGATGACAATACATCTCAGGGGGATTTTCATAATTATGCAAATATGAGAGGACTTTCGTAATCAGGCCTTACCTCGGGGGTGTTCTCGTCATTTACTCTTTATTGTTTTTCAAATAACAAGAGGGCAAAACAGATAAAACATATTTACTATGACTTTAAACAGTAAAACACTGGTCAGGTTTTTATCTCTTTTTTACTCTCTCTCTCTCTCTCTCTCTCTCTCTCTCTCTCTCTCTCTCTCTCTCTCTCTCAATTATAGTGGGTAGTTATGGCGGCTATTTTTAATTGAAGCTCCTATGGCGTCGATGCAGGTGGTTATGGAGGCGGCGATGGTGAATTGCAGCGACTGTGGAGGCGGTGGGTATGATGAGGATTCTTATGGAGACAACTATGGTAAGTAGCGGCAGCTATGTAGGCTGTGGGCATGGTGGGGGTGGTTAGGACGGGGGTGCTAGCGGTTATGGTGGGAGTGGTTATGGCGATTGAGGATGCAATGACTATGGCGGTGGTTGCGGCTGTGGTGATGGTGTAGTGATGGTGGTTGCAGATCTAGGGTTTTATTTTGGGTGAGCGTGGATGACTATAAGTGACTATAGATTACTGTGAGTGTCTACGACTGGCTGGTGGCTAGTGTTGAAAAAGGGGCTTAGGATTTTCGAATAGTGTGAGTACAAATAACTATGGGTGATTACGGATTCCAACGAGTATCTATAGGTTACTACTATCAAAAACAATAAAATAATTTTATGTTATATAATTTTCATTATTATGTAGTAATACATACACGCAAATGCACATATAGAACAAGTAATATAGTAGACAATTAAGTCTGAGTATTGATCCGACGAGAAATATTCATAATATATAATCCTAAGTGCTAGATTCTACCTTATATTCAAGCTCACCCTACACAGTCGAATTTGGAGAAGATTAACTAAATCAAACTACAATATGAAACGCAAATTAAATAGCGAGAAAAGCAAATCAAAACGAAGATTATCAAATTAAACGAGCCTAAGATTTTATCTTCCCCTATGTGATTATTGATCTCCCACAATTCCCCCAATTATGCAAGCAACGAAAATGGATGACCAACCTGAGATGCTAAATTAATCATAACCCGCTTCCGCTTGTATTATGATTCTATTATTCTAGACTCAATTATTGTATTCCTACGCAATTAAATCTAGAACAAAGCATTTGGCGCAAACTTCAATAATGGCTACCTAACAGGTTAACTATATTCCTATGCTAACACAACAAATGATCTTCTACCACAGTTTTAATTGTTAAACCGATTTTCCGATTCATGCATTCAACAGTAACAATAAAGCACATAAATTGATCAAGTTCATGCACTTAACAAATCAAGTAGAAGAAATAATCCAAAATTAATACTTCAATAAAATCGTAGAATTTGATTCACAAATCCCACATAGGGTTCGAAAAAACCTGTAGAAATAAAGACTTAGCTACTCATAATTCTTATGATAAAGAAAATAAAATTCGTAAAAGAAATAAGAAAAACTATGCATGAGTCTTCGTCGATCCTCGCTCTTTGCGTTTTGTATTGTCAAATTTTGTCCTCATGGTGTAGAAACTCGTTGCTTTCATAGGCTTTCTTGATAAGGAAATAGCAAGGTTGTAAAAATCGGTAATCGGGTCCGAGTCGGTTAGGGACCGACTCACGATTAATCGGTGCGGCGGTGATTAATCGGTGATAAATCGGAAATAAATCGTTTTTAAAATTTAATATAATATATTTGTAGATATTATTTATAAATACTCAAAACATAGATAAAAATTATTTAAACATAGTTATATCTCGATCATGTATATATTCTAATAACATAATAAAAGTTTGATAATAATAAGATCATAATACATAAATATCCTTATAAAACATAAATAAAAAGGCAATTTTTTTTTAATTTACATACATTCTTGGCATACATCATTAGTTCTTTAACAATAATAATTAACATAAACAAAATAAAGCATAAACTCATTTTTTTTATTTAAATCCCAACTTTTATCTTAATTAATAAAAAAAAAAAAAAAAACCGATTTTTGACCGATTTATTGCCGATTTTTGCCACCGAAGTTTGACCCGCCTTAAAGGGTTTGACCGCCTCGGACCGCCTCAGACCGCCTCGAACCGCCTCAAACCGCCTCAAACCGCCTCACAGGCAAAAAACCGATTTTTCAAACCTTTACACTAAAATCGTAAAGGTTTTGGACCGCCTCCGCCTCGGCGACCGATTAATCGGCCGCCTCGGCCGATTTTTAGAACACTGAGAAATAGTAAAAACCTAATAGGATTCAAATGCCGCCACTTTGCCCCACCAGGATATGTTCTTCAATTTTGACCATGTTGGAGTCCACAAGTTGTGGAAAGTTGCGTGAAATAAGAATTATAGCCCTTGAAAATCGCTTTCCAATGCGGCTGGAATCAGGTCATGTGAAGTTCGTATGAGAGAGATATGATTGAAATTGTGCACACTGCCAAATTTGTTGCGAGATTCCTTCTTCCAATTTGATTTATTTCCTTATTTGCAACTTTTTCCTTTCTTTTTTATCTTTTTTCGTTCATGGACACTTAATCCTCGTTTTTCACCTATAAAATACAAAATATATCAATTAAAGCACAAATATAATTAAATTTAAAGAAAAGATCCACGTAAAGTAAACATATCAAGTGTAAAATTTACACTCAACACTTCACCTAGTATCTCTTCTCAAATAATGAGGGGGAATCATCACCTTCAGAATATATATATATATATATA
Source organism: Erythranthe guttata (assembly GCF_056151865.1). Lineage (NCBI taxonomy): Eukaryota > Viridiplantae > Streptophyta > Magnoliopsida > Lamiales > Phrymaceae > Erythranthe > Erythranthe guttata. The sequence goes on from NC_142537.1 coordinate 12,398,800, forward strand.
TATATATATATATATATATATATATATAGGAAGTAAATAACTAATTCTTATTTGCTTAAAAAACAAAAAAAAAAATTAAAATTTTCATATTATAAGTATCACTAGAAATTAAAGTCATGAGAAATTTGTTGAAATATACTCGAAATTCATCAGAACAAAAATATATGATGTTGAAGTTGAACAAAAAATCACCAAAAGCCTCCGCATGAACGCTGACCTCCACAGCTGCAAGAGGTTGTTGAATTCTTTAAACCTTCAAAGACAATTTTTATTTTTTTAGAAATCGAGCATGTATGGGTCATTGTTAGATGGAAACAAACCCTGGGGTATTTTTAGTAATTATGGATACCTGATGTGTTTTTCGCTAACTAGACCACACTATAGTTTTGTGTAAGTTACGTTACGGATTTATTAATTTTTATTGGGCGAATGGCAAATAGGATCCATGACAGTGGACTTAAATGTGTATCGGTTCACATAAAAAACAGTCTTGCAAATAAATTCATCCCCATGTCTTTTGTCTAAATACCCTCCATAATATATTTTTTATCAATTTCAACAATTATATTCTAACTTTATCAATATTACACATTGACCCTGGATTTGAACAAATATATCACATTAACCCCCACTCTCATAATATTTTGAATTTTTTCGAATTATTTTTTTCAGAAAATAATTTTTTTTCTGATTTTTTTATTTCCGGCCAGATTCTGACGTTGACCGGGCGGTTCTTCGGCGTTGCTTTTTTTTTTTAAACTTTTTTTTTCTCTCTAAATTACAGTGTTAATAACAAAATTATTGTTTGAGATAGTAATATTGAATACCAAAAACAGTAATATTACTAATATTACAGTCCGAAACAGTAATATTACTTTCTCAAATAGTAATATTACTGTCCCAAACACTAATATTACTAACCCGAACAGTAATATTAAGAATATTAATTTTCCGAACAACAATATTACTAATATTACTATATCAAACAGTAATATTATGTTTGTAGACAGTAATATTACGGTCAAGACAACAAAATTGCAGACCAGGACGATAAAATTAATTAATACAGTAAAATTACTGTCTTAGACAGTAATATTACTGTCTCAGTTAATTTACTGTCTCTGACTGTTAAATAACTTTTGAAGACAGTAATTTAGCTGCCAATGCAGCAATATTAATTAAAATAATTTGTTTTAAGAAAAAAACAAGTTTTAAAAAAAAAAGAAAAAGTTCAACGCTGGAGACCGGCGGTAAAAGGCGGCTGACCGGTGGTCTCCGGCGGTGGCGGTCAAAATTCGGATCAAACTTGTAATAAGGGTCAAAATTGGTTAATTAGGCTAAATTGCAGTAAAATTATGATATTGGAGATGAATAAGGGTTTCAAGAAATTGAGGATAATTTTGGTATATATAAAAGAATTTTCCTTATTTACAAATAAGTTTGGACGAACTGAATTTATTTGAAAAACAAAAAAGTTTGATGTCCATTTTTTAATTAAATGCCCTTGACATTGGCCTACTTGTCATTTGCCCATTCTTATTTATTTGAAGGGTATTATAAACCTTTCACATTTTGTGTTAAAATATCTGGTCAACCATTAATCAGAGGGGTGTTTGGTAATTATGAATACGTGACACTTTTTTTTTTTTTGGTACTTTGCCTAATTTTTAAATATAATAATTTTGTTTACCAATCTATTCTAAATTATTTTATGTTTACCAAAGTATTCAAGTAATTTCCTTATTAGATTTATGCTAGTAGCAACCGAAACGAATTTATGATCAGGTCAGTTGTTAAGGAACCAGTCAAGAATGTGACTTGATTAGCAAAATTATTAGAAAATAAAATTTGACAACAAAATAGTTTAATACTGTGAAGATAAATGGTAATAGCAAATAGAGAAATCTTCATTATTCAGATGTCTCCCTTCGTTTACTTTCTTTTGTTGTTACCACTTGTTGTGCTAGTACTAGGAAACGATGATGATTGTATGCAAACCAGTTGCAGAGACGATGGCCCGATAATTCGGTTTCCTTTCAGGTGTAAAAATCAGCAACCTCGGCTTTGTGGCTATCCAGGTTTCGATTTATACTGCGACTATAAAAACGATACTATTCTTGTTCTTCCCTTCTCCGTAAATGTTGTTGTGTACAAAATCAACTATGTAACTCAAACAATTCTTGTCTATGACCAAGAAATATGTCTTCCAAAAAAGCTGCATGATCTAAACTTAGCTGCCTCCCCTTTCCTGACAAATTTCTTATGGGACTATATTCTGTTCAATTGTTCCGATCCGCCAAAAAGAGACTTAGGTTTCGTAATTCCTTGCCTTGGCGATTCCACATACCGAATCTATGCCGTTAATTCGGGAATGTCTCTTGAATCACTTCCTTTGACTTCTTGTACAAAAACATCTGAATTTAAATCTGTTCCGCGGGGAATATTTCAAAAATCCAACTTCCCTTTGAAATGGTCTGAACCAGCATGTTCCATTTGTGAAGATGAAGGCAAGAGATGCAGCTCGTATAATTCTACGACATCGGATCCTCATATTCGGTGTCTTGACCAACTCCCAACCACAAACCATCATGGAGCAGGAGCAAGAAATATTAAATTGATTGAAGGTGAACATTTTTTCTATTCATGTTTTGATATTTTTACGCAACTAATGGATTGACTTAAGAATCTGACTTGTATGTTCTATTTCAAAGGTTTTGGTTCCATTCTTGCTGCGATAATACTAGCGGCTTTTGTCTATCTTTACATCAGAGTTAGAATCTACCGAGAGAACCAAACGATGATTGGGAAGTTTTTGCGAGATTACAAAGCCCTTAAGCCGAGTCGATTTTCATACTCCGATATAAAAAGGATTACTCGTCAATTTAACGAGAAATTGGGTGAAGGGGGTTATGGAATTGTTTACAAAGGAAAGTTGAATAACGAAATAGACGTTGCAGTGAAAGTACTCAACAATTCCAACGGCAATGGAGAGGAGTTTGTGAATGAAGTAAGTACGATTGGGAGAATACACCACGTCAACATTGTGCGTCTTCTCGGATTTTGTGCCGATGGATTTCGAAGAGCTCTTGTTTATGAATTCTTACCAAACGGTTCATTAGAAAAGTCCATTTTCCAAGCGGGTTCTAATAGAATCAATCTTGATTGGGAAAAGCTAAAGGATATTGCATTGGGCGTAGCCAAAGGTATAGAATATCTACACGAGGGGTGTGATCAACAAATACTACATTTCGACATAAAGCCGCAAAACGTCTTGTTGGACCACAACCTCAACCCGAAGATATGTGATTTCGGCCTTGCAAAGTTGTGCTCAAAGGAACAAAGTGCAGTGACAATGACTGCGGCTAGAGGAACAATGGGGTATATTGCACCTGAAGTAGTGTCCAGGACTTTCGGAAGGGTTTCGTATAAGTCCGATGTTTATAGCTTCGGAATGTTGTTGCTCGAAATGGTAGGAGGGAGGAAAAACGAGGATCGGAATGTAAATAATACTAGTCAGGTATATTTCCCTCAATGGATATACAATCATATAAATGTGGAGGATAATCCAATGTGGGCACCAATTGATGAAGAAAGAAATAGTATAGCAAGGAAACTTAGTATATTAGGGCTGTGGTGTATACAGTGGTGTCCGACAGATCGTCCGTCAATGAAAGCTGTGGTTCAGATGCTGGAGGGAGAATGTGACGATCTCACAATGCCTCCGAATCCATTTCCACCTACTACACATCCCATTGATGGAAAACATTATCAAACTCAGATGTCAATCATATTAGAAGAGTAGTTCTCTTTTTTGTTTTCCATTGTAGAACTTTGTTGTGTTGTTTGTAAAAATAAAATAAAAAAACTCTATTGTGTTGAAGCTACTAAATTCTTGAAAGAGCTGAATAATATGATCTCTAGCTGTTGTTGATATTTGATCCTTTCATTTTGCAAATTAATCAATCAAATCGACCATAATCTATCTACCCTACATTTAAAAGTATGAATGTTTTTAGTTTCTTAACCTTTTTGTGATACTTATTTTACCCTTAATTTGTAAGTTACACTGCATATTATTTAGGGCAAATTACCAAAACCCCCCTGAGGTAAGCCTAAATAACAAAAATCCCCCCTCACGTTCTCGTAATTACGAAAACCCCCCTTGACTAACGGTTGACCGAATTTTTTTAACCGAAAACGTGAAATGTCTATTATATCCTTCTGTTAAATATGTGAAAATAAAATGGCAAATTACCAAAACTCCCCTGAGGTAAGCCTAAATAACGAAAATTCCCCCACGTTCTCGTAATTACGAAAACCCCCCTTGACTAACGGTTGACCGAATTTTTTTTATTTATATATTTTAATTGATTTTATTTATCCAGAGGAGTATTAAACCGATATTGTATATTAAATATAAACGAAAACCCCCATTTACATGTTACATGTTGCATATTAAATATAAATTAATCTTTAAAAAACAAAAAAAAAAAGAAATAAAACCAAAAAAAACAAAAAACAAAAAAGGAGAAAAATATATTGAGTCTTCTTCTTCCCTTCGTCCTTCGGAAGAGACGACCCAATCTCCAGTCCTCCTTCGGAATCATTCGACTTGCACAACGAAATCGAATACTTCTCTCCATCTTCAAGCTTTCTCGCCCTTCCCAATCCGAAATCCGCATCGCACAAGTCGAACTTCGGCGAACCGGAAACCCCAACTGTCCTCATCCCTACAAAGTACAAATTTCTCACTATCGGACATCCAATTTTTAAAACCTCCGTCTTTGTTATTCACCCTGTTTTTAATATCCAAAGCTATAGCCTCCGCAGCAATTACAAACCCTTCTTCCCCGACAAGTGTTTTGTGCTTGATTTTCGCTATTCCGCCACCCAAGCAATTGCCGAAGTAATTCAGTGGCATTGGCGGATTAGTTCTCCCTCTAACATCGACCGTCAAATTTTCCTCTTAAATTCGACACCTACCTGTTATGTCGAAATTTTTGAAAAGAATCGACACTTGTGTATCGAATTAAAAATCGACATTTGTGAGCGGCGATGGAGGACGTTTTTTCGACGGCAATAGAGGACATCTTAGACGGCGGCGATGGAGGACTTATTTTCCGGCGGCGAGGCAAGTTTTGTCGGTGTGTGGGCGAGTTCTCGGCGGCAGGCAAGATCCCGGTGAGGCTTTGAAGCTTGAAGTCAATCTCGAATGTGTCGTCTGATTGTGGTCTTGCGTGAGAGGAATTGGATTTTATTTATATATTTATGACCCCTCATTAAATAAAATGCTTACAATTACCCCCCTAAGGGTAATTTCGTGTACAAGGGCAAAATTGGTATTATCGGAGGAATATTCGGGAGAATCAAAAATATTCTATCGAGTTTAACACCGTTAGATCGATTTGTAAGATGTCTGCATACCTCAGGGGGATTTTCGTAATTACGAGAACGTGGGGGGGATTTTCGTTATTTAGACTTACCTCCGGGGGGTTTTGGTAATTTGCCCTATTATTTATGGTTAATAAAGTAAAAATGTTATTGATATTTCAATATTATTAATATTTCAATTAATACATTTAATCAGTATATCATGCTCTCCCGTACTTCAGAAATACGATTTTTTGTTTCTCTTTATAACATAATGAAAAGTCATGCACATTTTCTCTTTCTATTATATTTCTTTGGTTTTGTTTTGTATTTTCTCTACTTTTTCTTCATAGTAATTCCTTTCGTATTTCTAATTTTTCAACTACACAACTCTATTTTTTAAAATAAATAAATGAGAAAGTAAGAATTGCTATGCATTTTTTAATAGGCTAAAAGAATGATGAGTAAATTACTAAATTACAAACACCCCTGAGTTGAGGTATAATTATAAAAATCCATTTTTTGTATAATTGCATCAGCGCGTGTATTAGGCCAACATGAGGGTTGTACTCGTGTCAAACCACACGAGCTTATTTCACCGAGCTCGCCTAAAATCACACGAGCTCTATTTATTTTAATTAGTTTTTAATTTTTATTTTCTTAGTTTATGTTGCTCGTGCGAAAACGCGAAGCAGGTCTATTGTTCTCGCTGGCCTTTACACGAACATAATAGATATGCTCGCTCGTTTTCACACGAGAACTTTTATTTTTTATTTTTATTTATTTATTTATTTTTAATTAAATACTAATTCGGTTTTTATGTTAAATTATAGATGGCCGGAGATAGAGGAAAAAGTTTAATGAGTCAAGTTGCGTGAAAATGTAAGAGTTTGATGAAAGCTTTGGGTGGAAAGTCTAACAATCCGGATGATCCGGGTCGTATTAGAGATCGGGGACTTCTTGCATCCGATCGTAGAAGAAAAGCATGGGCAAGAGAAGAAGTGAAGAGAGCGAGAGAAGAAGCTATTTGCAGTTGAAGCCAAGCCTTCAGTACTTATTGTCGATGATGATCTTCAAGTCGGTCATATTTCGTACTCCGTTGCAGTATGGGTCCAATTAGACACGGCCACGGGTCGAGTTTGACCCGGACCCAACCCAAAGATCGCCCCATAAACTAAAATAATAAACTATGAAAATAAATAAACACGGCCACGGGCTGGGTTTAATTAGTTTTTAATTTTTATTTTCTTTAGTTTGGTGGAATGAATTTAATAGCACGAAACAACTAGGAAACACTTTTACGGAACTTTGGTGGTCCCCATCCTTTGGATATTAATTCAACTATTTTCTTCCCATACATTTATTTCTAATTTCATTTGACTAAAATAGCATTGCATAATCTTACATTCTTCAGTATTTTATTTTCCTCAATCATTGCAAGGCAAAGTCAAGCATTCAAAGTTTTTACGCGCATGAAGTTAATATTTTGGGAAAATTAGCGACACCCTCTCAATTGGAGAAACGATACGAGGTAGACCACTCAAATAAATAATTTGACAGTAAAATTACTGTATCGAGGTTTTAAATATCGGTTATCGGGTCCGAGGCGGTTAGGGACCGCCACACGATAAATCGGTGCGGCGGTGATTAATCGGAGATATGTCGGAAATAAATCGGTTTTTAGATTTAGTGTAATATATTTCTAAATATTATTTGTTAATACTTAACACGTATAAAAAAATTAAACTTGATTCTCTCCTCATCGTTTATATAATCTAATCACATAACGAAAATTTAACATGTAGAACTTGATTCTCTCCTCATCGTTCTAAATGTTTTTATTTTTAGGCCAGGTTCTTCTTATGGAATCGGTGAGTTTGGGATTGATTGAAAGAGATAATGTGTTGGAATTGGAAAAAAAATAAAAATAAAGATAAACACCCTATTTTCTTTGTAATAAAAAATAGATAAAAAAAATAAAAATAAAAATATTTTTCCGATATATCGCTCGAAGTTTGACCCGCCATAGACCGCCACAAACCGCCTCACTGTCACAAAACTGATTTTCAAAACCGCCACACAAATATCGTAAAGGTTTATGCCCGTCACCGATATGGCGGCCGATATATCGGCCGCCACAACCGATATTTAGAACACTGTACTGTATACATAATAATATTACTGTCAACTATATTAATATTAAATTTTTTTTGTTTGATTTGTTGACCGGTCAACCTAATAATATTAATGTGGTTACAGTAATGCTACTATGATTGACAGTAATATTACTGTCAACCACATCAATATTAATTTTTTTTGGCTTTTATGTTTGCCATTGTTGAACGGTCAATATATTAATTTTACTGTATTAAACAATAATAGTTGTTTTTGTTGTGTTAATATTAATGTGCTAAAGAGTAATATAGTAATATTATTGTGTTAAACAATAGTATAGTTAATATTACTGTGTTAACAGTATTATTACTAACTAAAATGTTAAATGTCGTTTCAATTTTACTAATGTCGTTATGACTTCGAACCTAATTTTGACATATTTCTATTTTGATTTTGGCAAAATTCAAAACACGAAAATTGTAATCCTTTCGGCTAGCTTTCTAATCCAACTTAAATCCACTAGATTGGATGCAGTGTGACAATGTTATGCATGAATGAGTACATTTTGAATTTTAGATACCTCAATACATCAAAATTGTGGGCAGTATCCACTGATTCATGTATATCTTTCTCGTCCGACATCTAATTTTGGTGATTCAAGTTGGATTATAAAAGTAACTCATAATACTACAAATTCTATTTTCGGGTTTAGCAAAATTTGGAATTAAAAATGATCAAAATCACGTTTGAAGTCGTAATGGTATTATTAAAGCTCGAACGATATTTATCACATCTCTATTACTAATTAAACTTAATATTAATGTCAACTACAATATGATTACAAATTAAACGGGCCAAAAATATACAAGAAAAAAAAATTCAAAAAAGAAAAAAATAGTCAACGCCGCCGAACACCGGCGTTGATCGCCTTTAAAAAAATAAAAAAAAGGAGTCAAGGCCGGAGACCGGCCGTCAACGGGGGCGACGGTCGAATTTGGGTTAGGGGTCAAAATTGAATAATTGGTAAAACTTGGGGTCAAATTAATGTTAAATTGGATTACATGATGAAATTGGAGCATATTAAAATGTTCGAGGTATTTTAGTCATTTACACACCTCTGGACATTGTCGGGACTTTTTTGTAAAAACGTTTTTGGTCTGGATCCCTTTATGAATAAGTAGCCCTTGAAGGGCTTATTTGTAATAAACCATTTTACCAAATATATCACATTAACCCTCATTTTCACAATTTCTTGAAAAACAATTCTGACTTTTTTTTTCCGGCCACTGAGCGGGATTGACCGCCGGGCTCTGACTTTGATTTTTCTATTTATTGTTTTGGCGGGTCAGCTGTTAACCACTGGTATCCGATGTTGGCCTTTTTTTTTTTTTTTTTTTTTGATTTTTTTGCTAAATGTTTATTTAACTAAATAAATTGAGGGTTCTCATTAAAATGAGAAACGGGATGTGTCAATCCTCATTTTTTTTATAATGAAGGAACCTGCAGTCAATTATATAGGTGAACTGGATAAACCTACAAGGTCAATTCATACAAACTCACTTGCTCCAACCAATAGGCCATCTACTGCGGAATAGTCCATCCTCATTTACCTATATAAGTGGGAATTCTACTAACAACCCCTATTTAGTACAGCATTTACAACATCTAAAAATTACCGAAAGTAAGGATTGGACTTTGAAAAGTATATATCAATTCTTTTAGAAAAATCAATCAAGACAAAATAAAAGGAAAACAGAATTCCACCATTCACACACTATAGTGTTCTCTCCCCCACCTCATCATACTCTGCAACCTCAAACTTAGCTCTATCTTTTCAAATTAATCACCAAAAAATTTCATACATAGATGTATATCATCAGCCAAAGCCACCTCCTCAAATTCAATTATTTCTTCATCACCACCCAATTATATTTCATCCAAAAATTCCATGGAAACCAAATTAAGTACTGCACCCCTTCTTCGGGTGGCGGAATTCGCAACATTAGCTATCCTTTCAGGCTCAATACCGATCCAAAACGCTGCGGTCATCCCAAATACAAACTTTCATACGAAAACAATACAACTTCACTATACCTCAACTCTCAAAATTAACTCGTACAATCGATAAACTACACCAACTACACAATCCGTATTACCGATGCTTCCGTATTTAGAAACGACACTTGCTCTTTCCCCAGCAACTCTCTATCGGGCTCAAACTTTAGTGCCCGGGATGCTTACGGCATCGAAAAATACTCGGGTCCGTGGTATAGTGGCGGAGGAATCCCCGATATAACATCCGCTATATATATTAGCTCGAGTACCGCGCAAGGTGCGGTGCTACTGTCCAACCAAATTTTGTGTGACAATAAAATGTTGTTTTCGTGGAAGTCGTGGGAAGCGATGAATATATGATTCTTGCATAAGAAAATTTCATATCTAAAAAACGAAATGTCATCTCGAAATATGACTTTATCTCCAGGTTGCTCATCTTTTGCCAATCCAAAATCAGAAAGACTTGCATTATAGTTCCGCCAAATTATGAGTTAACATATTAAAAAAATAATTAGCTAAGATTATTATACAAATGTTGAGTAGTTGAAGAAATTTAAGACAGCTTCATATGAAGAATATTTAACTATTTTATTATATCGATGTATTACATAATACAAGGTTTATATAGATGAGAAGAAACTAATCAAGGAGAGATCACGGAGAGAATCAAGCATGATCGTATAAACAACCTAATCTATCATAACTAAACAATGAAAGATATACATGTCTATTTATGGTAAATATATACAGAATATTCTTCAATACTCCCCCTCAAGCGGGATCTAAAAGATTGATGGATCCAAGCTTGGCCAAGAGTCGATGAAACTGAGAAGATGGCATAACTTTGGTGAACATATCTGCAAGTTGGTCACCCGTTCGTACATAATGTGTCTGTATAACCTTAGACTGAACTTGCTTACGAATGTAGTGGCAATCCACTTCAATATGTTTCGTTCTTTCATGGAAGACCGGGTTAGCCGCTATATGCATAGCAGCCTGCTTGTCACAAAAAAGCGTCATAGGAATGGGTAACGAGTAACCAAGATCAGTAAGAAGACTTTTAAGCCACACAAGCTCACAAGCTGTTGTTGCCATTGCACGATATTCAGCTTCCGCACTCGAACGAGCTACTACAAGTTGTTTTTTGCTTTTCCAAGAGACTAAATTACCACCAACAAACATACAATACCCAGTAGTGGATCGACGATCAAGTGTGTTTCCATCCCAATCTGAGTCGGTATACCCCATAATGCGAGTATGATCGTTCTTAGTCATTATTATTCCACGGCCAATCGTTCCCTTCAAATATCGCAAAATCCGTTTCACCATACTCAAGTGATAAAGGGTCGGGGCATGCATATGTTGACTAACCAGGCTTACGGCGAAAGAAATATCGGGCCGAGTGATAGTTAAATAGATAAGCTTGCCTACGAGCTGTTGATAATATCTAGGAGAATCAAGATTTTTTTCCATAGAACCAAGTTTCAATTTACTATCTAAAGGAGTTGATGCAGGTTTTGTAGATAACATACCCGCATCTTGAAGCAAGTCCATAGTGTACTTACGTTGATTAAGGAAGAGACCTTTGCTAGAAGTCGCCATTTCAATACCAAGAAAATATTTTCAAGGGACCAAGATCTTTAATAGGAAATTTATGCTGAAGGTTCTTCTTTAATCGCGAAATTGAATCGGCACTAGTTCCGGTGATAATGAGATCATCCACATAAATCAGCACCATGAGTTTTTCACCGTTCCCAATACGGACATAGAGAGATGAGTCGGCTGAACTACATGAAAAACCGAATTCTTCAAGGGAAGAGCTTAATTTCGCGTGCCACGCACGAGGACTTTGTTTCAAGCCGTAGATGGATTTGTGAAGTTTGCACACTAACCCCGGATTACAACTCTGAGGATGGCCTGGGGGTAACTTCATAAATACTTCTTCTTCAAGATCACCATGTAAGAAGACATTTTTCACGTCCATTTGAGATAAAAACCACCCATTGTTAACAGCAACCGATAAGAGAACTCTAATTGTTGTCATCTTGGCAACCGGTGCAAAAGTCTCTTTATAGTCGACGCCAAATTTTTGAGTATAGCCTTGAGCCACTAACCGTGCCTTGTGTCGATCAATAGTACCATCAGAGTTGAACTTTGTTTTGAAAACCCATCGACTACCAACTGCATGCTTGCCTTTAGGAATAGGTACTATACTCCATGTATTGTTTTCAGCAAGAGATGTTAATTCCTCTTCCATAGCCCGATTCCACACATCTTGAGAATGTGCTTCTTGAAAGTTTTTTGGTTCTCGAACATTAGAGATTGCTGTAAGAAACGCTCTGTGCGAAGACGATATTCTGTGATAAGTTAGAAAATCAGTAACGGGATACCTGACCGAGTGTGCCACATAATCTTGCAACTTTCTTGGGGGTTGACGTTCTCGAGGTGGATTACGTCGATGAGCTGGAGCCTGGTCAGAAGTATCTTGCAATTCTTGTTCGTTTGAATTAGCCGGAGTTGCTTGAGAAATACCAGATGAAGGCTGCTCAACAGAAACTTGGCAAGGAGCATCTTGTTCGATATGTATACTGGTAGGCTGCTCAAAATGTGGCTCAATACTTGGTAACGGAAATAATTCTGTTAATCGTTCTCCCTCATTAGAAGTTGTAAAGAATGGTTTGGTTTCGATAAATCGAACATCTCTATTTATAAACAGTCTTTTTGTGATTGTATCGTAACATTTGTATCCCTTCTTTGTTTGTGAATAGCCCAAGAATAAGCATTTAACTGCCCGATGATCAAGCTTGTCACGATGAGTTGCTGGTAGATGCACAAAACAGGTGCACCCAAAAATTCTTAAATGAGACAAATCCGGCTTTTTTCCCTGCAATACTTCAAGAGGAGATTGAAAATCCAACACTCCACTCGGAAGTCGATTGATAAGATAAGTGGCAGTAAGAATTGCATAAGACCAAAAATACTTTGGAACATTCATTTGAAACATTATAGCCCGAGTCTTTTCAAGCAAATCTCGATTTTTACGCTCGGCAACCCCGTTTTGTTGAGGTGTGTTAACACAACTCGTCTGGTGAATAATTCCATTTGAAATTAGATAATTTTTCATGTTATGAGATATATATTCTGTGCCATTGTCAGATCGAAGAATTTTTAAATGAGCTGAAAATTGAGAAATAACCAACATGTGAAAATCTTTGAAACAGCCAAAAACTTCACCCTTTGATTTCAATAAATATATCCATGTAACCCTAGAAAAATCATCAATAAAGGTTACAAAATATTTGAAACCATCTATCGAAAAAGAAGAAGGCCCCCATACATCTGAGTGAACAAGTTCAAAAGCTTTACTCGTCTTTGAAACAGATAAATTGAAAGGAAGCCTAGCAGACTTGGAGTAAAAACAAGTTTCACATTCTGTAGTTTCTTTAGGCAGATTTGGATTTATTTTGGAAAAAGTTGACTCTGACGGATGACCTAGATGACGATGCCAAAGCATGTATTTATTGATTGTAGATACAATAGCTTGACAACTCTTTGGAGATGGAGGACTAGGAAAATAATAAAGTCCTTGCAGTTCGAACCCTTCACCAATCGTCTTCTTGGTGGTAAGGTCCTGAAATATTACCTTGTAAGGAGTAAATAAAACCGAACAATTAAGAGACGATGTCAATTGCTTAACAGATAGCAGTTGAAATGGAAAAGAAGGGACATATAGAACATCAGAGTCTATTGCATCTGATACAAGATTGATTTTTCCCTTACCCTTAACAGATGCACCTTTACCATTTGCTACAGAAAAAAAAGATGGCGTAGATAAAGGAATAAAATTACGAATATTGGTTAATTTGTTTGACATGTGATCTGTGGCACCAGAATCGATAACCCATAAATCATGTGAATTACTAATTTCTAATGCAGTTATAAGGGCAATCGGGGTACCTTGACTGTTTTCTGCAAATTTACTGAGAAGTGCACTCGGATCATTGTGAGTTTGTATGTCTGCCCCGTTTTGGTTGCCTCCCTGACCATGCATTTCTTGCAAAAAACTAGCAAAATTATTTAACAAGGAAAGATGAGAAGAAACTGATTCACCAGTATGTGCAGCTACGTGTGCCTTATGATGGTTGACCCTTTTCTTTTCTCCTCCCATTTTATCTTTTGGAAATTTTGGCTTCATATCTGGATGAAGACTCCAACAACGATCCATAGAATGTCCAATAGCATTGCAATATTCACATTTCAAATCTGGACGTTTGCCTTTGTACGGCCTCTTTTCAGATGATGGATGAGCAACATATGCACGAACATCGGGCGTATTAGGAGTAGTATCGCGGGTCATAACTTTTCGGCGAACTTCTTCACGTTGAATTGTTGCACAAAAACCTTTTAGGGATGGAAGTTCTGCATTCATTAAAACATGGCACCTTAGATCCTCAAATTCCGGGCCAAGGCTGGCTAATAGTTGGAAAACCTGATCTTCTTCTGTCCGTTTCCTCAAGACGACCGGATCAGTTGTTAAGGGTCGGTAAAGATCTAACTCGTTCCACAAGCCTTTTAGGGTGCCGAATAAACTGATGAACGGCTTTCCATCTTGATGAGTATTAGCAATATCTTGTTGAATCTGAAAAATCCGGGCAGAGTTGTTTTGATTTCCATACATCTCACGAACAGCTTCCCATAGGTCGAAGGAGGACTCCGAATAACTAAAAATTTCAGCGAGATGACGCTCCATTGAGTTAAGAATTAAGGACATAACCATTTGATCCTTTTGCAGCCAAATATCATATTCTGGTGACTTTGGATCTGGTGCTTTTTCTTTGCCATTGATAAATCCCAATCGTGATCTACCACCAAGAGCAATAGTTATAGTTCTCGACCATGGTAGAAAATTAAATTCGTTTAGCAGCGTAGCGGTCAATTTTTTGAGAAGTGTTGATGACATCATTATCAACACCGGGATTGAATGAGGTGGTAGCAACCACTTTTGACATTTTTTTTGTATCAATTATTTCTTCTCCAGACATGCTCAGAGAAAGAAACAAGAAAAAAAAATCGCAGGATTTTACTGCTCTGGTACCATGAAGAAATTTAAGACAGCTTCATATGAAGAATATTTAACTATTTTATTATATTGATGTATTACATAATACAAGGTTTATATAGATGAGAAGAAACTAATCAAGGAGAGATCACGGAGAGAATCAAGCATGATCGTATAAACAACCTAATCTATCATAACTAAACAAGGAAAGATATACAAGTCTATTTATGGTGTATATATACAGAATATTCTTAAATAGTAGTGAATGTACATGTAATCCATATTAATCAATTTTGTAAATAACTATGAGTACTCCTTCAGTACTCTTTCCTTGTTACGCTATACAAGGTCTTCGGGAGGTCCCATTACACACAACAATATTTTTTTTCCAACAAGTAAAAGGTAAAAAAAAAGGATACAATATCAACAGACCCTAATTCTACAATGAAAGATAAAAGAGAAATATATATATATATATATATATATATATATATATATATATATATATATATATATATATAGCCTTTACTCTTCTAATATGATAGCCATCTCAGTTTGATAATGCCTGGCACCAACGGAATTCGAAGTAGCTGGAAATGGATTTGGAGGCATTGTGAGATCGCCATTGTCTCCTTCCAACATTTGAACCACAACTTTCATTGACGGACGATCTGTCGGACACCATTGTATACACCACAACCCTACTATACTAAGTTTCCTTGCTATACTATTTCCTTTTTCATCAATTTGTGACCACATGGGATTATCCTCCGCATTTATATGATTGTAAATCCACTGCGGAAAATATACCGGACTAGTATTATTTACATTACGATCCTCGTTTTTCCTTCCTCCCACCATTTCAAGCAACAACATTCCGAAGCTATAAACATCGGACTTATACGAAACCCTCCCGAAAGTCCTGGACAGTACTTCAGGTGCAATATAGCCCATTGTTCCTCTAGTCGCGGTCATTGTCACTGCACTTTGTTCCTTTGAGCACAATTTCGCAAGACCAAAATCGCAGATCTTCGGGTTGAAGTTGTGGTCTAACAATACGTTTTGCGGCTTTATGTCGAAATGGAGTATTTGTTGATCACATCCCTCGTGAAGATATTCTATGCCTCTAGCTATGCCTTGCGCAATATCCTTTAGCTTTTCCCAATCAAGAGATATTTTATTCGAAGCCGCCTGGAAAATGATTTTTTCGAGGGAATCATTTGGTAGAAATTCATAAACAAGAGCTCTTCGAAATCCATCAGCACAAAAGCCAACAAGACGGACAATGTTGACGTGGTGTATCCTCCCAATCGTGCTTACTTCATTCACAAACTCCTCTCCGTTTCCTTTTGAATTGTTTAGTACTTTAACTGCAACATCTATTTCATTGTTCAACTTTCCTTTGTAAACAACTCCATAACATCCTTCACCTAATTTATCACGAAATTGAAGAGTGATCCTTGTTATATCAGAGTATGAGAATCTACTCGGCTTAAGGGCTCGATAATCTTGCAAAAACTTTTCAATCTTGATTTGATTCTCCCTGCCAGTTCTAAATCTGATGTATTGATGGACGAGAGCGACGAGGATTATCACGGCAAGAAAGCAACCAAAACCTTTGAAACATAATTCATAAGTTAGATTAGAACCCATCTACTAGAATAATATAATATTATTAAAAGCATAGAAATTGTTTACCCGCAATCAGTCGCTTCTTCAGTGCTTCTGTAACCAACAAGAAAAATATTTCTTTAGGCAAATGATAATCTATAACGAATAAAATGGGCTTATTGCATTTACTCTTATGAAAATCGCAACTGCTTGTTTTCCGCGTCATTAAAAAAATAGCAAATACTCTGTATTCATTAGTGAAAGACGACAAACCCCCTCCTCGCAAATCGTGTGTATCACTCGTGGGTTCTGCGACTTTTCTTCATTTTTTGTGTGAAATGACGGAATTGCTCCCAACATCTTTTTCTTTTTTTTTCAATATATTTTTATTGCATTTTCTTTGATTTAAATTTATTAAATTATAAATATTTCTAAAGGAATATTTGGTATTTATAAACTGATATGCTAAATCCCACACCAATTTTACCAAATCATACACACAATTGAAAAATTTTCTCTCTCTAAAATCTCATCTTCTCCTTCCCCACCCTTCTTCTTTTTCCCTAACTTTTTCATAAAATCACACACTAAAAAAACATCCATATCATTCCAAGTTCGAATTTGAGAAAAACCTTCATGTGTTCAAACTAAAATAAAGTTGGAATTTGAGAAAAAAATTCGAATTAATACGAATATAAATAATTAAAAAGGCATAATGAAATTGAAAAATATTAAATAAACCTAAACTCACTTTTTATGATTATTCACGTGAAAGATTAACGAATTTTGAGTGACTTGAAAAAAATCATCATCGAAAAAAGTTAGATTTTATGTGTGTGATTTAGTAAAATTTAGTGTGAGATTTTGCATGCCCATTTATGAAAATATGACATAAAGAAATATAAAATATTTTATAAATATTATGTATTTTCAGAAAATTACAATTCAGTCCCCTGAATTGTTTGATTAAGTTTTTGAAAACTTTAATTTGGTCCCCTAGTTTTTTTTTGCAGAAACTCCTAGGGTACTTCGGTCGTTTTACAACCGGTCAATGGAGAAAATTTAAATGAGTGGAGTATGGAGTATGTTGTCTTAAAAATAAATACAGGGGAATTTTTGGTAATATTTTTATGACAGGGGTGAAACATGGAGTTGCGATTTTCACAGAGGTAGTAAATATATGCAATAAACTCCAATTGAAAAATGGGATGAGATAAAACGTACCATGATGAATTTTGGTTGGTTGTTTGTCGATACAGTGAATACTATCAAGTCTGGTTGAATTATATAAGCTGCATCGTTTGCCTTGAGCTTCACAGCGGCCACATGATGGCTCAGACCAGTGGCGGATCCAGGATTTTTGCCAAGGGGGTGCTAAATTGTAGAATAAAAAAATTAAATATCACTTTATAAAAATAGTGGACCAAAAATTTACAATTTAAAAATTTTAGGTGAATTGTGTAAATATTTAAAAAGAAAAAGGGTGAAAAATGTAAAGATTTGAAAAAAAATCAGCATTTTACAGGCTGGGGGTTCGAACCCGGGACCAAATAACAAATGAAGGAACATCTTTACCAACTCAACCAACTGCTTTTCTTGTCAACTTATGTATAACGGTGTTATTTGTTTAAAATCAAGGGTGTGCAACTGCACACCCTAGACCATAGCTAGGTCCGCCACTGGCTCAGACCACTCCAAACGGAAGCCGTTTTTATGGAAGATACTCCGTGGAACATCTAAAATATCATGAATCTTTGTACAAGAAGTCAATTGTTGTATGTTATTAAAAATATAGTATTTGTTGATGGGATCAATAAGGCAAGGAATGAAGCGATACAAAGATTTGTCTGCATCAGAACATTTATAAATGGCGGCGTCTGATATTAAGTACTTATCAAGAAGGAAGCTGAAGGATGAGGTAGATAAGTTTAGATGGGGTAGCATTTGTGGAAGGCAATTTTCTGGGTCATAAACAAGAATTGTTTGAGATGTATAGTTGATTGCCTTCACAACAACATTTACGGAGAACGGAAGCACAAGAACAGCATCTTTTTTGTGGTCGCAGTTTAGATCGAAACCCGGATAGCCGCAGTGCTGAGGTTGCAGAGTTTGATGTCTGAAAGGAAACCGAATTATCGGGCTATGTTTACTGCATCTGATTGGCGTACAATCTTCAACGTTTCCTTGCACTACTACTACAACAAGTGGAAATAACAAAATAAAGGAAGACATTTTTCAAATTGGCAGACTAAACTCTTATTTTCTCCGTTTAATAACATGAAGAAGCATACCCGGAAATTACTCCACTATTTCCTTTATCATGACCTGTTTTGGGATAGTGGTCCCCGGATGGTGATTGGCGTAAATATCACGGTCCTAAGAGATTAATATGTTAATTCCACAAAGGTTTTCTACCACAGTTCTAATTATTAACCCGATCTTCCGATTCATGCGATTAACAATAACATAAAAACACATAAAGTGGCCAGTTTCATGAACTTAATAAAACAAGTAGAAGAAATAATAAGGAATTAAAACTTGCATAAAATCATAGAAAATGGTTCATAAATCCCACATAGGGTTCCAAATAAAATCCTAGAAATAAGAAAATTAACTACTCATGATTAAGTAAAAACGCAAATAAAATAAATCATAAACGATAAATCTTTGCTTGGAGTCTTCGAATTATTCGTCTTCGTTATTGCTTTGTTGCTCTTGAAATTGCGTAAAAGATCCATTCCCAATTGTGTGTTTGTCTTGGTCTTATATAGGGTTGAAATTTGGAGAAGAAGGTAGTTTCCTTGTGCAATTAGGATTCATTTACTGCGCATTTTCGTCATCTCGGACGCCGTCCCAAATTTTGTACTAAAACTCGGACGGCCGTCCCAAAACCAGAGGCTGCTTCTGCTTCTCAGACGGCCGTCCCAGTTTTAAGTGTAAATCTGGGACGGCCGTCCCGGGCTAATTTCTTCAGATTTTTTATTTCTTCACTTTTGGCCCATATTTTCTCCAAATTGCAGTTTTGACCCCATACTTTTCCAAATCTTCAATTTGTACCTAAAATACAATAAATTAACTTTTTAAGCACCAATTATCGTTAAAACACACCAAAAGCTCAAATAAAAAGATACGATAAAGTGTAAAAATATACACTTAACACACCCCCAAACTTGAACTTTTGTTTGTCCTGAAGCAAAATCTACCAATAAGCAAATAACTCAACTACTACATCTCATTACATAGATCAATGATCAACTTCACGTTTTCAGAACTTGTAATTGTAATGACAATTCTTAGGCATTCGCAAGCTCAAAATTCAACAGCACTTAGCCACTCACCATTACCAAAAACCACAAATCATACAATTGCTTCAAGCATCCAATATTTGCAAATTAAAGATAGAAAGAATTTATACTTACATGCATATGTTTGACTCAAAATACTCACCAAATTATTCTACTCTACTAATATCGAACATTAAGCTATTGGGATCATTGGGGCTTTGTGGCTTTCAATTGCTAGGCTCTTTGGTTCGAGGTAGGAAATATGGGTATCTGTGGCTATTCTTCTTGAATTGAGGAGATTACGTCAAAATTTGAAAGATAGGCGTTTGAGATAATAAATTCACCTCTTAAGGACTTTAATAAACTCGATTCTCAAAAGTTCAAAAGTTTCCACTTTTGCTTTTGAGGCAATGGATCGAGCTTTCAAAAATAATTTCAACAACCAGTCATTTCTTCTCCCTTCCTGTCTCTTCTTCTTCTTCTTCTTCTCCCTTTCTTTTTTTTTTTTTTTTTTTTTCCGAAGAAGAAGGACCTTGTGAAATTTTTCGACCGAACTTCAAGGGTTAATTTTTCAAGAGTCTCCACTTTTCTACCTTATACACATTGGCTAAAAGAAAGAACACCTTTTCTCCGAGGCTCAAATGAAGGTTCTAAGAAATTTCGATAAAAAGGTCGGCTTGAAAGGCTCAAACGTTTCAAAGAAAGCCCAAATCATATCGCAAATCACTCACTACTCAATACTTCGTATCATAAATTTCCTAAGGTGAGTTCTAAAACCGAACATAGCATGATCTAGCACAAATTAATTCCAAATTTAAAATACAAAAAAATCAACCAAAGCAATGCATAAAGTGTGATTCCTAGCAATAATTCGTTTCTAAGTTCCGTTGAATCGAAAGCTAAACAAACATCTAATCCTTATCACACAAAACAAGCAATCTCATCATCATAAATCATCGATGCATTCGACTCAAGCAAATTATTATTATTATTATTTTTTTTATTCCGGAAAAAAAATGATAAAAGCAACAAAAACAAATAAAACCTAATGTATGCAAACTAAAACAAATAAGCACAAAAACATGTTCTTCATCCCCAAACTTAAAATTTTTGTTGCCCTCAACGAAATTAGCACAAAGTGTAACGATAGAAAACATCTTATTTAGTCGGAGTCGATGTGATCGGGGTGTGAGAATTGGTGGAAAAGAAATACGATATTTTTTTTTTTTTTGCTCGAACTATGTTGGGACGGCCATCCCAGTTTATAGGCTATTTTTCGGACGGCCGTCCCACAGGTAGAGCTGCAGAATGCGGCCTTCTGTTTCCCAGACGGCCGTCTGGGATTTTGCTTGCAATTTCAGACGGTCGTCTGGACCCCCTGACCATGTTTTCGACCCTAGAAATTAAAATCAAATAAATTAATTAGAATGCATGCCTATCACAATAAAAACGAAACGAAAAATTAAAGAAAACTACGAAAAACAATAAAGCTCGGGTTGCCTCCCGAGAAGCGCTAAGTTTAAAGTCTTCAGCCGGACGTTGCTTCTTTAATTTCAAGCAAAAGTGACTGAAGTCACTTGGCAATCTTCACTCGCTTCCCAATATGGTTTGAGCCGGCTCCACTTCACGTTGAACGTACGATTTGAATCTCGCTCCTTTATCTTGACTACCTCGTGAGGAAGAATTTCTTGGACAATAAACGGCTGCGACCACTTTGATTTGAGCTTCCTTGGAAATAACCAAAGCCGGGATTTGCACAATAACACCAATTGTCCTTTGTGCAATTCCTTTTTGATTTTATCCTTATGACCCCAATATCTAGACTCATCCTTCTCTCGTGGCTTGCTCGAGTCTTTGGGTGGCAACGTCTTCCTTGCACTCTCATCGCCGTTAAAACTCAAACTCGTATGACTTTCTCTCGGATGAGTTGAAATTGAGTCCATGAAGTAAGCTTGCTCCTTTCGATTCTCGTTTCCGCCATCATCTCCTGCACTCAAAGATGTTTTCCCATTGTCCAAGATCAAAACATCAAACTTTTCATTATTTGTAAAATCCATAAGCTCAATAGCAAAACAATCATTATTATCACATGGATTTTTATTAGCACTAAAAACATTGAATTTGATTGTTTGATCATGCACAGTCATTGTAAGATCACCACTAGCACAATCAATAAGATTTTTCGACGTGGCTAAAAACGGCCTCCATACGATAAGAGGTATCTCCCTATCCTCATCTATATCAAGTATAACGAACTCGACAGGGAAGATAAATTTATTGACTTTCACTAGCACATTCTCTAAAATATCTTTTGGGTAAACTAAAGATCTAACGGCTAATTGAAGAGTTATAGCCGTCGGTTCAATTTCTCCTAACGCAAGATTTTTAAAAGTGGAATAAGGCATAAGATTAATGCTAGCGCCTAAATCAATGAGGGATCTAAAATTTTACCTCCTATAGTACAAGGAATAGTAAACTTACCTGGATCGCCGAATTTTTGTGGAAGGGGCCGAGTAAGAATTGCACTAATTTGCTCTGTGAGTTGGATCATCTCGTTCCCTTGCAATTTCTTACTTTTCTTCATAAGGTCCTTGAGGAACTTCACCCACTTTGGCATCTTATGAAGTGCTTCAATGAAAGGAAAATTTATGCGAATTTCCTTCAACTTGTCCAAAAATCTTTGATATTCGGCGTCAAGCTTCTTCTTTATAAACTTTTGAGGATAAGGAATTGGAGGGACTTGTGAAGGCACCGTTGATGGTGGCTCTTCATGAGTTGATTCTTTTTCCATATTCACTTTCGGCTTCTCGATTTCCGTGTTTCTCTTCTCTTTTCGTGGGGCTTCCTCCAATTGCTTACCGTTTAAAAAGGTGACTGCTTGGCACATCTCGACCTCGATCTTTTTCGTTAGCAATCGTTGTGGACAGGGCCGGCCCTTATAGGAAGCCAAGGAAGCCAAGGCTTTGGGCCCCCAATTCCAAAAGGGCCCAAAAAAAAAAATTGTTATATATATATAGTATATGTAATTTACATGAAAAATAAAACAACTATGTGCTTTACTCTGGTAGTTCACGCCGCCCAACACCCACCTCCAACTTAAATAATTTTTTTTATAATTCTAATAGGCCCTTAAGGCTTAAAGAAAAGTAAAAAACAAAACATAAATAATGAATGTATCCCTAGTAGAATGAAATGCACAAAACACTTTTACTGAAATTAAAAAATCTCTCTACCCTACTCACTGTAATACTTTTTGAACCCTTCCCCAAAATTAAAAGGTATGTCTTTCGTAAATTAATTTCAATTTCCAACCTACTTATCAAAAAAAAATTCAATTTCCAACCTGCAGTGTGATTAGTCTTGCATCAAAATTTTAGGAAAATAGATTTGGGCTCTTATTTACATGTGTAGATTTTTATTATATGTTTTTTGTCCTTTTTACTAGGCTAAAAATCTTTGGAATTGATCGATATTCGTGTGTTATTTTTTTTTTTTGCCAAAAGATTTTATTATTCCATTTAAAATATGTCGGGGGCCTCGTTAAAACCTTGTGGGCCTAACACAAGGAAAAAAAGTACCCCTACAATGGAAATCCCCAAGATGGGGTATAAAATGCAATTATCAAAGTAACTAAGCTGAATATTATCCTCCACCCACAGCTTTCTAGTTTTTGGCGGAAAACACCCAAAAACGGAGGTCAAGATGTAATATCTGAAAATATCCCTCTCTTGCCATGCACTTTCTGAAAATTGCAAATGCCTCCTAGTACTTGCTCTCTCTTAGTGATTTTGCTTCAAAAAATGCTAGAAGGGTAATATTTAAGTGATATCTTTTATTGAATGTTTACGAGTTTTATCCTCGTTCATTAATGTATTTATTTTTATTACATTTTTTTTCGCTTACTGAAATTACTCCCGGCCTACATTTATTTTTTCACTAAATGTAATTTTTTTAGGGATAATGTAATTTGTTAATAGTATCTTATCTTTGTTTTGGTAGTTTAATAAAAACTTGCAAAATAAAATTAACGATGGCAGCTACATTGATCTTAATGTTCGGCAGGAAAAAAAACTTACTAAAATTGGAACTACAAAAGACCAATTTTTTCAATCTTGCTTAGGGCCCCCAAATTCATAGGACCGGCCCTGGTTGTGGATATGGGATTGGTTCCACCCATGCAGCTACAGTGACTTGCGGCTTGACTTGAATTTCTTCATTTTTCTCGACCTTGAAATCGATAGCTTGGCAGGTCTCGAACTTTTTCTTTCGAGGATCTTCCGTAGTCGAAGGCAATGCTCCTGCCGGACGGTTCTCTTGATTCACAACGAATTGAGCGAATTGATTCTCCAAATTCCGCAGCGAGGCTTGGGTAGCGATCATGAATTGGGCCAATATCTCCTCCGTGTTTGATTTTTGGGCCGGTGGATTGTTGTCTTGATAGCTTTGTTGAGGAGGGACTTGATTTGGAATTGACCTTGAGGTCTTTGATACCCTTGGCCTTGTATCTCCACCCTTGATTTTGGATTTGGCGAGGCGCGTTATTGACGTAGTTGAGCGATTCCACATCTTGTTGGCATTGGAGCGTGTAGTGATTTCAACCGCAAATTTCACAACATGGAGAATCAACGGCTTTGACTTGTTGTGGTGGATTTGCTTTGATGTGCTGTAAAAGGAGTTAATTTTGTTGAGCAATTTGGGTCACTTGAGCTTGAAGGGCCGTAATTGCATCTAACTCCAACACTCCGGGAACTTTGTTGGCTCCACTAACCGTCTTTTCGCTTGACTTGGCAAACCGATTTTGTGCAATTAGATCCAACATGATAAATGCATCCGGTATCGATTGACTCATAAAATTACCTCTGGTTGATACATCTAAGACGGTTCGTGCATTCTCGTTAATCCCTTGATAGAAGATGTGGATTTGCCACCATTGTTCGACTCCATGTGTTGGACACTGCCGCAAAAGAGTTTTAAATCTCTCCCATGCCTCGTATAATTGCTCGCCTTGCTCTTGGAAAAAAATATGAATTTCTCGTCGGATTCTCTCGTCCTTCTCGGGTGAGCTATAAACTTTCATGAAAAGGTTGAGGAGTTGAGGCCACGACCAGATAGAGTGGGGGGCTTGGGACATCAACCACTGGCGAGCTCTTCCTTGTAAGGAGTGCTTGAAGAGAATCAATTGAAGCGCCTCTTGGGAAACGCCGTTTTGACGATGGGAATTACAGGTATCTAGAAAATTGACAATGTGAAGATGGGGATCTTCACCCGCCAATCCACTAGATAGCCCGTTATTTTGGAGCATCGTCAATAGGCCTTGCTTGATCTCAAAATTGTGCGCCTCAATAGGTGGATATTGGATGCTCGGGCGGAATCCGTCGAGAGTTGGGATTATGAAATCTTGAAGTGCCCGTGGCCTAACAGCTGGCTGTAATGGAAGTTGAGGGGGTGGGTCTTGGACTTGGTTTCCGTTGGCATTGAGTAAATTGCCCTCTGCCCTGCGTTCTTCGTCCTCCATTATATTGTTTTCGCATTGAAGTCTCCTAGCGGCTCGAAAAGTACGTTCAATTTCGGGATCAAACAGTTCTCTAGCAAGATCGAGCCTCATACGCATACACAGTACCTAAAAGAAAAATAAAATAAAACAAAAATTAAATGGGTGAATCGTGAAAATTGTTCAAATTTAGAGCTAGAATAAAATAAATAATTAAAATATTCCCCGTGGGTTCGATATCCGGACTTAATTGTCCACTATATTACTTGTACGATACGTGCACTTGCGTGTAGGTATTACAACCAACAAGTTTTTGGCGCCGTTGTCGGGGACCACCTCAATATACATCAATTCTCTAAAATACCTCGTCCACGAAATCAACTATACCATAAAGACCATCCGTCTTGCTATTCCTTATGTCACAATAATGAGTTAATTGCAAATACCACCCCTGTGTTATCTCTAATTGTCAAATACCCCCTGTCAAAAAAAAATCACCAAAACCCCCATGTGTTAACAAAGTCGGGGCATCGAGGCCCCTGGAGGAAAATCGTGTCACTCACTCGCGGGTTGTGCGATTTTTTATGTTATTTTCGCAGTGAAATGTCATAATTACCCCTTTAATAAATTAAAAAAACCTGAGTGGTTTAAATTATGAATAACCTACATTCTGAGGACCAAATTGTAATTTCTAAAATTACAAAATAATTAAAAAAAGAAAGGAAAAGAAGAGTCGTCTTCTTCCTCGTTCCGGTCCGCCAGCCACCGCCGGCGTCTCGCACCACAGCCACCCACTCCTTCTTCAAATTTCTCTTCTTCGACAACGCCGCCGTCTGGAACCACCAATTTTTAGCGACATAGCGAGTTAGTGTATGGGTGAAGATGGTTAAAAAAAATCTTCTCCTGCTCGCCGCCGCCGTCGCCGCCTTTGTAGCTGAGATCGGGGCTGCCACCGGCAGAGTGAAACTGGGGAGAGAAGACTTCGCGAATTTGAAAAGATTTTGATTGTTCATGGGTTGCGGATTTGGAAGGAAAGTGGTGATGTAGGAAGGGTAAGCTGGTGGTGGGGCAGCGGTAGGGCGGGGGCTTCAGAAATGTCGATGCTGTGTTTAACTGGGTGGTGGGGTTGGGGTGGGGAGGGAGGAGAAGACTATTTTCCTTTTTTTTTTCTTTTTTTTCTTTTTTTGTCTCTATGTAATTTAAATGTAAAAGAATTAAAACTAAAAACATATAAAAACTTTTAATATCACAAACTAAAAAAAATGCTTATAAAATTAAAATTAATCATGTTATAAAATTTGGTAAAATTAAATTAATTACAAAGTTTTAAGAAATTAATACATAAAATATTTATAAATCAAATATACTTTACTAATTGCTGAAAAAACCCTTAGGGTATTTTTGTAATTTTCTTGCAGTCAACTCCTAAAAGCACAGTAGGTGCAGTGAGCTTCGAATTTGTTAACACATGGGGGTTTTAGTGAATTTTTTTTTGACAAGGAGGTATTTGACAATTAGAGATAACACAGGGGTGGTATTTGCAATTAACCCACAATAATTGAGAGTTGCTCATTCCCCAAATACCCTTTATTCGATTACACGTTTTATCCCTATTACTCCTATGTCCAAAAAAGTGTTCCAAATTCCAATTAGTTTTATGAGCTGCCCATATCCAGTCCATGATTCGAACTTCGAAGCTTTTAGAAATTACAATTAGTTTTATGTGCAGATAGAAAATGATATACCTAAATGGGCCGGCCCAATGAGCCCTCAAATAATTTATCTATTAATTAGGCCCAATACACGAAAGTCCAAATACCTTCAAAGTAAGCCTTGGGCCCAGCAAAATAAGCCCAACCCAATCACCGATGTATAAATAAGTGTTTTACTCATTTGTAAATGTACGTTCTGATTATTGACAATTCACCTCGAGTTTTATTCTCTCTACCCTCTCTACGATCCGTGCATCTGACTTGAGTGTCGGAGGGGTTTCCGCCGGATCAACCCCCGGCTTAGTTCACGTGTGCTTATTTTGTAGGGACCTCAGGATCATCGAGTTGGCTAGCTACCGATCAGCTTTGCTCTCCCAGCTCGTTTTCTATACTACTCCGGTGAGCTATATTTTAGCATCATCATTTTGGCGCCGTCTGTGGGAACGATGCAAACCAGATCACGTAGCCAACAAGATCCTCCTGAGGCATCAGCTCGGAGAGAAAATGACACAGCTAATAATCTTCCAGTTCGTGGAGGATCGGGCATACCACCTCCTCCACGCACCGCGGATCCACTTCCCCCACGTCCCACGGAGCCAGCTCCTCCACGTGTGGCAGATCCACCTCGCGAGGTTCAGGTGATCCCTCATCGGGATCCACCACTCGCCGATCCACCACTCCCCGCTCCTCGAACGGTTCAAATAACCGAGGACGCGCTCCAACGCATGATAGCAGAAGCCTCAACTCTCGCGCCGCCACGGAAGCCGTAACTCAATATATCGTCACGATGGGAGCAAACGCTCCCAATGCGATACCAGCACCAGCTCCACCTTTAGCGCCACCTGTGGCCCCACCGCCAATCCAGAATCAAATAAGTGTCTCCTCCTCTACCTCGGACCCACGGTCCCGAGTGCAGCTCTCTACTAATCACAGAGGAGCACACCCCAGACAGCAGCGTCGGCGCTCACCCCCACGGGGAAACACATCACCACCGAGAGTCCCTCTCTTCAATGAGGGAGAAGGCGAGGTAAACAGCCGAATGTCTCGCCAGAACCTTTTCTACTAACCAAATAATCAAATGGGAGAAAGAATGCCTCTTCCGACAAGACGCAGTCCCTTCACCATAGACATTCTCAACGAGGTATTACCTCAAGGAGTAAAGATCTCGGGGTTACCTCAATTTGAATGGACCACCGACCCACATGAACATATAGAGAAATTCAGTGCCATGGCGGATTTATATGGCCAGACGGATGCTGCGATGTGCAAAATGTTCCGTACCACTCTCTCCAAGAGGGCAATGAATTGGTTCAACTCTCTACCCATAGGGTCGATTGACACCTTCGCTCGGCTGTCAACCCGGTTCATCAACCAATTCGCCATCAACAAACAATATGCCAAGACCCCCGCTCATCTTTTCTCAGTAGTACAGAGAGATAACGAAACGCTCCGCAACTACATTAAGCGTTTCATAGAAGCCGTTCATGAAGTCCCCAGTGTGGGGCAAGACATGCTCTCCGGGATTATGCAGCAGAACTTGAAACCGGGTAGATTCAAGGAATCTATTGCCGGAAGACCCCCACGCAACCTAGAGGAGTTGCTAAATCGAGCTGAAAAGTACGTCCGGATAGAGGAGGCCTCTACCCATGCTCCTCCTAAAAGGAAAAGAGAAGATGACCGTCAAGACAATAGGAGACGTGATGACCGACGTCCGCCACCTTCACCTCAAAGCCAACCCTCCTCCTCCTACAATAGGTTCACTCCGTTAAACGCTCGCCTCACTGAAATCCTTCACGTGATAGAACAGAGAGGTTTAGCGGAGCCTCCACGTCCTATGCAGCCGAATGCAAAGCGAGAAAAGTCGGATCGTTATTGTCGATTCCATAAGGACAAAGGGCATACTACGGAGGAATGTGCACAACTCAAGGTGGCAATTGAGAGGCTGATCAAACAGGGCCATTTGGGCGAATACATTGATAAGCCTCGAAATAAGCGCCGCGATGATCCTCCACGCCGAGATAATAATCGAGATCAACAACAAAGGCGAGAAGACGGGGTCATCGACGTGGCCTAGATAACAACGATAACCAGCCTACCCGGGGAATCATCTCCTTTATCTCCGGAGGACCGGCGGGTGGCGATTCACAAAATGCAAGACGCACCCTCGCTCGATCAACACGCATGAATCAAGAACGTGCTTCGCCATCCGCACACATCTATCAAATACAAAGACCCGATCATAGCATAGTCTTCAACTCTTCCGACCTTGAAACTCCAGATGAAGATCATGTCGATGCGTTGGTAGTAACAACAACAGTGGCCAACTTCTTGGTCAAGAAGATATTAGTGGACGGTGGGAGCTCAGCTGACATCATGTACCTCCACGCTTTTAAACAGTTGGGCATAGATAATGCCCGGTTTAATCCCGTTTCCACACCTCTGAAAGGATTCACAGGAGAAGGCATTTTGTCCATGGGAGAAGTGGAATTGCCCGTTTCTCTAGGGGAAGACCCTTGTCGAATCACAAAGCTAATCAAATTCCTCGTCGTCGACAAACCATCCCCCTACAACGTCATTCTAGGGAGGCCAGCAATCCATACATTCAAATCAGTGCCTTCCTCCTACCATCAGAAGTGGAAGTTCCCTACTCCCTGTGGAATGGGAGAAGTGCTTGGAGATAGACGTCTCGCTCGAGAATGCTATGCAAGGGCCCTACGAGAACCTTCCAAGAAGCTTAAACCACCCGGAGGGGGAGACAACACCCAAAAATCCGACAAACAGAAGTGGGTCAACGCGATCATTGAAGATAATAAAGAAATCCTCATCAGTGTGCCGGATGACGGCATTAAGCTAGCAGCTGTCGAAGAACTTAAGCTCATAGAGCTCACTCCCGGAGATACCTCCAAGCTCATACGAATAGGATCTGATTTAGATCCAACAACGGAGCAGCAGCTAATCAACTTCCTACGACACAATGGGGATGTGTTCGCATGGAAAGCCCAAGATTTGTCGGGCATTCCCCCTCAGGTAGCTCTACATCGGCTCAACGTCGACAAGCGGTTGAAGCCAGTCAAACAGAGGAAACGGACATTTGGTCCCGAACGCAACAAGCATATCAAAGCGGAAGTGGCAAAACTCCTTGAAGCGGGTCACATACGACCAGTTCAGTATCCTGAATGGTTGTCGAACGTAGTACTCGTTCCCAAACCCGGGGGAAAGTGGAAGTTATGCATGGATTTCACTGACCTCAACAAGGCTTATCCCAATGATCCATTTCCTCTACCCAGAATCGATCAGCTCATCGATTCGACCTCGGGGTGCGAACTCCTCAGCTTCCTCGATGCATACCAAGGGTATAACCAGATCTTACTCGCGCCAGAGGATCAAGAGAGGGCTAGTTTCACCACTGACCAAGGCATCTACTGCTATCGAGTCATGCCCTTCGGTTTAAAAAACGCAGGAGCCACCTACCAACGTCTAGTGAACAAAATGTTCGCAGATCAAATCGGTAAAAATATGGAGGTATACATCGACGACATGCTCGTCAAAAGTGTCAAGGTCCCGGACCACCTAACTGATCTGGATCAGTGTTTCGCCACCCTGCGAAAATATAAGATGAAGCTCAACCCCCTCAAATGTTCATTCGGAGTTCGGGGAGGCAAATTCTTGGGTTATATGATTTCGCAGCGAGGAATCGAAGCTAACCCCGCGAAAATCGAAGCGATCACCTCCATGGCTCTGCCAACATCGATCAAGAAAGTTCAACAGCTCAACGGCTGTTTGGCATCCCTGAACAGATTCATTTCAAGATCAGCAGACAAGGCTCTCCCCTTTTTCAAGATTTTAAGGGGAGGAAAAAAGTTCGAGTGGGATGAGGCATGTCAAAAAGCCTTTACTGAGCTAAAATCATATCTCGCATCTCCTCCCTTGCTTACAAAACCTCAGCCGGGAGACACCCTCATGCTGTACTTAGCTACCTCGGCTGATGCCATCAGCGCAGTCCTCATCCGAGATGGAGGAAAAGGTCATCAACCCATATACTATATAAGTCGCGCCCTCCAAGGAGCCGAACAACGTTATACCAATATGGAGAAGCTCGCTCTCGCTCTCATTAACGCAGCTCGGAAGCTTCGACCCTACTTCCAGTCGCATCAAGTGGTGGTTCTCACCAATTATCCTCTAAAGCAGATACTGAGAAGTCCCGAGACATCCGGAAGATTAGCAAAATGGGCAATAGAGCTAAGCGAATATGGGGTGGAATTTAAACCCCACCCAGCTATCAAAGCGCAAATATTGGCCGACTTTCTAGTCGAAATGACCGGAGTAGAACAAAACACATCCCTACCAACCTGGTCCGTCAGCGTCGATGGATCTTCCACTACCACAGGAGGTGGAGCGGGTATCGTCCTAACGAACCCCGACGGAGACGAATTCGAATATGCTCAACGATTCGAATTCACAGCCTCAAACAACGTAGCTGAATACGAAGCACTAATAGCGGGAGTCCGCCTCGCCCTAGCAGCCGGAGCGCGCAAGCTCCTAATCCAAAGCGACTCTCAGCTCGTCGTCAATCAAATACTCGGAACTTACGAGGCTAAAGAAGACACCATGGCGAAATATTTAGCTCTCGCGCACACTCTCTTATCTAAATTCGAGAGCTACGAGATAAGACAAGTACCTCGCTCCAATAACGTCCACGCGGACAAATTAGCTAGACTTGGAAGCTCCATGGCTTGCATCGGAAGTCGGAAAGTGACGCTCCTCACCTCACCTCAGCCAGAGATAACTTCACACACTGAAGTACAGTATACCGAGGAGGATGAACCATGTTGGTTCACTCCAATCCTGAAATATCTCAAGAATGGAGAACTTCCAATGGATCCCACCGAAGCGCGAAAATTAAAGACGAGAGCCGCTCGCTTCGTCATAGTGGGAGAAGAGCTGTACAAACGAGGGTTCTCATTCCCCTACCACAAGTGCCTCGACCCGACCACATCGGATTACGTACTTAGAGAAGTACACGAAGGCATCTGCGGCAATCACTTGAGCGGAAGAACCTTAGCTCTAAAACTACTGAGGCAGGGCTACTATTGGCCAACGATGCATGAAGATGCGAAAAGATTAGTCCGGAGGTGTAAGCCCTGCCAAAAGCATGCCAATATCACTCACATGCCAGCGGCGTTAATGCAACCAATTGACAGCCCCATCCCTTTCGCCCAATGGGGGATAGATTTAGTTGGACCATTCCCGCCCGCCACATGAGGACGCAAAAACCTCATTGTAGCAGTAGACTACTTCACCAAATGGGTGGAGGCTGAACCCTTAGCACGCATCCGAGAAGAAGAAGTCATCCAATTTCTATGGAAAAACATCGTGTGCCGCTTCGGAATCCCACGTTCCATCATCTCGGATAATGGAACCCAATTTTGCGGTGACAAAGTAAAGAATTGGTGCCTTGGCTTCGACATCAAACAGTTCTTCACATCCGTAGCCAATCCACAGGCTAACGGCCAGACGGAGGTCACGCATCGCACCATACTCCAACACCTCAAGACAAGGCTTGGAAGTGCCAAAGGGAAGTGGGTGGACGAATTGCCTAACGCGCTATGGGCTTACCGCACAACCCCACGAACAGCAACCGGAGAGTCGCCCTTCAATATAGCTTTCGGAACAGAGGCTATCGCACCCGTCGAAATCGGAGAACCATCTTGGCGCATCACCAACTATCACCCAACAGCTAATGAAGAGGCTATGCGGGGAAGCCTAGACCTCGTAGATGAGTTACGTGAAATTGCATACATCCGACAACAGATTTATAAATCACGCATGGCCAAGGCATATAACAACTCAAAGGTCCGCCCTCGCTCCTTCCAAGTCGGAGATTTAGTCCTCCGAAAAGTTGAAGCCTCTCACCCCATCGGTAAGCTCGACCCAAAATGGGAAGGACCGTATAAAATCACAAAGGTGGTCAACACTGGAGCATATCGCCTCGAGAACATTGACGGACACCCTATACCCAGAACATGGAATATAGGGAACCTCAAACGGTTCTACGCCTAAGGTATACATCTACCTTACTTCAGATCAGTCGAAATCATCACACATATCTCTTCTATAGGAAAGTTACTCACGAATTGTCACCTATGCAGGCTCCACAACCTTCCACGTCACTCGTCTTGTAAAGCTGCTTCTACATGGTTGAAAATTTGACACCACATAACAAGGTGCGTTAACGCCCCACCTAAGCTGGGGGGCTAGTAATTGTTACTTACATCAGAAATTCATAATCACATCCCATCGTCGCCTTACAGGTCGATAACCTACTACGTGAGGATGTATATGAATCAATCAATGCACTGTTTGATCGAAGACACTCCATACCACATCGCCAAGGGTAACTATACTTTTACTAGAATTCAACACACAGATAATCTCATTTACGACTACTAACGTGACAAAATAATCCCACTAGCAGGCATGGTCGCATAACAACTCGCAGCAACTCACAAGTTCATTTCATATCTTGGAGTACGAGAAAGAAATATCAACCCCCGTAGTAGGGTATGTGAAAGAGCAATACACATCAACATAGCTTCAATTACTAAATCCTCAATACAAGTGATTAAACAATTTTTTTTTTCTGGACAGGCATAGCGACACCAAAAGAAGACAGCCTACCATCAGCACAGCAAAACGAACGAGTACAAGGAAGACGTGGAAGAAGAACAAGTATAGCACAATCACTTCGAAAATTTTTGTTATCAAGTCAATTTATTTGCTTCAGTAGTAGTTGTTTACCTTCGCCTCACACAGGCCTATCGCATTACCTATTTACTTAGATTCGCCTCACATGGGCCTGTAACAATTCTCCTTTGCTATCATCGAATAAATCACAATTTTCGTTTTACTCTCTATGCCTTTACATCGATACAAACTACCTCTTATCATGAGTCTAATTCAATACCACCCTACAAACACTTACAGAGATTTAGATAACCCATATAGCCTGGCCAGCTGGATTATCTAAGTCCCTTTAGCTGTTTCACGAGGTGCTACTTTTAAAACGTGGCCACGGACAAAAATATTATAGACCCACGTGGTCCAAACAAAGGGCAAGGCCCTTAACAAAAACCTTGGGAGACTGATCCCCTCCCCAAGTACATCGCGTATAATGCTAATGTAAATACATAGAAGCAACGCATTAATTCTTGACAATGTCATAATAAATAAACCGAAATATTAAACTTCAAAGTCAAACGAGGAAGAAATTCAAACGAAATAGTAGTGGACATACCCATCTACATCAGCGATTAAAATAAACTACGAAATCCGTAAAAATGAAAATAATAGCAATAACAAAAAAAAAGGGGAAAGTTAACTATCCTAATAGATAAGTCTAAACTCCCCTACCACGAGCGGAAGGCGCACCCACGGTGGAATCATCCGCAACCATATCATCCACGAGCTCTGTGCCCGTCCCATTGACATTTACCTCATCTTCCTCTTCATCGGATATGCCAGCTTCCATCCCACGAATCACTTTCTCGCTGATACAACCCGCATCGCGCAAATAATTGCGACAAGCACGCACTAATAGCTTATAAACCACAGCCAATGCATGCTCTTCAATCATAGCAGCACACTCGTCACTACCTCGGAAGCTAGCCTTCTCAGCTTCATATTTCTCTTTCAGCTGGTCGTAGCATTCGTTCAACTTCTGCACATCATCCTTATACGCCTTCGCATCACCTCGGATAACCTCGAGCTCCTCTGTCCTCTCAGCAAGCTCCTCTGTCCTCCGAGCAAGCTCTTCAGAGCGTAGAGCAAGCTCGGGCCGCGCCTCCTCCAACTGGCTTAGAAGCTCATCTTCACGCGCTTGACTTCGAGCCCGATCCTCTTCCTTACTAGCTTCCACATCCCTACCGTGCTCCACGAGATATCTCCAGGTCGCTACCAACTAAAAAAAAAAAAAAAAAAAAAAATTTACACAAGGAAGAGAGGGAGTAACATCTAATCTTGTTTTAAATAGACAAGGACTCACCCGACATATGTCCCCACTGGCTAACTCCAACATGTGAGAAGGACCCTTACCAGACATCCGAGCACGATCATACTCCCGAACGAATCCCTCGGTACTCAACATAGGCAGATCATGGTCTGACACATCCCAATACGACTCCTTACCGTCGCGATTCACACCATAGGTAAACAATTGTTTCCCTCCCCCACCATGGAAAGCATAGGTCTCCTCTGGGTCTACCCGTGGACGCTTAGGCACAGCCACATACTTGGTATCCACCCTCTTTCCCTTGCCACGATCCTTCGTCGGTGGAAGCCCATCCACTTCACCAGCACTACTACGGTCATCCGCGACTACTCGAGGACTTTCTACATGGACCTCCTCACGAGGCAAACCATTTGAAGAACCTCCCAACTTAGAGGGTGCCTTCTTCGACGCCTTTTTCGACGACCCATTCGCCTTAGCTCGAAGTGCCGCAAAGGTGATACCCCATCTACAAAAGATAACAAACACATAAGAAACACGGGGTATACAATGTCAAAGAACTACAAAAAAAAAAAAAACAAGCCAAGGCAACAAAAGGATATACGATGCTGACCCTTCACCGTCGGTATCAAACCCCTTGGATCAAATTCCACATCACACAACCCAGATTCTTCAATCCTCTTCGCCATATTTGCAGTTATCGTGAAACTCTCACACGTAGGATTCCAAACTATGGGAACGTCAAAAGTGGGAGCCCTCACATAAAAAAAATAGGTCTTCCATTTCCCCAAAGATAGCTTCACACTCTTCACGAATTGGTAAGGAACGCGAGGATGAAAACAAAAGAAAGGCATCTTGTTGGGCCTATGTAATGTAAATAACGCCTTAAATAAACTCACAGACACATGCAGACCTACTCGAACCACCCTAAAATGAAACGCTCGGAACATCAGAACAGCAGTGGGTGTTAGCTGACTGTACCCAATCTTGAATTCCTCGCACACCTTCAACAAGGTGGGATGCGGTGTAATCTGAGACGTGCACGTCAAGTACCCCAAAAATACTGTATGAAACCCATCGGGTGGCGAATACAAACGGTCGCCCTTCCGAGGCAACAACAACTCGACGTTACTCGGCGCTCCAGATAAACGACGAATAGAATGCAAATGCTCTTCCGTCAATACACTATCAAAATTAACTAAGTCCAAATTAATTGGCTTACTTTTCTTTTGCCTCCTCGTGTCAACCTCAACTATCACCTGGCGGAATATCATTTTCCTCCTCCTCTTCATCCGTCACCTCAACTTCACTACTTGGCACCGCTTGATCACTCGCCAAAGGAGCTTGATTCGAATCATCACTATCGCTCCCAAAATCCACGACTCGACACCCAAAGAGACCTCTACTGAAATCCGCTTCATCAACGGTAGGGCAAATAGTCATATTGTTATGCACTTTTACATCGTCACTCCACGATTCAATGATTTCTCGCCGACCAAAACTTCCCCCATTTAAAACACCACGCGCATCAGCACCCTCGGAAATTTGCCCATCGATTTTGCCCGAACCGAGCCCGAAACCGACCTCTAACGCGCCCTCACGCGCGCGCGTGACCCCAAATGGGGCTGATTCACGCGCGCGCGCGTCTCCAGCACGCCCAGGCACACGTGTCGCCGCTCCACTCGCCAGATATTCAGACGCGCGCGCGTCGCCAATAGGAAGTGCGTCTGACGCGCGCGCGCGCCCCCCAGTTCGCCCTCCGCCTCCACGCGCGCTTGAATCGCACTCACCAATCGCGCGCGCGCGTCCCCCCACACCCGACGTGCGCGCGCGTTCTTCTGCCCCCAGCCCTGACGCGCGCGCGCGTGCCTCGGCCACCGTGCCCGACGCGCGCGCGCGTCCCTCCGCCATTGGCCCACGTGGTGCAGCAGCTTCCTCTCTCCTCTTCTCCTTCCCAAGACAAGCCGACGGCTCACGGCTCCGGCTCGGCTCCCCACGCTCCACAATAGAACTCCTCTCACAGGTTTTGGGGCGGCTCGTGGCACGGCTTAAGTCGACAGCTGCATCCAAGCCATCTCCTATACCCACCTCTCCATAAATTCGTACACCATCACTACAGATCCGATTTCCACACCCGATACGACAGGCTTCTCACGCCCCATACCCACCGTACCAAAAGTTTTCTCGCCCCCCTCAACCGGATCTCGAAGTTTAATACGCAAAGATTTTGAAATACCCGGATTCGACATAATAAATATTTTTCCTCGGCGAAAAAATCAAGAAACAAAAAATTTCTACTCTACCGCTACAAAATAAAAGAAGAGAAAGCAGAAGAAGACCTAAGGTTAAAGATACATACCCATATTTATTACGCAAGAGTTGAAGTTTAATTCTTTCCACCACAAAAGGAGTATATGTATTTGGCCCCGGTATATTATTTAACACCCTTAAATATATACCTTGCTGCCAAATAAATACAATAATCCCTTATTTAACCTAAGGAATTATTTCATCGACAACGGAAACTATTCAATCCACGACGCAATTAACTCTCGACACGACCCGGATCCCTCTACACAAGCCTCCATCTCGAATCGAGAGTTGGGGGGCTTAATGATATACCTAAATGGGCCGGCCCAATGAGCCCTCAAATAATTTATCTATTAATTAGGCCCAATACACGAAAGCCCAAATACCTTCAAAGTAAGCCTTGGGCCCAGCAAAATAAGCCCAACTCAATCACCGATGTATAAATAAGTGTTTTACTCATTTGTAAATGTACGTTCTGATTATTGACAATTCACCTCGAGTTTTATTCTCTCTACCCTCTCTACGATCCGTGCATCTGATTTGAGCGTCGGAGGGGTTTCCGCCGGATCAACCCCCGGCTTAGTTCACGTGTGCTTATTTTGTAGGGAACTCAGGATCATCGAGTTGACTAGCTACCGATCAGCTTTGCTCTCCCAGCTCGTTTCCTATACTACTCCGGTGAGCTATATTTTAGCATCATCAGAAAATTATATGGTGTTTGAGTTATTATTATTATATTTGTTGTTCCTGCTATCACCATTGTATTTGATACGATAATACTTATATATACATTTAATATTGGGCAAATGGCAAAAAGGCCCATCACATGGAACTTAAATGCATTTTGGTCCACACAAAAAACAGTCTCTCAATTAAACCCATCCCCATGTCTTTAGTCTAAAATACCCTCTATAATATAATTCTTATCAATTCCACCCATTATGCTCTAATTTCCTGAATATTACACATTGACCCCAGATTTAAACAAATATATCACATTAACCCCCAAAACTTTTTTTTTCAGCAAATAATTTTTTTTCTGATTTTTTTTTTTCATCGTCTCCACTTCTTGATTTTGGTGGTCGGTGGCTGAGAATTTTCGAGAAAGTTAAAGAAAAAAGGAGAGGATATAAGAGTAATTGCACTGCAAAATTTAACACCATCAAATTTATGATGACTGGCTGTCAAAAATAGAGGGGTCTTTGTAGTTTTTAATACTACGGGGGGTGAATGCAACCTTTTTCATAGTACAGGGGTGGAAACTGTATTTTATCCTAAAAAAATCTATTGCAATTTCAAGATTTTTCTTAGCTCTTGAATGGTTTGCTTGTCACTAAAGAGAATATTACACTTGATGTTTTTTGTGTTTATTATTGAAAAGAACTAGTCAACTTATAAGGCTAAAAGAAGTCCTTCAAAAGTTAATGCCAAACTAGGGTGGACCATCTTGATTTTTGGGCTTATTTGGACCGAGTCATTTGGTAATGAATTTCAAATTCGTATCTCTCATTTTTCAATTGTTTTAACAATTAAGGTGGATTTCAAAACCCTTCTCATTTACGGCCACTTCTAATCCTCCCTATTTGAACCCATTACAGTCCATTATATTCAAATAACACCAGCCTAAAGGTTACCGCAATTTTCAATTGGTCATCGTATAATTGGTGTTGAAACAGTGAACTCATTTTTTTATGAAACATACGTTAGTTTATCCTAATAAAAAGTAATGTAATCATTTTATCAGTGACCAAAATGAACTTTTGACATCATTTTTACGATTTTTAACAATATATTAAGGATTTTTCTTTAACTTTTAATTTATTTATTCGTTCTTTTATTTAAAAACTTAGTCAAATAGCCGTGAGAAAAAATAGAAGTGTAATATGAATATATAAATCATTTCCTTAGATTGGTTACACTCCTTATCCAACTATTATGTTACTCGACCCGTGTCTGCTGCTTTCCTTATCATATACATGTTGTGTACGTGCAGGGATCGTGGTCATTCTTGAACTTGGCATAGGTGAGTATCAAATTGTTGAATGTCTTTTCAAAACAAATTTTGTTCTTATCCATTAACATAATTTTACATGTAGATAGTATTTTGCTGCCTGAATTTTAGCTTGTTTTGGTTTAGCAATTTAAATAAATATAGATTTTTTTGATATAGAACCCTCATTAATTGCTTTAATATGAACATGTCTATTTATATTTTCTCCATTTAAAATGACTCTCGATATTTTTTTAATCTCAAAATTACCATTCAACTATCTTATTTCCACTACACACATTTTTTTTTGGTTTTCTTAAATTAATCTTCATTTTTCTTGTTTCGTTCTTTTTTTTGGTTTGTTTAAACTTTTTTTTTTCCTGTCAGGTTTATACAATTACTATAATAGGAATCGACTACTAAAATCATAGTTGATTATTAAAATTGACTATTCAAATAGTGATCAATAATATAATCAACTTTAAAAGTTAAACTAAAAAAAAAAAAAAAAAAAAAAACAACTCTAATGCCCTCACTAGCACTGAGCACAATTCAACAATAGAACTAAAGAATAACAAACCCCAAAAATCACCCAAAAAAATCAATTAATGGCCACAAGTCCACCACTGACAAAAACCGATAAAAAAGTACTTCCAAGTCCACCACCAACAACCGCAAAGGCAATAATGACAACAATCATTGGCAAAAGTCCACCACCTACAATTCAAAAATATATTATTTAACTACAAAAATATATTAATCAACTCTACCTTAGAGTTATCAAGAGTTATCACTTATCAACTACTAAATTAAGTCGAAACAAAAAATATACAAACATCAAAATCAAATATCAAAACATTATACATCTCTTATAGATTACGTAATAGAAAAATAAACTAAATATCTCCAAATTCGAGAATAGATTGATAGTGGCAGAACTGAATGATCTTTGGTTGTTGGATTTAGCATCAGAAGGAAACTCAAACAAACTGTTCAACAATCCCACTTTGACTATTTCCAAAAAGCTTCGACTCCTTGATTCTTTTACTCAATCAGAGCTTCAAT
The DNA here is from genome assembly GCF_056151865.1 of Erythranthe guttata. NCBI lineage: Eukaryota > Viridiplantae > Streptophyta > Magnoliopsida > Lamiales > Phrymaceae > Erythranthe > Erythranthe guttata. The sequence continues at coordinate 12,438,867 of NC_142537.1, forward strand.
ATTTGAGATAAATATTTTTCTCAGTAGAGTGGGCTAATATCTTAGAAAATTATAAATTTAAGTTAAACATATAAGAATCAATTAATTTGTACTTCAATTCACAAAATAATCAACTAGTTGGTTATAAATAATTATTATTTTCGCGACCAAATAATTATTACATTCATGTCCATATTTTCAAGTACTTATCTTTTATTTCATTACTTGTAATCTCCTCCCACGCAAAGATAGTAACCATCAATAAATTAAATAATATATTTATTAGTCTTATCAGCCACTTAATTTATTTGAGTATGTCTGATCACTCGATTGAGCCCTTACACTTAAATAACTCGGGGGTTAGTTATCATTCCCACATTTTGGAGATGTCGATTTCCAACCAATTTCTATTGCAAGTGTCCAACTATCGACTATCTGATAATCCTTTCAGAATATCACCAATTTGATCATCAAAGCATGATATATTAATGAAAGAACCATAAATATGTATTGATTAAGAGATTAGTAATTGTTTGAGAACAATAAATAATATAGTCTAGTTTTGGAGATGTCGATTTCCAACAATAACTAACTTCCGACAAATAACTATTGCAACTGTACAAATAACGGGAATTTGTTAACTCTTTCAAAATATCACCAATTAGAGAATCAAAACATAATATACTACTGAATGACCCCTAAATATATAGTGATTAAGAGATTAGTAATTGTTTGAGAACGATCAATAATATAGTTTAATTTCAATCAATGATGAAATATTATCAAATGTGATAGCACAATCCATTAAAACAAAATTATTTTTTGTTTATTGTAATCACTATAGATAAATGACTTAGATATGGTGTTATATTAATTTCATCTACATTGTCAATAAACTTTATATTCTAAACGAAACAACGAAATAATCTTTTATTTGTTATCAAAGTCTACACATCATTTTGAATTATATTATAATAATTAATATAAGACTATGCCGAAATGAAGATTATCTTAAAATAACAATTTACTATTTTACTAAATTAATGATAAAATTATATTACATAAAGAAAAGTATTTAGAGTCCTATAGAATATAGGGCGAATGGCAAATATGCCCATGACAAGGGACTTGAATGCACATTGGTTCACAAAAAAAACAGTTTTTCAAATAAACCCATCTCCATGTCTTTAGGGCTCGTTCGGTTACCGCTATAAGGTTCTACTGACTAAATAGTAGGGGCTAATAGCATGTCCGGTTGGCAAGATTCACACTTTTTCGAACCCACTACTAAAACCAAAGCCCGCTATTAGATGCTACTATTTCATTAAATTAGTAGCACCCCTCCCCCCAAGATTAATTTAATAGGGGGTTACTAATAAGGAAAAATACAATTGTATCCTTAAAATTATATTTATTATTGTAAACTTAGTGGTTTTATAGACAATTCATATATAATAACTGATTTTAATAAATTTAATAGAAAATCCAATCTAGGAAACCGAACATGCTACTAACTAAATAATTAATTAGTCAGTAGGGAGTTAATCCAATCTCATGTAATCCAATCTAATCCAATATAGGTAACCGAACAAGCCCTTAGTCTAAAATACCCTCAATAATATATTTTTTATCAATTCCATTCATTATGCTCTAACTTCCTTCATATTAAACCCCGTATTTAAAAAAATATATCACATTAACCCCAGTTTTAATAAATTTTTGAAAATTTTTTTTTTTTCAGAAAATAATTTTTTTCCGGCCAGATTCCGGTGTTGACCTTTTTTCTGAAAACTTTGTTTTTGAATTTTTTTTCCGGCGTTGCCTTTCTTTTTAATCTTTTTTTTCTTAGATAAAAATATTTTAACTAATATTACTGTCTTAGCTGCTAAAATACTGTCTCAAACAGTAATATTATTGTCAGGGACAGTAATATTATGAATATTATGTTTCCGAACAGTAATATTACTAATATTACTGTCCCAAATAGTAATATTATTGCATGAGACAGTAATATTACGGTCGGAGACAGTAATATTACAGTTGAAGACAATAAAAATGCAGGCGAATACGATAAAATTAATTAATACAGTAATATTACTGTCTCAAACAGTTAAATTGCTGTTGGAGACAGTAATTTAGCAGCCAAGACAATAATATTAACTAAAATAATTTTTTTTTAAGAAAAAAACAAAATTTCAAAAAAAAAAAAGTCAATTTACAGTTAAATTAGTATCTCCGACAGTTAAAAAACTGCTGGAGACAGTAATTTAGCAGCCAAGACAGTAATATTAATTAAAATGTTTTTCTTAAGAAAAAAAAATTCAATTAACAGTTAAATAACTGTTGGAAACAGTAATTTAGCATCCAAGACAGTAATATTAATTAAATTGTTTTGTAAGAAAAAACAAAATTATAAAAAACTCGGGCGGCGGTCAACGGCAGTTGACCTACTGTAAAAAATATTCAGAAAAAAAAAGTTTTCAAAAAAAAAGAAAAAAAAAATCAACACCGGAGACCGGCGGTCAACGGCGGCTGACCGGCGGTCTCCGGTGGTGGCGGGTCAAAATTTGGGTCAAAATTAAAATTAGGGTGAAAATTGGTTAATTGGTGAAATTGGGCTAAATTGGAGTGTAAATCATGAAATTGGAGTTGAATTGGGTTTCAATGAATCGGGGGTAATTTTGGTATATATACAAGGATTTTCCTTATTTGCAATTAAGTTTGAATGAGCTGGATTTATTTGAAAGACAAAAAAGTTGGATGTCAGTCTTTTAATTAAGTGTCCTTGTCATGTGTCTATTAGCCATTTAACCTACAATATAAAACTATGCCCAAATGAAGATTGTTATGAACTGACAAAATATTATTTTTGTTAAATAAAATTTGAAGATTGTTACAAACTTGACAAAATAGTATCTTGTTAAATAAATTTTAAATTATATAACTAAAAGTGAGCTTCTAATTTATCGTTCCAACAAGTATTATGAAAATTTATGTGAGGCCATTACGAACTTATTTGAAAATATGTTTTTTTTTTCAATGCTTGTAAAGATCCTCTAATTTGAAGTAAGTGACCCTAATACCTTCATGGTTTTCTGCTTTCAGCTTTGATAGTTATGTCCAGCCTAGCACTGAGGATGGTAATTGGAATGCCCTGCATGCTTGGTCTTTTGATCTATAAATTTCGAAGAAGGCATTTGTCAATGTTCGACGTAATTGAAGGCTTCCTGCAAAGTAACACAAATCTCAAAACAATCCGCTATACATACTCAGATATGAAGAAAATCACAAAAGGCTTTCGAGAAAAACTAGGCCAAGGAGGCTACGGTTCTGTTTACAAAGGAAAACTTCGAAGCGGCCATCATGTAGCGGTCAAAGTACTTGCCAAGCCTAGCTCAAATGGGCATGATTTCATCAATGAAGTAGCCACGATTGGAAGGATCCATCATGTTAATGTGGTTAAACTTGTCAGGTATTGTGCAGAAAGATCCAAACGCGCCCTTGTCTACGACTTCATGCCTAATGGTTCGCTCGAAAAGTACATATTTAATAAGGAAAAAGGTGATTCACTTACTCTGAAGAGGAAGTACGAGATTGCAATTGGAGTGGCTCGTGGAATTGAGTATTTGCATAGAGGATGCGACATACAAATCCTGCATTTCGACATAAAGCCTCACAACATACTTCTTGACGAAAATTTCACACCTAAAATATCCGATTTTGGTCTGGCAAAGTTTTATTCAACAGATAATACTAGAGTGACTCTCACTGCAGTTAGGGGAACAATAGGCTATGTGGCTCCTGAACTAATAAATAGAAGCATCGGGGGAGTGTCGTACAAGGCCGATGTTTATAGCTTTGGGATGTTGTTGATGGAAATGTTGGGGCTTAACAAAGGGACGGGGCCTAATATTGAAAACAAATCGAGCCAATATTTTCCGTGTTGGATTTACGATCACTTGAATAAAGGCGAAGACATTGAAATTGGAAATGTGTATGAAAATAACGACGAGGAGGAAAAGGAAGACGATGATGATGCGCGAAAAATGAGGAGAAAGATGACGATAGTTGGATTGTGGTGCATACAGATGAGTCCAACCGATCGTCCGTCAATGAGTGAAGTTTTGAAAATGTTAGAAGGTGAAGATGAAAATATGATGATTCCTCCTCAACCTTCGCAATCATCTGAGATTCCAAGCTATGATGATCAGACTTGGGGAACTGAATCCGAATCAACTGGTTCTGTAGCCTTGCTGCGTAATGATTCTTTAAGTTTTCAATAAGAATTATAAATACAGATATGACATTAGTATGATTGTGGTATTTGCAAATATTATCTTTGTTGATAGTCCTTTATTTTTTGTATAACATTAGTATGACGGGCTACCCACCGTTGGATTCCTCTCGTTGAGATCTATATTTTGATGGTAATTTAGTTGTTTTTACGTTCTCAGATTTATTTCTATAATTTTTTGCATTTGTGGGCACGCGGAACCGTGGGTGGTTATTAGCGACGATGCGTAGGGTTTTGGTAGGAGGCGAGAGGGTGAACAGTCACTGTCTGTTTGAATTAAAATATTTAGCATTTCCCAACAACAACCCCTCTCTCTCTATTTCTCGATCTCTTAGTGTTTGTTGATTTTTGAGTGTTTTGATGTTTCTACAATTTTTTTTGATTTGCACTAAAGTAATTTTTTTTTGTTTGATTTTGCAATTGCAGCTTATTGAAAGCCATTGATCCTCTCCTTGAAGGTGTCAAAATTTGGTTGAAATTACATGTGAAGCAGTGTTCAACAAACTGTATATATTACTATACATTACTATACGTATAGTAACATGTAGTTACATATGCATACATTTGTGTATTTTCGATTTATATTTTATTGTTTCTGAGGTGATTTATAATAAAAATATTGAATTTTGCAATATTTTGTTGGGGTTTATGAATTTCTTTTGTATATGCCATTATTCGTGTGTGTATACAATTGATCGACTAAAAATATGGGAAAAAAAGACGAACAAAACTACGAATTAGTATAGGTAGCATAGTTAGATGTAGTTATTTTTAGTATAGTAAACATATTGTTTTGAAAATAAAAAATAAATAAATAAATAAATAAATAAAAAATAAAAAATATTTGTTTTTATTTAAAAATAAATTAAAAAAATAAATATGTATATAAATTTAACAAACATGTTTGTTATTAATAAAAAAGAAAAAAAGAAAAAAAAATAATAAATAAATCAGCGAAAATGATAAATGCAGGACCAGAAATGCTGAATGCAGTTTGGCCAAAAAAATTGTATATGAGGGTAGTATAGTACTTTCGCTTCTCCAGGGGTATGTCAAAGGATGATTTGGGCTTGAGTTTATCCCTAATTTATTTGGTGGCTAGGGGTATGTAAAATAACCCATATATATATATATATATATATATACATATATATATATATATATATATATATATATATATATATATATATATATATATATATATATATATATATATATATATATATATATGGTTAACCGTAAAACATTCCCTAAACTTTGGACGTTTTTGCACTTTATCCCCTGAACGAAAAAAAGTTGCACGGGCAACCGAAACTCTATTAGTTGTAGCACCGGCACCGAAATTGTCTATTTTTAGCCAAATTATTCTCTGAATTGCACACGTGCAACTCACACGTAAAAATAGAGGGGTAATTTTGCTATCTCACCAGGTTTTTAGAAAAATTAAAAATAAGAAGAAAAAAAATAGAAAAAAAGAAAGAAGAAGAAAAGAAAAGGAGAAGAATTTGGTCATCTTCTTCCTCTTCCCTCATGGCAGCCGAACGTGAATTTCACCTCGCATCGCACAATTCAAACACCAATACCACCTCTGCTCCGTCGCTGCACCCATCACCACCATTCCCAAACCTGAAATTAAGAATTAATTTCTGCATGTTCAACCCAAAATCTAAAATTTAGAATTAAGAATTGTTTAAGCGACAAATCTGAAATTCCCAAACCAAGGTGGAATTTAAGATTCTTGCAATAACAACCGCATCAACAATTTGATTCCTCTCTTGATTCATCCCACCAGAAACGACCACCATCAAATATTTCGTCATGTCCTTCAAAATTTTGACACTCTCTGTTCTGTATTTATCACTGAAATCCAAACAAGGCCTAAATCCTGATAAACTGCGTAAAATTCCCCTGTGTTATTTTTATTCCCCCTTCCTATCCGTTCGATGGGCAGATCTGTTGTACTTTTTTTTTTTTTTCCTTCAATTTTTGGAAGCATTACTGCAATCTCGTCGGAAGACCACCTCCACCGCTGTTGTAATAAAATCAATCGACTTCGAGGAGGATGACGAATCCTTGGACTGCATTTTCATGTGAGAATCGCGACCGCCGACGCCCAAGCGTAACCTCGGATGCCGTTAACATTGGCGGATTTGCTTCATCCGTTATGTTCGGTATTGTTTGGGAGACTTAATATCGTTCAATCAAGAGTAGACCATATGTTCGTTTGTTGAATTTGTGTTCGTGTTACAAAATATAGTTGATTTCGTTATACTTGTAGATGGTTTCATTAATAGTCGTTTTTGTTGGAGTTTTGGTGTGTGTTTTTTCTAGGATAGTAGACTAAAAGTCTCGCTTTTAGCTACATTTTTATTATTGAATTAATAAATTAGTTTATTATCATTTTATGAAAATCTGCACTAGGGTATTCAATGCATTTAATTGATTGTTTGTCAATTACTTAAAAGCATAATTCTAATATTATAATTAGTATTAGAAATGGTGTGCTACGGTGCACAGAAAGATCATTTTGAAAGTTCGTTTCGAATATAATGATAAACGTTCACAATCTGGATGGAAATGGACTATCCATTGGTAAAAGATTGTAGCACAATATTTAAGTGATTGGTCTTGATCACAGTAAACAGAGAATGACTTTTGTAGTTATTGTTTTGACTTATTGTGCTAGAACACCCGACATGTGTTGAACCGGACAAAGTGAAATAATTGTTTCATCACTGTTCATAAATGATACTGTATTATTTCTAGTTGACAGTAAATTACTTACTCTCTTAATCCCTAGATAATTAACGTACACATTTAATTGATGATCTCTATTTTGATGTCACAATGGGAGAGATTCCTATATTGAGTCAAATGGCCCATAGTGCGTTGGGTAGAGACATTAAGAATTAATAGGTGGAAATTAATTATCAAAGGAATCCACATCTCTAAAATACTAGTATTTCACCCGTGCGTTGCACGGAGGTCAATTTCAAAATAAGAAAAATAAACTTATGTAAACGACTATCTCTCTATAACAATACCAATTCAAGTAAAATAAAATGGAACGAAATAAAAAACAAACATTATCTCTTAATTTAGAATTGTAACATATAAAATTAAGTTAAATATTACAAATAAGAAACATGAAGCGCGCAAAACACGATATCAAGATTAAGTGAAATCGTTTAAAACATATGGTATCACTATATTTCTTGGATTGCAATCTACTACACCATGTGAATCTTCTGCAAAATAACTAAGGTAACAACAAACACGATAGCAGAGAAGTAACACAATAGATACTCAAATAATCTGCAAGTTTATGACTAATGACGTTCAATTAATGATGCACAATACTCAAAAAACAATAAAACTTATAAATATTGCAAAAGATATATGATGTATACGCCACTATCAGTACTGATACCAATGTTAATACCAATACCGATACCAATAGTCATACCAATGTTGTTACCAATAGTGATACTAATTCCATTAATATTGATACTCATACTAATACTAATACTAATACTAATACTAACACTAATACTAATACTAATACCGATACTAATAATGATACTAATACAAACATTAATACTAATATTGATACTGATACTAATACTAATACTAATATTAATACTAATACTAATACTAATACTAATACTAATACTAATACTAATACTAATACTAATACTAATACTAATACTAATACTAATGCTAATACTAATACTAATACTAATACTAATACTAATACTAATACTAATACTAAAACTAAAACTGATACTAATACTAATACTCATACTCGTACCAATACTAATACTAATACTAATAATAAAGCTAATACTAATACTAATACTAAAAATAAGACTAATATTGATACTAATACTTATAATAATATTGATACTTACACTGATAATTATAGTGATATTGATACTAATACTAATACTAATATTAATACTAATACTAATACTAATACTAATACTAATACTAATACTAATACTAATACTAATACTAATACTAATACTAATACTAATATTAATACTAATACTAATACTAATACTAATACTAATACTAATACTAATACTAATGTTAATACTAATACTAATACTAATACCGATATTAATACTAATATTAATACTAATACCGATACTAAAAGTAATACTGATACTAATACTAATACTCATACAAATACTAATACCAATATTAATACTAATACTAATAATAATACGTACTAATACTAATATTCATATTGATACTAATACTAATACTAAGAATAATACTAATATTGATACTATTACTGATAATAATACTGATACTTTCATTGATAATGATAGTTATATTAATACTAATACTAATACTAATACTAAGAATAAGACTAATACTGATACTAATACTAATGATAATACTGATACTTATAGTGATACTAATAGTGATATTGATACTAATATTAATACTAATGGTAATACTAATACTAATACTAATACTAATACTAAGACTAATACTAATACTAATAACAATAATAATTATGATACTGATACTAATACTTATACTCATAGTAATATTATAATAATACTAATATTAATATTGATACTGATACTGATACTAATATTTACACTAATACTGATACTCATAGCAATATTAATATTAATACGGCTTAATTCCACTTCGCACCCTTGACATATACCATTTTGGCACTTTGCACCCTTGAAATAAATTAATAGTACTTTGCACCCTCGAAATACAATAAATCATGCATAATGCACCCCAAATGAATTTGTAAAGCTAAAAAATATAAATTTAATACTTTTAGTGATATTTTTTTAGGATGCCAAATGTCAAATATTTTTTTATTCATCAATCATTTTGAAAATATAAAGTTCAAAAATAAAAATACATTCCATCAATATATTTAAAAATTATACTTTTTTATCAAAATAAAATATTTTACGAAAAAAATCATTAAGCTATTCGGTTATCAAATTATCTGAAAACCATATTTTCTTCCAAACATTTTCACCTAATATTTTCAAACAGTTACATAAAAGATCCACAATCGAATAATTTACTGATAAAAGTTTATGTTTTATTTTTATTTTGTAAGATATGTAGTTTTTTCAAATAATCTGGTGTAATTTTTATTTTTTTCTTACTCTGTCCGCTTGAAATTAGGTTTTTTTGAGGTTCAAGAAAATAACAATATTTTTTTTTATTTTGTACCCCGAAAAGAAAAACACTAATGAAAAATAAAATTGCCTTTATTATTCAATTGAGGGTGCATTGTGAATGATTTATTGTGTTTTGAGGGTGCAAAGTGCTATTATTATTTTTTGAGGGTGCAAAGTGCCAAAATGGTATATTTCAAGGGTGCAAAGTGGAATTAAGCCATATTAATACTAATACTGATATTGATATTGATATTGATATTAATACCGATACTCATAGTGATACTCATAGTAATACTAATACTAATATGGATACTCATACTGATACAGTGATACTCATACAATACTGATACTCATACTCATGGTCATTAAAACCGGACCGGACCGGCCGGTTTGACCGGTTCGACCGGGACCCGGCACTTGACCGGTCCGGTTGATGCTCCAAACCCGGGAAAATCAAGACCCGGGGTTAATTGCTCAAAAACCCGGTTCAACCGCCCAAAACCGGAAAACCGGAAACCGGTCAAAGAACCCGGTTTTCTGTGAATATAGCTGAATAGGTTGGTCGGCGGAGGACGGAGCTCGCCGTCAGTGACTAGATCTGGGTAAAAAATAGCCGGAATTCATCGTAGGTGAACGGATCTTGCCGTCGGTAGCCGGATCTGTTGGCCCAAGATAGATGCAAGATGGGATGGGTAATATATGAAGGGTTAAGGAAGATAGGTGCTGTTTGAATTAAGATGGAGATTAAAAGAAAATTGAAGAGGATTGTGACCGGTGTTGACTGGTGCAACATATGGGAAGAAGGAGAAGGAAAATGGAGGTTTCGGGAGAGAGAATAGTGGAGAGAGAAAAAGTAGGTGGCAATAAAAAAACATGTAAAAAGAAATATATGGAGTGAGGTGAATACTTGGATAAAAAAAGTGAAGAGAGTGTAAGAAAATAAAAATATATATAATAAATAGTAGTTTTAAAGTATTTAAAAAAATAAAATAATTGAAAATGTAAGAAAATAAAAAACCCGGGTCGAACCCGGTTGAACCGGTCCAACCGTGACCCGAATATCTATCCGGTTTTGTGTCCGGTCCGGTTCTGATAACATTGCTCATACTAATATTAATACTCATACTCATACAGATACTCACAATCATATTCATACTCATACTAATACTGATACTAATATTGATATTGATAGTGGTATTAATATCGAAACTGATAACCGATACTGATACTGATACTCATACTGATACTGATATTGATACAAATGTTGATACCGATACTGATACTAATATTGATATTGATACGGATATAAATACTGAAACTGAAACTGATATTAATACTGATACTGATATGATACTGATACCGATACCGATGCCGATACCGATGCCGATACCGATGCCGATACTGATGCCGATACTAATGTCGATACCGATAATGATACCGATACTGATATTGATACCGATATTGATATTTAGACTAATATTAATATTAATATTAATACTAATACTAAAATTAATATTAACACTAATATTAATACAAATATTACTAATACTATTACTAATACTAATATTAATACTATTTCTTATACTAATATGTTAATATTGTTAATGTTAATTCTAATGCTAATAATAATTTTAATGTTAATGTTAATCTGGATATGCTTATGTTGATTATAATTGTAATACTAATATTATCCAATTCCTAATCCTATTCATATATAACACTAATCATGATTTTAATCCTAATCATAATTCTAATCCTAAACCTATTTTTAACATTAATTATAATCCTGATAATTTTACTACTAGTAATACTAATGCTAATGGTAATGTTAATTTTAATTATAATTCTAATTATAATTCTAACCATAATCATAATCCTAATGCTAATCATAATTATAATACTAATACATGTCACTAATTGTAGTACTAATCAATAATCATAATCTTAATTATAATTATAATACTAATCTTAATCATAATCATAATCCTAATCCTGATATTAACTATAATACTATATTAATCTGAATCCTAATCATAGTATTAATACTAATACTAACTCAAAGAATATTAATTATAATTTTAATTCTAATGTAAATACTAATTACAATTCTAATTCTGATTTGGCATCAATGTTGTTGCAATTATCTATTATTTTGTATAAAAAACAATTATATTCAATCGCGCAATTTTTATATCAAATTCCGTATGTGTGGTACCTGATACATGAAGAAACACATATTAAATATATTAGAAATTAATATTTAATTATATTATCGAACTGACATTTAAATTATTTAAAATAATATAAGGGTATAAGCAAACGTTAAGACGTGAAAAGAACGATAATTGTTGTTAATAGGATAAATTACGAAAATCCTCATGAACTTAGGCTAAATTACGGAAAACACCCCCCACTTATCGGTAATTATCAAAATCCTCCAGATGTTTGTTTATGTCTTACACGACCCCCTTATGGTGTGATTTTTTACGGAATCTATTTTATTCCATGTAATATGTGGATTCTACCCTTGCAGACGTGACATTTCTTTTATCTTACTTGTTAAATACAAAAATTATCCTTAGGGGAGGTAATAATAGTACTAAAAAGTTGTGAATATGTTATTTAAGAAAAATAAATATTTCGTGTAAAGTCCCCCTTACGGTAATTTTTGTCTTTGAAAAGTACCATAAACAAATGTCGTGTCCAGGGTAGAATCTGCATTTTTCGGTGAATATTCCACGTAATAAAAAAAATGCCGTGAAAAATCATACCGTAAGAGAGTCGATGTAAGATGGAAGCAAACATTAGGGAAATTTTGGTAATTACCAATATGATATTAAATTAGTAAAAAAAAATAAACATATTATCTGGTCATGTTCATGTTAAATGTATAATATCAAATGATTTATTATGCAATATTTTGTTTATATAAATCCAAGTTTATGAATTAAAATACACAATTTTCGTAACACCATCAATCATACAATTATAATAAGTGAAGATTTTAAATTGAATTTAAATAAATTTAATTAAATTAATTACTATTAAAATTAAATTAAAAAATAAAACTATTTAGAATTTCCAATAAAATTGATATATTTAGAGCATTTTATAAATGGTATGATATAAATATATAATAAAATAATTAAATATCTTTTTAATTTTGGAAAATGGTGACATGTTTTTTGATGATTTATTTTCACCAATCAATTTGCCACATGTGATGAAATTAAGGACATGTCATTATTTGAAATTGACAAATGTCAATCAATTAGGCATGGAATTCAACTTTTATATATTATACTCATGAAAATAAACTATTTAATTTATTTAGGAGTGAATAATTTATTTGGTGTTTATAAGATATCTTAAAATGGGGAGAATCTAAGTAACGATCGACCGGAGCTCGAATGTAATATTTCAGAATATAAATGGGAGTTCAATAATTATTTGGTAGTGAAAAATAAATAATTATTTAATGATTAATTAAATAAATTCTTTTAAGAGTTTGGATTTAATTAATTATTAGTTTTCTGATTTATATTTTCTTCTTTAGTCCCTATTGTAGCCAAATGGATTTTCTAATTAATCGAGAAAATAAAAGTTCAACCAATATTATATATTGGAATTAATATAGCCAAAAATTAAGCCCCCATTGGAGTGCAATTTTCGACTATATATAGTTATAGAATGAGTGAGATTTGTTTCCATGTAATTCTCTCTATGTATGATTCTAATTCCTTGTGCTATATATACTAGAGATTAGATTGATGAGAAAGGATGAGGTACACGCCTATTTCTCGTGGAGAAGAAAATATTTTTCTCTTATTCTTTTCTCTCTAAGTTTCTCGATAGGTTTAGATTTCTTCAAGTAAAAGTCCACCCTTGTAGAAATTTTTTTAATCCGGGATATACAATAGAAGATTATAGGTTTTTAGAGTAAACTATTAATCTCAAAATTTATGAGCAGTCCTGTGAAGGAATTCACCATAAATCAACCGTTTATCCAATAGAAGTGAAATTTATACAGTAGCTTCCTAACCCATAGTAGTACAATATTTTCAAAGAGTTTCGCCATCAGATCAACCATCTTGGAGATATTGGTGAAGGAAGAAGGCTGGAAATTTCTGGACAACAATTTTTCGAGGATTGAAAGTTTGGTGTGGATCCTCGTTCGTGCGCCGAAGATAGAAATGAATCTGCTCGCGAAAATTCTAAGATCATAGATTAGATTTATTTCGCTTTAAACGAATCTAATCAAAAACATGTTAATGAAATTAAAACCGGCTAATCTAGAACTTCTTGCGAATTTTCATTGAATCCTGGGCTTAATCCCAACAATTTTTGCTTTTGTTTTATTTGATCAATAATTTGGATCTCAATGTAGTTGTTTCATATAGCAATGTAGTTGTTTTCGCACAACAATATAGTTGTTTTCATTACTTATTAGTTGGTTTAAATATATAGTTAGATTTAACAAATAGTTGATTTTTGATAAACGAGAGTTGTTGGAGATGCTTTGATTAAATAACTAGTTAATTTTACAATGGAAATAATACAATATATAATTAATTTAATAAATAGTCATATTATTCTATAGTTGTTTTAATACTACCTTGTTTTAATAACAATTGTTTTTAATAATAGTTGTTTTACTGAAATATAGTTGTTTTAACTGAAAACTATAAAATATCATAATTAAATATCTTAAAAATATATCTAAAAAATAATAAATTATTATATTTTTTAAAAGAAACAAAAGAAAAAAAAAACCAAAACGAAAATTAAAAAAAATAAAAAAGAAATAAAAAAACATAAAAGTAGTAGATAATGGTAATGAATAGTGGGAGGGTAAATTTGAGAATAAAAAACAGGATAGGCCGACCACCAATAAAAGAAAAGGATTTTGAAACCATCCTCATTAAAATAATATTAGAGAGGATCCTCACTAATAGCCCCTTTTTTTTATTGCACACTCATATATATTTATGTAATACAATAATTAATACATTATCAAAATTGAGGCTTCTTACTGGTTTGAATACAATATTTAAATTTTTTGAATTATTTGAATGTAAAATAATATCAAAAAATCTTGTAAATACAAAAAAAAAAAAAAAACAAAAAAAAAAGAAAAAAAGAAAGAAAGAAGAGAAAGTATTACATAACTACTAATGGGTTCCGATCAGTAAAATTGGGTCATACTAAAAACCCAAAATTGGGTCTAAACCCGCTTCAAACCCATTATTTTGGTTCTTGAAAACCCGCGGGTTTAGACCTTCCACCCTATTGTCGGTCAAGACAACAATACCCAAAAAAAATATATGAAAAAAAAAATGCAAATAAAAAAGGGTAAATGAGCGATACCCCCATTTATTAAAATATATATATAAGGTGGTCCTAAAGATTTTTTTGCTCTAGTAAAAACTCAAATTCTAATTTTAATTAGGAAGATCCCTGGCAACTTGAAGTGTCTATTTTGCCCTTTTAGTTTCAATTCAATACATGTCCTAACCCCATATCTCTCCCACTCACACGTGTAGCCGTTTATAGATCCATTTCTTCATCTCTCCCACTCGTTAACTCTCTCTCGCCATATCTGGTGCCGACAAAGAAGAGGAAGAAGAAGCGTTGCTGCAGATGCTGGGTGGTGGCGGGCGGTAGATGCTTGGGCGTGACAGTTGGTGACGGCATCGATGCACGGTCGAATCAACGCTAGCAATGCAGGATCTTCAACCAAAGACTAAAGCTATCCAACAAAGATATGCATCTTCACCCGTGTACTTTAATCCTATTAGATATAGAACATAAAGTTTCTCCACTGTTGCGGAGGTGGGTGTGGGGAGATTTGGTTGGGTTAGAGCTGATAGACTTCTTGTTACTTTGTTGCTTAGTTCTGAGGCTTGATATAGAGATAAATGTTCAACAGAGGAGTTTTACGATTTCCCTTCTGCCTCCTAGGTGACCTAACTGTATATTAAATCTTCGCATTATTTTTTGGGCAAATTGCACTTCATCCCCTAAAAAATTGCCGTTTTTGCACTTTCCCCCCTAGAAATAGAAAAACGAGACTGTCCCCCTTAGAAATATATAAGTCGGTGCACTTTGCCCCAAGTCTCGATTTTCAGGCTAATTCTCGCCGGATTTTAGTCAGGAAGGGTATACAAGTCTTTTACGGAGCTTTTAAAGGTTATAAATGTCATTGACCATTTTTTCTTCTACCTTGAACTAATTAATATTGAGCTCATATGGGGTATTTAGGTTGAATTAATTTGTATTGTGCATCTTAGTGCTCTTGAGTTCATTGTTTGAATTATTAAAATGATAGTGTTTGCTGTTTTGTTTTGCAAGAAAAATCATGCAAAATCTAACCTGCTTTTGTGGAAATATGGTGGTGCAGAGGATTTCTTGGACTAATCGAAATCCGAGAAGGAGGTAGACTACTTGTATTAAGTATAAGGTACACATTGCAACTTGTAGAAGTTTATATATATATATACAATTGTGAGAATATGTTCTAAGGTTTGCAATATTTTCTGAATTCAGGAACAAGGTGGTTGTGAATTTTTTGCTTGGTTTGATCCTCCCATGGGAAATAGGGTTGTTCAGATAATTCCTGGTTTACTACGTCGAATCAATGGATATGAAGCTGAAATTTCTCACAGAAGATCAAGGGAGAAGAAATTATGGATTTTGTTGGTGTTCTCTTGGATAGTTATGTATTGGTTGTTTGGTGCCTCGAGTGGATTCAAAAGGGCTAACACTTTGGAACTTGCTTAATGGTATTGAGAGCTACAATTACCTGGAGCAGAAGCATGTATGGTATTTAGGGGGCAAAGTGCACCGACTTATATATTTCTAAGGGGACGGTCTCGTTTTTCTATTTCTATGGGGGAAAGTGCAAAAACGCCAATATTAAGGGGGTGAAGTGCAATTTGCCCTTATTTTTTTAAAGTTTTGAATGGATGTCTTTATTATTTTAACAGTCATTACACCACAAATGCACTCAACATATTTGAACTCTTATTTAATTTGTCAGCATCATAGGTCCTGGTATTTGAACAACTTCTATGCACCAATTTTTTGTTGAGAAGATGTGGTGTTCGTCAATTCAAAACAGTTCTTTTGCAACCAATAGATCGGATTTTGTTGTCGTGTTGAAATGTGGGATTTGAAATATAAATACTAACTACACTATATATGACTATATTCATATAGTCACATGTGGTAATATACATATACTCATATACAGTCACATGTGGTCATATACATATAGTTATTTATAGTTACGTGTAGTAATATGTAGTAATATATAGTTATATATAAGCAACGTTTTTTTTCTGATGTACAATGATGTTGATGATTGTATTTTTCAAATTATTTGTTGGGTACTAATTGATTTATAATATCAAGATTCAAATTTTGAATTTTATTTTTGGTGTCGATGGGAGTTTTTTTTTATATACAATCAGCGCGGTCTACTGAATCGGTCGACCATAACTTTGGTGTAAAAAGACAGTATATGACTACATAAAACTATACATGACTATAGAACTTGCAGTATACAGTTAACCTCAAATTTTCGCGTCTGCAAAATGCATAAACGAGACAGGAAAAATAGGAAACAAATAAATTTTTTAATCAAACGAAAGTGGATTACAATCTCCGTGTATTCCCCTGATTCTTTTCTCCTATTCTACACTTGATTCAAGGCCTTAAAAGTTTGTTCCTGGATCGAATAAATATGAACACCTCGAATTCAAATATATTATGAATTCGAGGCGGAGGTTCGAGGCATGAGCTTGAGAGCTCGATATATGTCTTTGTGAGTTTGTCTTTTACATGCACTGAAAGCCCACTTTTTATAGCCACGAGCTAGGGTTTCTTGACTTGTAGAATTGGCCGGTCATTTGTAAAGCCCAAATATATTATGGACTTCGAGTGAGACCCAATTTAACAATCGATTTATTATATTATTAATTGATGATTTATCTCAACATTTTCATGGCTACATGTTTATTGATTTCAGTTTAGTAAATTTATCAAAAATTTGAATTATTAAAAAATATATATATATATATATATATATATATATATATATATATATATTTAAAAAAATTAGGGAAAAAATTAAAGCTTAAATAAATTATTATATATACACGAATACAAAATAAAACAAAATGTTTTTTTTCAAAATAGAAAAAATCAGCGAAAATGATAAATGCAGTACATGAAATGCTAAACGTAGTTGGTGGAATGTTTATTGCAGTTAGGACAGTAGTGTCTTTGTACCTCTTTATGAGTATCTCAAAGAAAGAATTTTAAGGGTAGATCTATTCCTGTTAATTTTTTTAGGGTTTATCACAAAAAGGCCCATGGCAAGGGCACTTAATTAAAAGAGGGACATTCAAATTTTTTGTCTTTCAAATAAATCCAGTTAATTCAAACTTATTTGCATATAAGGAAAATCCTTTTATATATACCAAAATTACCCCCAAATTCATTGAAACCCAATTCAACTCCAATTTCATGATGTACACCACAATTTAGCCAAATTTCATCAATTGACAAATTTTAACCATAATTTCACTTTTGACCCCAATTTTAACCCGCCACCACCGGAGACCACTAGTCTCCGGCGATGACTTTTTTTTTTTTGAAAAACTTATTTTTCCCTAAATTTTTTTTCCGGCTGATTAATGACTTTTTTTTTTATAATTTTGTTTTTTCTTAAAAAAAATATTTTAATTAATATTACTGTATTGGCTGATAAATTAATGGCTCCGGCAGTTATTTAACTGTAGGAGACAGTAACTTAACTGTTAATTGACATTTTTTTTTCTTCAAAAATCTTTTAATTAATATTACTGTCTTTGCTGCTAAATTACTGTCTCCAGCAGTTATTTAACTGTCGGAGACAGTAATTTAATTGTTAAATGATTTTTTTTTTTAAATATTTTAATTAATATTACTGTATTTGTTGCTAAATTACTGTCTCCAACAGTTATTTAACGGTCGGAGACAATAATTTAACTGTTATTGACTTTTTTATTCTCAAAAAAAATATTTTTAATTAATATTACTGTATTCGTTGCGAAATTACTGTCTCCTGCAATTATTTAACCGCCGGAGACAGTAATTTAACTGTTAATTGACTTTTGTGTTTTTTTTTTTAGAAATTTTTTTTCTTAAATAATGGATATAATTGATAAGAATTATATTATGGAGGGTATTTTAGACTAAAGACATGGAATGGGTTTAATGGAGAATTTTGTTTTTTTTTGGACCAAATGCATTTAAGTCCCATGTGATGGGCATTTTTGTCATTTGTCGTATTTTCTAATACGTATATCATATGTCCCCAATAAAACAATAAAAATTGGTTGTCCGATCAAGACAACAAGGAAAAGAAAAGGACAAATGTTTCTTTGTTGACTTAACTTAGTTAATAGCAATAAAATTCTATTAATTGTAAAAAAAACGTAAATGGTCCAGTGGTTAGTGTAACAATGAACCTGGTTTGAATCATAATAATGAACCCTTAGTTTGGACTTACTGCTCTGGCCAACGTTTGCTTTCCAAGCCACATATTTAGTCTAGCATATCCAAAACAGATATCTCTCGTATTTTTTCATAATAATTCTTGCGGTCCTCGTATTTCTAGCATATATTCCTTGCACTACCAATACTAATTTGCCGCAACAAAGTAAAAAAACATAATGGAATATGAGCTTGGACTTGCTGCTCTCACCTTCTTTTTTCTTCTAGCGTCCCTATTTTGTTACTCATGGATAGTACTACTCGGCAACTCAAAAACAGGAACAAAGCCACCACTTCCGCCCGGGCCATACGGCCTTCCGATTCTCGGCTACCTCCCGTTTCTCAAACACAACTTGCACCACCAGTTCACACAATTGTCTCGCAAGTACGGCCCCATTTACCGCCTCTGGCTCGGCAGCAAACTCTGTGTCGTTGTAAGTTCGCCTTCGTTGATAAAGCAGATAGTTCGCGATCAAGACTCCATTTTCGCAAACCGGGACCCGCCGGTTGCAGCACTAGTCGCCACGGGCGGGTACGACATCGTCTGGACCGCAAACGGTCCCTACTGGCGCGACATACGGAAGCTGTTCGTTCGTGAGATGATGAGCAACACCAACCTCCAGGCTTCGCACGTTTTCCGCACGGAGGAAGTGCGGAAGCTTATCGGGAATCTCGATACCAATATTGGGAGTCCCGTTCAAATTGGCGAACTCATTTTCCTGACAGAGCTCCATGTGCTGATGAGCTTGCTCTGGGGAGGTGAGATGGACCCCACGGAGCGAAGCAGGCTTGGAGACAAGTTCCGGGTTCATATTTCGAAACTCGTCGATTTGTTGGGAAAGCCTAACGTTTCCGATTTTTTTCCGGTTTTGGCTAGGTTTGATTTGCAGGGAATCGCGAAAGAAATGAGGGGTGTGGTGGTTGAGGTGGAACAAATTTTGGATTGTTTTATCGATGCGAAAGTGAAGAGCATGGCGGCTGGTGGTGGTATGGAGGGTGAAGAAAGGAGTAAGGACTTTATGGGAATTCTTTTGGAGCTCAAGGATAAGCAACTCGGAGAAGGCTCAACATTTGGTTTAACTCAAATCAAGGCGATTTTGATGGTAATTTTCTCCACTTTCCTTCATTTCATTTTCTTGTTGGTTTGCCCTCTGTCTCTTAATTTACTCGATGCTAGATTCGACACCATTCAGTAAAAGCTTGTTTGGACTCGATTTGTTAACATAACGAAACAAACTTCAACACGTATACTTTTGTTATTGATATGATTTGAAACTCGATCGTTGAGTCGGGAATCGATTAAAATCAAGCTACTCGAGCTTGATTGGTGCTAACCTCTATTGCTTATTATGCGTGCCCCTAGTTCTGTTGTTTCTTGAATATATAGGAGAAATTCAAATTTTTGTGTTCAAATTTGAAGAAAAAAAATTGCTAATCATTTTTATAGGCATAAACCCTCTTGTGATCCAAAGTCACGACAAATATACTCTTTCAAGCTAACAATGTAACTCTTTTTGTGATTCTCTTTCATTGAAATGACATAAAATATGCTCTTTGATTACAGGATATTGTTGCCGGCGGGAGCGATACTACGGCAACGATGGTCGAGTGGGTGATGACCGAGCTTTTGCACAACCCGAGTATAATGCAAAAAGTGCAGCAAGAAGTAACAAATGTTGTAGGAGCGAACAACGTCGTTGAAGAATCCCACGTATCGAAACTGCACTACCTCGAAGCGGTTGTAAAGGAAACATTCCGCCTACATCCTCCATTGCCACTCCTCGTTCCAAGGTATCCGAGTGAATCTTGCACGATCGGAGAGCACAAAATCCCAAAGGGGTCAAGGGTCTTCTTGAACATGTGGTCAATCCACATGGACCCGCAAGTTTGGGAGAATCCTTTAATATTTCGACCCGAGAGATTTTTGAATGATAACTCCAAAAAATTTGATTTCATTGGAAACAACGTTGAGTATCTTCCGTTCGGGTCGGGGAGAAGGGTGTGCCCTGGTATTCCGTTGGCTGAGAAGATGGTAATGTATTTGTTGGCTACACTCGTTCATACGTACGAGTGGGGGTTGCCGGAGGGACAAAAGATTGACTTGTCGGAGAAATTTGGGATTGTCATGAGGAAAGAAACACCACTCATTGCTGTTCCTTATCATAAATAACCAAATATGAACTTGTTTGTATGCATAATTATGGTTTTTTTGCAAGGACCACCCCTATGTAATTTCGAATTGCCGAAAAACCCCTCGTGTTAAATAAATTAGCAGGAACCCCCCGATGAAAATTAGTCAAAGGCAAAAAATCCCTTGACAACATGTCGTGTGTTGTACGCGCGGCTTGTGTAAGTGACATTGTAATTTTTGACGTGAAAAGTCAAAAATACCCTCTTAAATTATTTTATAAATAAACTTAAATCCAATTGGGTTTAAATGCAAATAATACAAACTTTTGGATCGAATTATAATTTTCAAAATTTCTTACGCAAACAAAAATAACATATTTAAAAAAAAAAAGATCTCAATTAGACTCGTCTTCTTCCCGAATTTCCTCCTCCTACGGCCCCTTTCCTCCCACCACCGGCCTCCTCCAATCTTCTCCTCCATCGACAACTTCTCTTCGTCAACGCCAAAGTGCTTGACCCCCCAGCCCTCCGCCGTTCATCGGTAATGGAGGATTTTCTGCACATGCATCCTACTCCTTCAACAACATTTTTCCGACGAGAAGAACCGGATCCGACTATGGGGAGTTGTTCTGGCGAGAAATAAGGGTGGGAGCCTGGTTAAAGGTAGATTCGATGTCGGCAAACCTTTTCCAGCCAAATTTGATGGTCGGCGATTTCTAAAAGTGGGATCTGGTTCGACGTAGATTCGACGCGGGAAATCATTTTTCGGACAAATGGAACAGTAACACTTCGATTCTGGCGAGTTGTGAGGAATGATTACTGAAGAATTATCAAAAATCTAAGGAGATGAATGTTTTGAGGAGGATTTGAGTGAAAATCATTCAAAAAAAGAAAAAAAAAAACAATAGCTCATTTTTTTTCACATGTTTTTTTTGTAAGAAATCTTCTTTTAAATAAGATTTTCCAGTGTGTTGGGGAAGATGGTTTTGGCTTTTGTTCAAAACTCATTTTTTTTAACAATTTCATGGTTTTTTCGTAAGGGTAAATTAGTCATTGTATGTAAGTCAATAGCTAATTTTAATAAAAGGGGCGGTATGCTTCATATAAAACATCATAGGGGGGTTTGTGCAATTTTTTTAACACAAGAGTTTTTTTAGCCATTCGAGATTACACGGGGGTTATGTGCAATTACCTCGCATAATTATATTATGTTTCCTGTATCTATCATATTACCTTAGTGTTATAGTGTAACCGTTATCGGTCACTTTATTCTAAACTTTGATGATCCTACATCACAAATCAAAATACTCGTACATCCTCTTAATTTCTCACTTTAGCTCCCCATTAAATGGTATACTTACTTGCTGGAAAATGAAAAATTAGAGTAAAATTAGAAATTTTTAGGATTTATTTTGGTTTTCTGAAAAATTTCGACGTCAATGTTTTCTAATATATCTGACGTTCATGTTGCCAAATTTCACCCATGTACAGGTCGGATGATATTTTTGGTATTAAAGATCTCGTGTGAAGAAGGTTCAAAATTTAGGTGTTCTGTTCAATTGATATTTTTTGGACCCACGAATAGCTCTAATCTTCCCTATGTCGGGAAAAAAACGTAGGGGTGTTCACTCAAACATACCAAACCCGAAATTCGGTTCCGTATTCAGTAATTTATTTTTTGAATTCTAGTATTCGGTACGGTATACGGTTTTGATGTCCGGTATACCGTTCCGTACCGAATACATAAATATTTAAAAGAAAATCTCTATTTTTAAATCCTTTAAGGTTAACAAATTATAAAATGCTTATCGGTTGATAGTTTTTTCCATTATTTACAAATTAACCTCTATTGATAATCACTTTTTTGTTTTTAGAGCCGATTATTGAAACTTGTTGTCAAATTCAAGAATTAATTTGCTTAAATATTTTTATTTTTTCTTACCTTTCTTAAAATAAGAACATATGTTTCCAACTTTTACCGATACCGAACTAAAAAACCGAAATAATTCGGTAAAAAAAATGTAGCGAACGGAGTAGTTCGATACGGTGAACGGTACAATTCTTTTACGTACAAATATTCTGTTACAGTTTGAATTTATGAGCACCCCTAAAAAAACGCTATCTCCTTTCTAAGAATATCCAAAAGTCAACATCTATTTTAAGCATTGCTTCAAAATAACATTAATAACTTTTGTAAGGGTATAATTGTCTTTTCAAATATCTAAATTTTACTAATTTTTTGTTCTTCCTCGTTTCCACCATTTATTATTTTCTTCCTTCTCCATGTTCTTCGACACCCGCATCCCCAAAAACACCTTGGAGCAGCCAAATCTGAGGGAATTGATAATCTTGTATTTGCAATTGGAATTTGAAACAGAGGATGCCAATTTAGGCATTTCAGACAAACCAAATTTATAACAAATTTTAAAAATCAAATCACTTCTTTCTTCGTCTATAATCAAACCTATAATCTACAAAACCTATACAAATAAATACACATCGATGTAGACATATAGATTATAGACAGTGGTGTAACAAGGAAGGGGGAACCGCCCCTCCAAGAAAAAATAAAATCAATCTTTTTAATTACTTTTTGGCATAATATTTATAAATATGTGTTCTTGCCAACCCCAAAAAGTTCTTCTCTATTCTCTTGTGTAAATTTAGATTTTTTATTTTTTATTTTTATGACAATATAAAATAGTACAACTAAAATTCATAGTTTTTAACTAAATGTTATAAATATATACTAATTTTAGCATTTTTTTTTGATAACTCTAAAAGAAACCCGGGTGATATGCCTAATTGGGCCAACCCAATGGGCCTACAATTTCCTTACATACTGGGCCACGAACCCAATATCGAAGACCATTATCACCGAGGTCCAATCACCTTCAAGTAAGGTTTGGGCCCGACAATCTCAACTAAGCTATAAATAAATGTTTGAACTCATTCCTTAAGGTACGTCCTATTAACTGAGCAATACTATTAACTGTATTCTCTGGACTATTTTCTATGATCAGCACGTCTGACTTGAGCGTCGGAGGGGTTTCCGCCGGATCAACCCCCGGCTTAGTTCATGTGTTCTATGATCGCAGGTACCTCAGGATCATCAAGTTGTCAAGCTACTGATCCGCTTTGCTCTCCCAGTTCATTTTCTACACTACCCCAGGTGATCTAAGTAATTAGCATCATCACCGGGGATGCTGCCCCCGAACACCCGAAAAATTAACCTACCTACATATATTATTTCCAAAAAAAATCGCC
The DNA here is from genome assembly GCF_056151865.1 of Erythranthe guttata. Classification (NCBI taxonomy): domain Eukaryota; kingdom Viridiplantae; phylum Streptophyta; class Magnoliopsida; order Lamiales; family Phrymaceae; genus Erythranthe; species Erythranthe guttata. The sequence goes on from NC_142537.1 coordinate 12,463,245, forward strand.
CTCTTACAATATTGTCTAGATGCGCCCCTGCATATAGAAGTTGAGATTCCTTGATGTAATAAAACCAAACAACGCATCATGTCACTTCTAACTTCTAAGTTCTAAGTATTGGGTAAATGGCAAATAGACCCATGACATAGACACGGCCACGGGCCGGGTTGGACCTGGACCCGACCCGGATTTGGACCCGCCCCGCCCTAGAACCAATCCGCACCCCTTGCACCCGGACCCGGACCCGACTTTACATGGGTCAGTTTTGGGTCTTGATTTATTGGACCCGAGACCCACCGGATCTACCTAACGAGGGGACCCGAGGACCCGTCGGGTCCACCCGAATAAAAACATATATTTTTTTAAATTTTGAAAATGCAACGGCTATAAATCGGACCCGACCCCGGACCCGGAAATTCAATTTCATTTTTTTTAATTTTCAACAGCTAGAAACTCGGGTCCACCCGGACCCGGTCTGATTGAATTAATTTTTTTTTTCCAACGGTCAAGATTCAAAAAAAAAATCAAAAAACCAATTTTGGACTCGGACCCGACCTGAACTCGCACCCGCCTCCACACGGGTCTGTTTCGGGTCCCAAAAAAGTAGGACCCGGAGCCGGCGGGTCCGACCGTGCCCTGGTTGTGTCTACCATGATACGTAGACTTAATTAAAAAAAGGACTTTCAGTTTTTTTGTTTTGTAAAGAAAACCACTACATAAAATTTATTAAAATCAAGGCAATGGTATTTTTCCGTACATAATTACTTATGTATATAAACTGAAAATTGAAAGCCCTACGCCCGTTTTTCATGTTTTATGCGCGATTCTTCTCTCTTCTCTCCCGAATTCCTCTATATACCTCTGCATCTTGGAACTGAATCTACCTATTTCACGTCGGGTCTCGCTCTTATTCGACCGTCCTCTCCAGCTTTTATCGTCTATCATATCTGGTGTAGTATAATTTTCAAGGAAGGTGTGTCAAATTTTTTGATCTGCATGCGAATGCTTTTTTAAGTTACGAATGTCAACATCGAGATATGTATAGTTTGAATTGTACTAAATTGAACACCATGATGTATGGGCGTTCAATGTCTGTTTTCATAAATGTGTTTATTTTTATTTTTTGGTTTTTTAGTGTATATTTGTTTTCACACTATGTTTTTTTCGGAAAGTGTTTATATAATGTTGTTGTTATTGCTAGTATAATTGAATGTATATGTCATTTCGCTGGTTGTTTATGTAATTTGACTGTTATTAGCAGTATAATTATGTTTTGCTATGTTTGTTTCCAAGTGTTTATATAATGTTATTGAATCTATGCACCATTCCTTTCGGTAGATTGTACATCAATGCGTTTTTAAGCTTCTGTCAAAATTTCACATTCATCCGATCATCGGTTGATTTATGGCAAAATTTCTCGCTGCACTGCGCAGAAAATCCGAAAGCAGTTTTTCAGAATTGGCTTCTCGCATCACCGGCTTGTGGCGGCGCGTGGGGGCGCGTAGGGGCGGCTCTGGTGGCAGCGATGGCGGAATAATAATATTCCTCCTCTTAGGTTTCACTTTGTATATTCAATCCACTAACGAAGAAGAACGAAGGGAAAAGGAAGATGCCGATGCGGCGGCTGGTGGCGGAGGTAAGGTTTCGGCTGCAAGGTGGACGGCCATGGGGAGAGAAGCTAGGGTTTCAAGCTTGTGTTATGTCGTTTTTTTTTTTGTGTGTCTTTCACAAAACATATAAATCCTATTTATATGCTCATTGTGAAAACCCTAACAGGCCTTAAGTTGGGCTAGGCCCAACAACTTAAGTCCACTCTCTTTCTCGGCTCGTTTCTAACAAACGAATGCTCGTAAAAATATAAAAAATATATTTTGACAACGAGCATAAATTCTTGTCGATACAAGTACCACTTTGCAATTTACCAATTTCCGAAATTGGAAACCCTAATTTAGGACTTGCCAAATTGGGAAACTTCCCAAAATAGAAAGTTCACTAAGTTTCCGTTGGATTCTTTTCCTCTACTTATTCTCATCCGTAATTAACAATTACGAATGTTGGACTCAATCATATTGACTTCCAATTATACTAAGATTAACTAATTAATCTTAGCTCATTTTGCATTAAGGATCTCAAGTACACGAGCAGTGTGACCCTCAATGGTTCAGATTTAAGCTAGCCGTGGGCCCACAACCCATTGTGGTTTAAACTCGTCCCTAGAGTTACATTTAAGTTGAATTTAGTTTCAAATTAACTACCCAACGAATCAAGATTGGCGTCTAGCAACTATGCGTCATGATTCCGTAGATACAAATAAAGTGCCAGCAAGAACCTTGTGATATAGTTAACGTACAGTACGATCCCTTGACATTGGTTCACGGAGACCTCTTTATGAGTTCAATAACTATGTGAACGTTCTTGATTATATAATCCGTTCGTGTTTGACATAGAGAAACACATTTCTCTAATCACGACACTTTCTGCTGTGGCCACAAACTTCTTGGATTATAAATCTCAAGAACATACAGGATATCCACGACTACTCAAGCGATCGAATCTCCTACTACAATGCACAGACCTCCCACTAGATTTCGGACTGCACGAACACTGGCCCTTGGGGCGGTCCTTGGTGGAACTCAGGGACAAGTCACGATACAGCTGGTCCTCTAGTGAAGTCACGGTGATGTCTGGGTCTTAAGGATTAATGGTGTACAACTATATCATAGAAACCTCTACTCGATTATTGGGATCCACTTAGAGATGTCTAGGTTGAGGGAGTTCAGTGAACTCATCAGCTTATGCACACCCACTTATGTATGCCTATGCAACACCATTGACTGATGAGACGCAATACTCATACACTAAGTGCTAGTCTCGAATGGGAAAGTCCGATATCCTCATTAGTGGCATAACCCGTAGACTAGCTAGGAACGATGTTTAACAGTTACTATACTTAAATAAATAATCTAACGGTTCTACTAGATCTATTTACAGTAATTTAGTAACTATAAGGACTACATCTATGCTTATGCAAGGGACAAATATATAGAATGCCAAAGGGGATTTTTATCATTAATACGAAATAAATTATTTACGAGTAGCGTGAGAAAATACAACAATTAGTTGGCTCTTCGGTCACCTACTCTAACAGTTTTGCTATGTTTGTTTGCAAGTGTTTATATAATATTGTTGTCATTGACAGTATAATTGATTGTATACGCGGATTTACTGGATGTATTAGTAATGTGACAATTATTAGCAGTGTAATTACATTTTGCTATGTTTGTTTGCAAGTGTTTATATAACGTTGATGTCATTGGCGGTATAATTGAATGTATACGCGGATTTACTGGATGTATTAGTAATGTGACTGTTATTAACAGTGTAATTATGTTTTATATGAAATAGCATGATGACTTGTTCTATCGTGTTGTTGTTGAGACATGGTGCATTTTGTTTGATCACAGATTTTACAAGAAGGGTGAGTTTTTCCAATCTTGTGCTTTTGTTTTTGTTCAAGATGGAATTCTTTAAGCGTTGATAACATGTCATTATCGTACTCTGTCCCTGAGATTGGTGTTTTTTCAATCAACGGTGACGCAAATGTAAAAGGGTTATTTATTATTGTGGAACGATGGTCGATTCAAAGGATTGAAATTGTTGTGAAGGAAGTTGATGCATCTCTCGGTACATCCGATACTAGTTACAGCTCTATGGTAGGTTCATCTAGTGTGCTACCTCTCGCTGCATTTGAAGCTATAGTTACTCCCCCATGCAACCCATTACGTGCCATTGGCCCCCAAAAGACTTTGCTTAGCTCACATTGGATAAATCTGATAACCGATGTTGGACAAGTTTTTCGTGGTAGACGTTCAGAATTTATAATATGTCTAGTTAGGTTTGTGTATGAGCTTGGATTTGGATTCAATTATATAAAAAGTTATACGAAGAGAGTGACAGCAGTTTGTAAGCTTAGAAAGTCGAATAATTATTTAAGATGTTGCTGATGTGATTGGGATCACATCATAGGGATCACATCAGTTGCATTAGCTCAGATCGTGTTTTGACATTCGTATCCGATCGACAGCGCGGTATTTTGGAAGTTGTGAGAAATATTATCGCTAATTGTTACCATTCGTTCTGCTTGTTTTGTTTAGAGACTAACTTGAGGTATACGTTGAATGAAATGAGCTCTAGTTATTAACTAGAGATATTCTAGTTAGTCAGTTGATAACATGTGCTTATGCTCCCACTAAGGAAATCTTTCATGAGACACATTCGAAATTTAAAATTGATGGTTCAAGGGAAGTTGTTGATTTTTTGTTAGATTTGCATTTTAAAATTTGGGTAAATGCGTATTTTGAGGGGCATAAGTAAGGTGAGTTGTATTCGAATAATGCGGAATCATGGAATGGTACAATAAAGAAATTCCGACATTTGCTGATTACCCATATGATTGACAACATTAGGTGATGGATAAAATTTGCGAGAGGTTTGTAGAAGCGAGTGTTTGGACTACGATACTTTGTCCAGAGATAGAAAAGACTTTAAGGACTTTTGTCGAAAATGGGAGGACATGGACTGTTAGAAAATCAAATCAGGTTGTCTTTGAAGTGCATTCAGACCCTCACGAGATTGTGGATTTGTTTGCTAGAATGTGCACATATCGGGACTGGTAGCTTAAAAGGAATCCCTTGCTGTCATGTGGCTGTGGTTATCAAGAATATCCCCACCGGTGAACGATATGGGTACATTGACCCCTTATTTTATGCGTGCAATTTCAGATCTACTTACAAAAGTTGAGCAGCCAGTTGTTGGACCTCCAGTTTGCCAGACACGACATTGAAGACCAAAAAAGAAGAGAATTCATCTTGTGGTGAGAATATCAAGAAGAAGATCAAGTGTGGAAGATGTAATGACATTTGTCACCACAACAAGAAAACTTGCATCAAAACTATTTGAAGAATTACTATTAATTTTTTTTTGACAGTTTTGGGATTGCATATATCAATGCTAACAATATTTTTCTTCAGTAATTCTATGTTATTGTCAGTGAAAGTTATAATGTTTCCATAATTTTCTTCTGTAGTTCTATGTTACTGTCAGTGACAGTTATATTGTCTCAGTAATTTTATTCAGTAATTCTATGTTACTGCCAGTGACAGTTATATTGTCTCAGTTATTTTCTTCGGTAATTCTAAGTTACTGTCAGTGACAATTATTTTTGTTTAACTCATATACTTTTCTTTTGCATGGTTCTATATCACTTGCCTACAACATGTACATTTATGTATGAATTGTAAGTACAACCTTTTCAAATTCAAAATAATACTATCACTACATCATAAAACGTCATCTATAGCGTTTGAAAAACGCTATGGAAATCTATTATAGCGCTTTTGAAAACGCTATGTCTGCGGGAGCTATAATAGACCTCGACTTTTCCATAGCGTTTTTTTAGCGCCATCATATATGTTCTCTTTCATAGCGATGTTTTGATGCTGTCCAATAACCTTCTTTCATAGCGTTTGTATTCTATTATTGTACTGCCACTAATAGCTAGTCAGAAACGCTATGTTCTGGTAATTATAATACTTTATTAGCGCTATTATTCTATGAATAAATCTTTAACGTAAACGCTACATTATATTCATTTTTTATGCTTGTTTGCTGCTACTAATATTACAGAAAACACGAAAACAACAATGAATATACAATGAGATTATTATTATAAAATTCCAGTTGATGTACAATATGATAATAATCAAAATTGTGTGAAGATAACAAAAATTGTAATCTTAACATATCAAATTTGATAGAATTCACTAGGTTACACGAGTCCTAAATTTGAATTTAGATAGTTATTTGAAAAAGACTAGAAATAAAGCCCAGAAGAATAACATCAAAACCACAAGTCGAGCATCCAATTAAAACTGCTATGACGTTTTCCACCGTCTCGTTTTTCTTGCCATTCCCTGTTAATAAAAAAAAAATTAGTGCATGTAGGGAGTATTTGATAATATTTCATTATTATAGTAAGTTTACCTAATTACACAATTTAAAACTATGTTTGTTTAATCTTCGTTGCCGGCAAATTATATTATCATAAGAGAAGAAAAAGAGGAGAATGTGAGAATAGTGTTGCAAATTACCTGTGAAAAATAACCAAGCAGAATGTCTAGTCCCAAAGTCTGTATCAACCCATTCTGCAAGAAACATAAAAATTATCAAGGTTACATGAAACAGAGACTTTTTGCCTACGCCAAAGATGGTATAATCTTATCTACGTGCGAAAATATTGGTTCAAGATACAATGTGTGCAAATTATGTAAAATTATACATGTATATTAGCCATATCCTATATTCGTATGAGCATTTTAACTTACTGATGATTGTCATTTTGAATCAATGATACTAAAGGAATCAAATACAATATAGACCTTCGGCACCTCATTAAATTTATTTCCAACCATGAGACCAGATCAAGTTTATAAGTCCTCCTGCAATATATGAATATAATTATAGTTAGAACCAACAACGCTAATAACTAAACGAGTTCAAACATCCCAATGTTGCATTTAAGACAATATATTTGTCCTTTGATAACTCTCTTTGAGTGCGTAACAAACCATAATATTACTACTAAATATCTAAACCATTAATCAGAAACTAAACCATAAACTAATATGTGAAACTTTGATCCCATCACTGATAATCAATAAGAGAATGTACCTCAAATTGTCTAAATTCTAGAGCTGCTTATATCTCAATCCCTTCAATTTTCACAATTGATAAAATATCTATTAGAAATACAAGGTTGAGAGATATGGAAAATTGGAAATTAAAACATATTGGGAAATGAAAAGCTTTCTCATATTCACCGAACAAAAAATCAAATGACAGCAAACTACTTATAATGACTTGAATAATAATAGAAAATTAAAAGCTAACAAATGAGTGCATAAAGAAACAAGGATAGTATGACTATTGTTAATCATAGTATTTGGTGTTGTTGCCAGTACATTCAATAATTTTTACATAACTATTTGATTTCAACAACCCATACTTTATCGAATAAGAAAACCAAAATCAATAGTAAAGATCAAATCAATTTAGTAAAATTAGGGCTTTCATAAAAGAATTGAAATTAGGGCAAATGTTCACATAGTTAGAAACAAACCGTGAGAGAAATAGATATCGATCTGGAAAAGGGAGAGAAGCTGCAAGAGGACGCGCCGACGTAGAGATGGGTTTCTTTAGGCGCCATAGAGAGAGGACTTTTTCTTTACACGCGAGACAGAGACAATTCGCTTCTCAGAGAAAACTTGGAATGTTTCTCGAGGGTTAAATATAATCTCAAATTTTCTTTAATTACTCGCTTTAAGGAGAGACCCGCCGAAACAAAATTTGTTAGTGAACGGAAGCGCCCTATAATTGTTATAGCGTTTGTTTAAAAATTTCGGCAAGTATTTATGATAATAAGAATTATAATAGCACTTGGGGCAAAAATGCTATAAAAAAGTGCTATCAAAAGTCAAAATTGTTGTAGTGTATATGGAGTTAAATTACTGTCACGAGTAGAGAGAGTATGGTTTCAGGTGTAACACCCCACATTTTCGGCAAAATACTATTATTTTATTTTATGAGCTCTATGTGCAAATCAATGAAATTAGAGTTTAGAATAATTCTTGCATGATTAGTAATTACGTGAAAATTAGGTGATTATGTGAAATATATGATTATGTAAATTATGTGATTATCTGAAATATATGATTATGTGAATTATGTGATTAAGTGAATTATGTGCTTAGGAAATATTTCGAAACATTATGTCGAAATAAATTATTTTTCATGAACTAGTATTTAATTCTTGCATATGAATTTAAGTGAGCATTATATGATATTTATGCATGCACACAAATTTAGAAAATAATTTTTTCTCATGCATTTTAGGATTTTTAATTAGTGGAGAAAATTAGAAAATCCTCCCCTCATTTTCTTCAATTTTCGGACATCAACACACACACACACACACACACACACACACACACACACACACACACACACACACACACACACACACACACACACACACACATGATTTAAAAATGGCATGATAATTAGGAAAAGACATGCATTAAAATGGTTTTACTTTGAGCATTAAAATAAATACCTAAAGCTAGTCTCCCTACTCACTAGCTAGGCATGCTTTTTCACTCCCACACTCAACTTTAAGTAGACCAAAGGTCACTCTCCTTCTTCATTCTTCTTCATTTCCGGCAGCCACAAAACCACCTCCATAGCCACCACCTTCTCAAGCTTGAACCACCCAAGAACCACCACCACACCTCTTTCGAAAAAATTGCAAAATCATCCCCACAAAAAGATGTATTTCCCTTTCTTCTCCATTGGCTTTGAACTCTCCAAAACTTCATAAATACCTCCAATGTCCAAGAACAAAATGCACTCTCAAACTCCACTCTTACCATCTATAAGTTTAAGCTTTCTTTCTATTTCAATTAGGAGGAGAATTTTCGGCCAAGGCTAAGTAAGCCCTTCTTCCTCTTCTTTCTTCATTTCTTCGAAGGAAGCTAAGCTCTTCTTCATCCAAGTTCTTCGTGTTCTTCTTCTTCTTTTCTTAATATATAATCTAACTATTGATCTCTTCTTGTATTAGAGAGAAGAGCTAACAAATCCTTTCCCTAAAGAGTTGAGGTGAGAATTCTTGAATTCTTGCACAAACATGCAACACCATTAGTATTTTCGGTTTTCATTGATTTATTTGTTGATTCTTGCATATTATGTGATTATATGTCTTAGATGATGATTGAATGTTAGTATTTTGAAAAGATAACTTTGTTCTTGATGTTTATGTTTTTTTTCGAAAATTTGGGAAAAAATGCATAACTTGCTTATTTGGCTTAATTAGTGCCTTGCATGTGTTCATCTAGTGTTTGATTGTTGATTTGTGAAAAGAAATTGATTTTTGGCTTAACTATGAGTTTTTCGAAAATTTGGGGAAAATTGCTTAAATTGCTTATTTGGCTTGATTAGTAGCTTGCATGTGTTAATCTAGTGATTGATTGTTGATTTGTTAAAAGATATTGATTTTTGTCTTAACCATGAAACTTTCGAATTTTGGGTGAAAATGCATAAATTGCTTCTTTGGTTTATTTGGTATCTTGCATGTGTTAATTTAGTGTTTAAATACTGTTTTTAAAGCCTTACATGTTAAGATCTAGTGATTAATTGTTGATCTAAGATCTTGCATGTTAAGATCTAGTGTTTTCTATGAAGAATGATGAAAGAACTAAGGAAGTTGTGTTAAACTTGATTTAAAACACTCTTGCATGTTACGAAATAGTGGAAATACTTGAATAAAATGTAAAGATGAAAGTCTTGACTTTTATTCTCTTAAAATGTTAGATTTAATGAACTTTTGATTATAGATTGTCTTTGCATGTTAAGATTTCGGTTATTGCTTGTATTTGATTATGGATTTTATGCTTAAATGATTATTTGTGTTTTGCTATGTGATGTTGCTTGTTTATGTGTTTATCATTGGGTATGAGGATGAGAAAATTGTAAGTAGATGGGTACATAAGTGTCGTGATTTTTAAAAGGTAAGAATATGTTGGAAAGTGTTTCGAGGTTATGGTAAATAACCGGGGTACGACGAGTCGGGACCGTAGGGCCTAGGGGTGGTTTGATTCCACGTAGACAGACGGATTCGTAAAATATGAGGTTATTTATCGGGAACTTAGATTGATTCTTCCAAAGGGATTCCCGATGATTTTTCATATCATGCATGTCTCATTATGGTGTTGAAGATATAGGTGGGAAAATCTCACTCTATGGTCTTGGGATCGTAGGGTTATAAAGGTGGGAGATTCTCACTCTATGGTCTTGGGATCATAGGGTTATAAAAGTGGGAATTTATCTCACTCTATGCGTGTGACAATTATATGATGAAGAACTCCGACAAAAAAGGGAAGTATATGATTGCTTTGATTTATGTTGCATGTATATGTATAATATACATGTATGTATATATATGTATGCTCTATGTGTTATGTGTATTCGATAATACTTAAAGATTCTCATTGAGTCCTCAAAGGCTCATATAGGTGTTGTATGTTTGTAGGTATACCCGATTTGGAGCCCGAGGAGTGAAGTTGAGAATCGAGCTTGAGAATCGGGAGGAGATCGTACGGAGGGCTTATGGATTTTGTTGGCTCTTAACTTAGTTATATGGTTTTGTTTGTATAATATGCTTGTAAAAACTTTTGATACGGTTTTAGGTATTTTCTACCGTTCGCTTCCTCCGATCGGTGGAAATTATTAAAAGAAAATATGTGTAATAGTAATTAGGATTACCCTCTTTTTGGAAAATAAATCGGTAATCCGTTGTATTTGTAAACGAAAGCGAATTTTACCATCTATATGCATGCACACGTTTTGGCTAGGAATTTCTTCGTGTCTTGTCTCGATGTTTGAAAATTGTTTTCATATAGGTGTTCTCCTTAGAAAATCATAAAGTTTTGGGAGTCTCTGTATCTCTCTGTTCTCATTATTTTGAAAGGTCTTTTGCATGAATTAAGTAAGTATATAATTAGTTGTTTCTGTTATAATTGGAGTTTTACTCGCTTAAATGCCATTTTTCCACTTCGAAAATATTTTAAACTTAGAGTTATGTCTTGGGATAAAATTTGGTAGTTTTTGGGTCAGTGAGGAATTTATTATGAAATTTCAAAACTCCCTCTCCTGTTCTGGATTTTAAATTGAGTGTCTATGCCATTTTATTTATTTCTCCCAAATGGTCAAGCATATTTCAAAACGGTTTTAACTGCGTAATGACCCATGGTAGATGGTATGATATTATTTTGGAGTCATTTGCATAAGTTTTTTAAGAGGAATTAATTTTTAAAGTTGTTGCACTTAATCTGTCTGAATTTTCATTAGGTCCATCATACCTAGTTATTTTCTAGTCTTGCATGCATTATATATTTGTGTTAATTGATTGATTAGGGTTTAGTATAGGTTGACTTTCTCCCTCTGATTTAAAAAGAAATTTTTTTTACGTAAATTTATATCCACAATAATCATTTTTAAAAAGTCTTCCGCTGAGATTACATATAATAAGAGTAATCGAGAGAAGGGTGTCACATTAGGTATTTTTAAAAAAATGGAGCAAGTGAGAAAAAGGCGTTTCTCTCCACTAAAATATGTTCTATTACTGTCAGTGACAGTAACTTATTAGTTTTGGTGCAATTTTAATAGTGAAAAACTCAGACACCTGTATTGGTAGCAATATATTTGTTGCACTTTTAAAGAGTTTATTGCAAATATCACCCCTGTGAAATCGCGAATTGGCAAATAACCCCTGTGAAAAAAAAAAACTCACTCATGCCTCCCCGTGCAAACTATTTTGAAGCACACTGCACTCATTGGCATTTTTCTTGTTGACCAAAGGTCAAAAGACAAAAAAGCCCAGGGTTTTTTTGCAATTAGAAAAGCAATAGTGTTTTAATGAATAAAATACAAAATAAAATACATATATGTATAATAATAATTAAAAAAAATATTAAACAAATACATTTATTAAATACAATAAAAATATATGTTAATAAAAAAAACAAACTAAAACATATGTTAAATATTTTAATAATTATAAAAAATAAAAGAAGTCTGCATCTTCTTCTCCACACACACACACACACACACACACCGACCACCGCCGCCTGCCTGCACCCCCAACCACTTCACTCCACCCATCCAACTCACAATTTAATTTATCCACCATTCAGCCCAAGTCGGAGCATACCACCGCTGCTCACCACCACATCTTCAGATCTTCTCCCAATTGCGGCGGAGGTGTGCAGCCAGTGGGCAGTGAGATTGAACGGAGAAAATGGAGGCCCAGAAAATAATTTTTCTTCCACCATTTTCATCTTCGTGTGGCGACAACGGTGGTCATCCTTGAAAGCTTAGGTTTCTTCGAAGTGTTTTGGGCCATGTTTGACAGGGGCGGCTTCTTGAGGAAGATGACACGAATGAAGAACGGGAAACAGGCAAAGGGAAAGGGAAAAAGAGAGAGCCTTGGGGGCATTTCTGACAATTCACACGTAAAAATGTAGCAAAAGTTCCACTAACAGCGCGTGAGAGACACGATTTGTTCTTAGGGGGCTGGATGCTTTGACTTTATTTACACAGGGAGGCATGGGTGATTTTTTTTTTCACAGGGGGTTATTTGACAATTTGCAATTTCACAGGGGTGGTGTTTGCAATTAGCTCCACTTTTAAACATAAAGTACGCAGAGTAACATACTACAAATACTTAACAGTACATAAAACCTACAACCATAGAGTAGGTTACTACAAAAACTTAACAATACATTTAAACCTACAACTATAGAGTATCATACTACAAATACTTAAGAGTACATTTAAAACTACGTTACATTAAGCCTATCACACTGGTTTTGACAGCTTAATTCTGTGGCTAACAGTGCTTTTGTTGTTCAGGAATAAGTGAACTATTTCCTTTCTGAAACTCTTAATGTTTTTTTTTGCATCCCACTTGTCCACTAGCTGTTGACGGAAGTACTGCTGATGTAGTACAAAAATCCCGCAAACCTCACTATCGTCCTCTTGCCGAGGTAAATCCCCAACTTCTTCAAGTGTTGCATCTAGTGGGATTTCCATGAATTTACTTTATATGGCAACTGCTTCAACACCTTTTACATGCAGTTTTCTTTATTCAATTTTCGATGTTAATGTTTTTTAAGATACAAAGTTTCCTTTATTTTATTTTAGGGTTAATATGCTAGAATTCCCTAGTTGGAAACCTAATTAGATGTGGAATACAAATCCAATATTTTTTATGAACTAAATTCTTTTTAAAAAAATAAATACGACTCACATCCTTATTTTTTATTTTATCCCTAATTTTCCCTCAACTTAAATCTATAAACTCTAAATTCACGTTTCTCACAGATTTATTTTTCTTTTTTCCTCTCTCTCTCTCTCTCTCTCTCTCTCTCTCTCTCTCTCTCTCTCTCTCTCTCTCTCTCTCTCTCTCTCTCTCTCTCTCTCTCTCTCTCTCTCTCTCTCTCTCTCTCTCTCTCTCTCTCTCTCTCTCTCTCTCTCTCTCTCTCTCTCTCTCTCTCTCTCTCTCTCTCTCTCTCTCTCTCTCTCTCTCTCTCTCTCTCTCTCTCTCTCTCTCTCTCTCTCTCTCTCTCTCTCTCTCTCTCTCTCTCTCTCTCTCTCTCTCTCTCTCTCTCTCTCTCTCTCTCTCTCTCTCTCTCTCTCTCTCTCTCTCTCTCTCTCTCTCTCTCTCTCTCTCTCTCTCTCTCTCTCTCTCTCTCTCTCTCTCTCTCTCTCTCTCTCTCGCTCTCTCTCTCTCTCTCTCTCTCTCTCTCTCTCTCTCTCTCTCTCTCTCTCTCTCTCTCTCTCTCTCTCTCTCTCTCTCTCTCTCTCTCTCTCTCTCTCTCTCTCTCTCTCTCTCTCTCTCTCTCTCTCTCTCTCTCTCTCTCTCTCTCTCTCTCTCTCTCTCTCTCTCTCTCCACCACCACTCCACTCCATTGTTGAAGGGCCGGTGATTATGGCGCAACTAGGATGGTTGAGTCCATGCAATAAGGGGGGTGGATGGTTATAAAGGCAAGGAGACGGCGGCTTTGGTGGTGTGAGGTTAGATCTATGTGGGAAAGCGGCGACTATGATGGTGTGATATCAGATCGATGGTCGAAGGCGATGGCTATGGGGGATAGGGTTTATTTTCTCCGTGGCTAGGGTTGGTGAGCGGCTAGATATTGGTAAATAGGGTTTGGCGACGGCTAAGGAGTTGTTGGTTGCTAGGGTTTGGCGGCGGCTGGAATTTGTTGGCTGCCATGGTTTGACGGCGGCTGGAAGATGATGAATGTAGGGTTTAGCAACGGCTGAAAGTTGTTGGATATTAGGGTTTGGGATAGTACAACATACTACACCATAGTACACCATAGTGTATCATAGTATATCATAGTACACCATTCATCATTATATATTTACATTATTATTTAACAAAAACGAAAAAAAAAATAGGTTTTTCGTAACTTTTAACACAATAATGTTAAAAATAAGGGGAAAAAAAGCTATTTATAATAATGTTAAAGTGGCTAGAATGAAAAAAAAAAAAAAAAAAGTAAAGATGACACAGCTGTAAAAATAAAATGAAAGAAATTATGTTAGATGATGAAATTAAGATATTAAATGCATAATAGAAAATGATAAATGTATTATAAATTTTACTTAATGCAAATTTCACATTTGTGGATGGAGGGGGTATTTTTGGAATGAATTTAAAAAAGGATGTGAAACAAGTGTTTCGTTAGGCTTGTCATTTAGTTCATATAAATTTTGTCACCAAGAACCTTTATCTTAAGACCCCTTTATTTTATTGTTTTGGTAAATAACTATTTTTCTACTTACCATTGTTTCCGTGATATACATATATGGATCTCTGCTCTGGTTTTCCACTGCCCTTGACTTGTATGAGTTGTAATGTTTCCATGTTTTTACCTATATATCCAGGACGACTAAAGTCCAATGATCGTTATCCTTAAGTTTGTTGCCTCTGGAATGAAGTGGAAACAAGAAAAACAGTACTGTTGAACATCAAGTTTATGAATGAGGTCCCTCAGAACTTTACTGAGGTCCTGTTTGGATTGGAGGATTTCAAACGAATGGATTTGAAATACCTTGGATTTGAAATCCATACAATTTGAAATCACGTATTTGAATACATGAAGATTTATACAAAGGATTTCAAATCAGATTCACTGTTTGGCTTAAAACTAGTGGATTTAAATTCTTTAATTAGTTTTACAAATATTTTCATATCATACAAATGTGATGTTGCAATTATTGAACTTTTGAAAAATGTCAGCTAAGTTTCATTCAATAACAACAATATATATATATATATATATATATATATATATATATATATATATATATATATATATATATATATATATATATATATATATATATATATATTAACAAGATTACCTACAAAACACAAGAACTGTAGTTAAGTAAAATTTGCTATCTCAATAATGTCTTCTAAAATGAAAAATAGTTCATAACACTCCATTACAACATAAAAGAAAATTTGCATAGTTTATCGAGTTAACTAAATCGAGTTCCAAATCAAAACAATTAAGAGTAAATTAGAAAGTAAATCCAATCTTTTTTCTTTTCATCCGGTAGAGCTTTCAACAAATTAAATTCTTCTTCATTTCCATTCATCAACATTCGAACAACTTTAAAAACTTCATCGTTGGTTAGCCCAGGTATCATTGGACAACATCATGCATCTCAATGCCGCTTGATTTCTCCTCACCTTTCCTTTTACTAGCTAGAAACTCTTGGAATGAAGTAGCTATTGCACTAACAGCTTCAGCTAAAGAATCTTTCTTTGGTCTTTTTTTCTTATCATTCATAGAATCTGTCGAGCTTGATGGTCGTACTCTTGTTCCCGATATAGGAGCTGAAGTCACTTCAATTTCATCTTCTTCACCTATTGTTTCTACACCTTCATCAAAAGTTTCAGCTCCTTGACCGACTGCTCTATCTTTCGACACAAAAGAATAATATCATCCCAATTTTCTATCATTTTATTTTGCATACCTTTTGCATCGGGGTGCGACTGAATATAAATCAAATCAAACAACCAATTATAACATATGCATGTAATACAAGCAATTTGTGTTGTATAACCATTAACAACTTTTACTTGCGCTAAAAAAAGATGTACAAGAGTTAAAATCATCTAACCTCAACATATGAGTTCCAAGAGCTCCATTCATCTGATGTGACAACAATCAATTTTCGTACTTCATCCCATGTAAAACCACTTTGCTTGGTCTGAATATCTGACACAACATTAAACGATTTCTTCCAATTTTTGAGTCGATTTTTTATGTTATCCTTTGTCAAGTTAAGATGTAACTTTGAGTTCAAATACGTCACAACTGCATTTAAAGCTTGGGGCTTCCAAGTATCACCATCACATTTGTTTCCTTGAGCCATTTGATCAGTCAAAATTGTTGCCAAATGATTGTCCATCGCTCTATTCCAAGAAACATATGGTTGCCTCTTGTACTTGGGTGCTGCAAATAATCATTCAACAAAGAAAATATGTTTAGAAGAGAATTAAGCACAAGATAATAGAAATGTCAACATTATATTGGCTGCTTTAATATGCAAAATTGTGTCAAATATCCAGCTAGTGCTGCTTATCAAGATTAAACTTTCAAAAATATTGAAAAAGTCCGCAAAAAACTGCATATTAAAAATAAATGCTAATTGACATTTACCTTCAAAGATATTAACAGTTGGAGCTTCCACATCCTTAGACACATCTCTAGCTTTGTTTGAAGTTGTAGCTCCCTTTTTCATTTTGCTAATTATACTTAAAAGTAACAAACAATTTTATAAAAAATACATCACAATCAAATTACTTCATAAAGGATTTCACATAAATATTTATGTCAAACTTTGCGCAAACCATGACAAACCAAAAAAAAAAAAAAACATTCTAATTATTGAGCCAAAAATTTAAAATTTAAAGTCATAAAGAAAAACAACCACTAAATAATTATTATCCCAATAAAAAATTAATAAGTAAAAAAAATTGAGCTATCTTCTGCGAGCTTGATAATCCTGAAACATTTGTTGTGCCAAATTATCACGAAACATTGTCCATTCATTTGTAGTCTTGACAATTCTTATTTGTTGTTGTTGTTCTTCTTCTTCTACGTCCAAATCATCATCATCTGGTCTAGTGTTCTCTAATTCTCGATCAACTTCATCCAAGAGAGGGTCTATGGGCATCTCACCGCGCAAAAAGTTGTGTAAAATACAACAAGCATTGATGATTCTAATCCGTGTTTTACGCTATAGAAGCTTGCGGTACGCAAAATCGCCCATCTTTTCTTTAACAAGCCGAAAGTTCTTTCAATTGCATTTCTTGCTGAAGAGTGTCGAAGATTGTAAAATTCTTTATAATTTATCGGAGTATTTCCTCTGCACAAATTAAGATGGTAACGAGTTTTTCTGTATGGTGCAAGAAAACCCGGCCCATTTGTGTAACCCGCATCCACAAGATAATACTTGTCTGACAGTTTATAAAATTAGAGGATTTAGATACTAAATAAAAATAAATGAAATTTTTATTTACCAAAGAAATTAGACCTACTCTTGTAAACTTTTAAGCCATTAGTTCTTTGTAAAGCATCACGCAAAACTCGTGCATCTGAAGTAGACCCCTTCTATCCAGGTAGAACATAGAGGATTTTTAAGTTAGCATCACAAACTCCTAAAACATTTGTACTTATCATGCGTTTTCTGTTTCGGTATCTACTTCGTTCTACAGCTGAAAATGTGAGCCCAACAAATGTACCATCTAAGGCTCCCACTGCATTGTATACATATTATTACCAATGAGAACTTAAACATAAAACTTAAATAATGTTAACAAATTAAATTAGTGGTCATTACCGGAAACCATTTCCATCTCTCAACATCTCTTTCGTGGAATAATTCATTCCTTTGGTGATTGAGATAGAGCTTTCCAATTTTTAACACGGCTTGCAAAACGATATGAAATTGTCTACTCACAGTTTCACCCGAGCGTACAAATGTGGTTGCAATAGTGCTATTTTTTTTATCATGACCAAGAATATGCAAGAAAAGTGCCACAATTTCTTTTATCATCACATTCTTTGTTGCTACCAGTCCACCATCCTTTTGCAACACGTCACACAATCCATTAAGCAATCTATTATTTACCTGTAATTGCTTCAAGCATGTTGGATCATGACATAAAGATCTCATCCAAAGTTTTCTTTTGTAAACTCTATCGTCATTTTCGCTCAATAATAAGTCTTTCGCTAAGTACTTGCCATGATGCCAAGCTCCAATAATACCAATTAAAGAGCTGAACAAACACATAATAATTTCTATCTCTTCTTCATCTTTTTCCATTTCCCCTCATGAACGTTTTCTATGAACAATATCCATTTAATCTACATCCAAATTTGTTGTAATAATTTAGTAACAATAGAAAATACAAGTAATTTAAACTATGACCTTCTAAGACACATAATGAAATTAACTATCAAATAAAAATATAAAAAAAATGAAAAAGAAAAAAAGAAAGATCCAGGAATTACATAATTCTTACTAACAGCAAAGAAATAAAAAATAGGAACTTTACCATAGAAAATTGAGAAATATGGCAGACGATATAGTTGATATTAAGCTTCAAAGTCAGTTGCACCGCCGAGCTCCGCCGAGCACCACCGTCGAGCACCACCGTCGAGCACCGCCGTCGAGAACCACCGTCGAGCCCCACCGCCGAGCACCATCGTCGAGCCCCGCCACCGAGCACCGCCGTCGAGCACTGCTGTCAAGTGCCGCCGTTTAAGGGAAATATTCCCTGCTAATTCCCTAGCTAGAAGATCGATGGTTGAAGATATCCCTAATTTTTGAAGAATGCAGAGAGAAGTCCCTATAACTCGATAGGTGGATTTCAAATGACTAGGTTTGTGGGAGGATTTGAAGTCCAATAAAAAATGGGCTCAAATCCATCGGTTTTTAGGGGTATTTGAAATCCACTGATTTAAGCTGCAGGCCAAACGACGTAATGGATTTGGGTAGTGGATTTAAAATCCGCCCTAGCCCAAATCCGTCCTTCACCATTTGGTTGCTGAAGAACGCCTTGTATGTTAATACACCAATAATATATATATATATATATATATATATATATATATATATATATATATATATATATATATATATATATATATATATATATATACTCAATCATGCAATAACGATATATAAATTTTAATATTGTTGACATCATTTACTCACCATATGGGAACTTGAAAAGACATAACTGTCCTCATCCAAACCATGATTGATGTTATCATTAAAATATCATTCCTCTTGTCGCGTTTGCAGAATGGACGAGTATGAATCAAGTACCTACATGCAACAACAAAAATAGAGTCAGCCTGAACAATCGTTTGTGTAATATACTGGTTTTGGTAGTTTTTCAGTTAAAGTGTCTGTGTTTGACAGTTTTTTTAATGTAAGTGGGCACTCACTTGTGTACTGGTTGATCCCTCCGTCAAATATGTGATTATGTCACCCATCTCAACAAACGCATACACGCTCCCATCTTTATTGTACCAAATTAAGATCTCACCCCCTACGTAAAGAGTTAATGTGTTAGAATGATTTAAAGATAAATATAAAAAGGATTATATTCTGATACATACTTATGATCGTCCTCTGTTATATCTACAGTCATATTCTCTACAACAATTTTGTCTTCATTAGAGAGCAGGCCGAAGATGTATTTTTTTTGGTATGAAAAGTCCTTTCGTCTTTTTTTCTTGACCGGCTCTGGTTGCTTTTTGTTGACCTCAGGATCTTTACGTTTCCCCTGTGTCCTCTCGGCAACAGTCGATTTACGATTCTTCTTCGTCTTATCTCCGAGATCATCCTTCTTTTCAGTTTCATTCAGTTTCGAGCGTGTCACTTGATTTATGCGTCTTTTTTGTTTTGACGTCCCTCATTGTCTCGTGTTGATCCTCAAAGTCTATCTCAACATCATTCGGCTTTAGCTCTTCTTTGAGGGTCGAATCAATCAAAGTTTGCAGATTCTGCTCCATATCCTCAATCTTTGTCTTCAACTACTTATTTTTTCACACACCTTTACATTTTCATGCTTCAATTAAACAACCTGGCAGTGTAATTCCAGGATGTTACTAAATGATGTATCCGAGTTGGGTTGACAATTGTTGACATCATCGTTTGGTTCTACCGGTTGACAAACAAATTCATCAATCTTTTTTGAATAGGGCGTCGTTTTGTGCACGAAGAGTAGGAATCTCATCTTCATTCAATGTGTATTTTTCAATTGCAGCGGTGAGTTTTGTTTTCAGTTCTTGTACTTGTCTCTCCAATCTTGCACTTGAGGATGCCTCAATCTGACTGTTAGTTGGTATATCAATTAACCTCGCCAGATCCTGTTCTTGTACTTTGTTCGTCTCTTCAAGATTTTTAATCTTGTTTCTCAAAGTTGCTTCTTCCTCTTTCGACAATCTTTCCTCAACAACAAATTTGAGAGCGTTTATTTGACCAATGAGGGTAAAAATTTCACCTTGAAGTGTCTCAATGGAACTTTGCTGCTCTGAGACTTTTTATCTTAACATTTTTAATCTTGTATAGAAAATTACATGTACATTTTCGATTTACCACCATCTTCTCGGTTGTGTTTTCTTTGTGGCGGTTTGCAGACTTACAGACTCTCCATCGATCTCAGCAACAAGGGGCTATGGTTACAGAGTTTGGGTTGAACGAAATGGTGGAGAGGTTTTGCATGTTTCCATTTGACGAGATTAGATTTTTCCTTTTGTGGCGGTTTGCATAATTAAAAACTTTGCGTTGAAAGAAACGAGGGATAGGTTTTGCAGTTTCAATCTCACAATTTGAGATTTTTTAGCCTCAATTTCAGCTAAAACCTGATTTGGTGGATAATTATATTTAAGAAGGAAATTTTGCTATTTTGTTGCAAAGGGCAAATCAACCAAAAATAATAGTAGGAGGTTATAGCAAAATAACACTCATGACTTGGATTAGGACCTATATAACCGTGTGTGGCGAATAAGGCTAGAGTCATTTGAAAAAGTGACGAGATCTCAACTAAGTCTGCAAGGACAGATGTTCTAGAAGGAAAATTACGGGTAGGCCATCAATCCATGCTAACTAGTCTTGCCTCCCTTCCTAGGAGAGGGAGAGCGCAATGGGACCAAAGGATTCTCACCCCAAGAAGTGGATGAATGCCCAACAATCGAATTCAGTTAGTACTAGTACAAATGGGATCCCACCTGATCCATCTCATCAAATAATTCTGGACTATGGATTTGTCATGCAGACGAAGTCGGGGGACGCCTCGACATTAATATCCATTTTCATGAATAGGAAAAACTCGGTTAGTTATTCATGCATGAATGAGATGTGGTATTGGGATGAAATGATTATCGACGATAAACTTCCCTATACATTAGCTACTGAACTTTTTATCAAGTGATGATATAAAAAATCGATCAACTGATAAGTGTAAACAAAGAGATGATGGCCGAAATGAAAAATAAAACAATCCAAGCTGAATTTGATTCATTGATAAAATGAAGAGTGTAAGGACCAGTAGTTCCTACACCTCCTTGAATTTCACCCACGGAATATAAGTGATTACTCACAAAGAAAAAAAATGAGATTGGGAGCTAGAAGACTCATCTCATAGCTTAAGGAATTAAATGAGATTGGGAACCAGAAGATTCATCTCATAGCTCAAACGAGATTGGGAGCCAGAAGACTCGTCTTATAGCTCTAGGAATTAAATAAGATTGAGAACCAGAAGATTCATCTCATAGCTCAAACGAGTTGGGAGCCAAAAGACTCATCTCATGGCTCGAGGAATTAAATGAGATTGGGAACCAGAAGATTCATCTTATAGCTCAAACAAGATTGGGAGCTAGAAGACTCATCTCATAACTCAAGGAATTAAATGAGATTGGGAACCGGAAGATTCATCTCATAGCTCAAACGAGATTGGGAGCCAGGAGACTCATCTCATAACTCAATTAATGAAATGAGATTGGGAACCAGAAGATTCATCTCATAACTTAAACGAGATTGGGAGGGAGAAGACTTATCTCATAGCTCGAACGAGATTGGGAGTCAGAAGACTCAACTCATAGTACAACAATTTATGAGGAAATGAAATTGGGAGCTCGAACACTCATCTCATAGTTCAAGGATTTCCTGAGCAACCCGAGATTGATTTTAAAGAGGTATATCCTCTAATGATAAATGTTATTAAATGCGTGGTCAACAAGTATCTTACGGGGATCTCGATACAAGTATTCATATGAAAGTCCCAGAAGGACTTCGATTTCCCGAAGCAATTAGTTCAAGAAATGGAGCATAAACTCAGTTGGGCTGAGACGTTCACTTTAATTATGACTTGAAATATTCCGGAATAATATGCTAAGTGAACGATTGCTCGGAAGATAATAGGTGAATAATAATTGGTTTCGATTGTTCATATTACTAAAATTTATATTAAGGATTTGAACTTGATTTGGACTACTGAAGAAGTCATGTAAGAAAAACTCAATTGTTGAAAAATTGAGCTCAAGATCAAATATCTAAAGAAGACTCTCGACCGACTTAAAATTTATCATGTCAATTAGATTTTTGTCCATCAATTGAGTTACATCCAGAAGATGTTATGGATAAAGAGAAATTATCGAGTAATACCTACGGGAGTTCCACAGTGGAATAGGACCAATGATTCATTATGTCCCATGACGGAGGACGAGGAAGTGTTAGCACCAGAAGTGTCATATCTAAATGCAATATGTGCATTATTGTACTTAACTCCATGTACTCGATATGATTGCGCTTTTTGATAAGTTTGTTAGGTAGAGTTAGCCCACCTCACATACGATGTATGCATCACTGAATGATGCAAAACTTGTGATTTATATTGGCATTGACCAGAAGTCATACCCACACAAAGCTTGTTCCCAAAATCTATTATTTTGTATTCAAAATATCGTTATGTCTTGGAGATATGTAAAGTGTAAATTAGTGGTCACTTAGTCGAATCATGCAGAAGTTTTTACTTCACGAGGTAGTGCTTGAGTGCACATGGCCTGAAGCTATGGTTAAGCATGTTCGAGATTCCTATGAATTAGTTAACACAGAAGATCCTACGAGATTGTATTTGACTATAATGCAACATGCATTGAGCAAATCAAGATGGGATTCATTAATTGTGACAAATCCAAGAACATAGTTATGATGTTTTGTTCAATCAACAACAATAAGAGCTCAAACAATAATGATCCAGCAGATCATGATTCAAGATAATCACGTGAACTGATTTACTGAGTCTTCGCCTGAAATATTGACTTGCGTAGATTATACGAACTCGCTCCCTTGTAGACATCAGGGGAAGATAACTTGAGGGGGGGGGGGGGGGGGGTACCCAGTAGGTATTTAGTATCCATAAGTTATCCGGGTGCCCTGTTGTACTCTTTTTTCCTTCATGCGAGGTTTATTTTTCACACAGAGTTTTCGTTACCCGATAAGGTTTTAATGATGCAACATATGTTTATTGAAAATATTGTGTGTTGTAATATTTTCCCTAACCGAGGTTGTTTTTTTCTCAATGAGTTTTATGACTCGGAAGGTTTTAACGAGGCAACATAAAAAGCACGATAGTGGTTTGATAGGAACACAAGGGGGAGTGTTGTAAATATTATGGAATGTGTGGTTTCCTAACATAACCACTTGATGGTTTTCAACTTCCCACTAGTTTATTAACTTCCCATATCTATTATATGGTGTTAGTGGCGATGTAACTTCCACCTGTAACTCCTTTTTAACTTTCCGGTGATTACCATCTATATAAATGAGAAACACTCCATTCCCACGAATCCACAATCTTCTCTCTACGAATTATTCTTCTTTGCATTCTCTCTTTCTCTCTTTGTCTTGTTATTTACATTCTTATGTACTTACACAAACACAAACCAAATAGCTAGATAAATAGGTCATTTTACAACAAACAGGATATTATGATTTTCTTTAATACTTGGTTGAATAGTATTTTAGGGAGAGAACTATTGACAAGAACGTATTAATCGGATTAATTATTAATAATTAAAGTCTAATATCTTTGAATTGAATTTTAGCGTAAAAAATAATAATTAATTTATAAAATACGTAAAAGTCATAAATTGTAACAGTTAATTAAAGTGTACGGTTAATTTGAACTGATTCAGCTCAAGTCCTTTCAATTCGTAAATATTATTGAAAGATTTAAATCGAGTAAACTCAATATTCACAAGAACGTACTAATTGAATTAACTATTTATTATTAAACTTTAATGTCTTCTTAATTCAATTTTATCATAAAAAAAAGGGTAAATAACACTGACCCCTGTGGTTAAAAACTTTTGCAAATGACCCTCTTATGCTTTAATATCAGCACATAACCCCCTCGTGGTTGATGGGGTTGCTTCCGTTAGTTTTTCCGTCAAATTTAACTGCCAGTGTCAAACATCAAAGTAATTCTTTTGCAGATGACACCCTTGTGCTTTCAGTTTTCCTTTCCTTTTTGCAGATAACCCCCTTGAAGTTTGACATACACGGTTAAGTTTGACGGAAAACTAGGAAAGCTACCCTCATAGAGCACAAGGGGGTTATGTGTTGATATTACGGGGATCATCTGCAAAAGCTTGTAACACTGGAGGGTTAAGTGTCATTTACCATTAAAAAATACAGTTTAATTCTTAACATTTGTAAGAATCAAATCATAAATCATAAGATTTGAATCGATTAAGCCCAAGTCCTTTAAATTTCATTTTTTGTGTTATTATAATTGTTCATTTTTTTAAAAGAATCCTCTTTTGACCCGGAATTGGAACCAGAGAAAACCAGCGGGCTAAAACCCACCCCGGAACCTCCTCTTTGGCCGGTTACGGTTCCGGTTCCGGTACTCCTAGGAGTTTCAGTGTCTTGCATTTTCATCCAAAAAGTAACGGCCTGCACTTTCGTTTTCCATTTTAGAATTGACTCGAGAGTTCTTCTATCCTCGGTTCTAGATATTTAAAGGAATTCGTCAATCACTTTAATAAAACAAATCACAAATTGATCAGATTCATGAAATAAATTAAGCACATGGTGAAGAAATAAACAATTCATAAAACTTGCATAATAGGAAAATTAATCCAACAAATCCCACATAGGGTTCCAATGAATTCCTAGATTATGCGGTTAACTACTCATGTTGTTCAAAGAAAACCAATAAAAATAGTAATGATACATAGGTTCAAAAAAGAAGAATAAGACATAAAATATGTTGAAGAATTGTCAAATCTTCGACTTCGTTTTCTCCGTCTTCTCGCTCTTGTTGCTCCAAGTTTTCTCCTAAAATTCACTCCAAGACTCTCTCTTATTTCATGTGGAAATCATAGGGTAAAAGTCACCTTTTATATGACTTTAAAAAGGCTTCAAAATTAATCCCATAATTTCCATTTATTTAAATTCTGAAATTTTGCAGATTCAGTTTGGCGCGCTCGCGTGCGCTATTTCAGACACGAACACAGCTGGTACAAATCCATCTTGTCAGCTTCTTTTCCCGCGTGCTAGCGTGCCAATCCAGGCGCGAGCCCGCCTAGTACATAACGTGCCTATTTCTTCACTCTTTTAGCTCGACTTTCTTCATCTAATCCATGATTGGTTACATATCTAATAAGATGCACGAAAAATGCCTCCAAAGACCGAAAACAATGCAAATGCAAACATAAACAAGTAAAATCTTAATAATGCAAAACACGAAGAAAAACCTAATAAAAATCTCTCCATTTATCAAAAAATCACTCAAGAAAAGAACGTATTAGTTATTAGTGCACTTTTTGTAGCATTAACATATTCAATTCTCCTGTCACTGATATTTCTCATAAATCCCAAAATGTGTTGCATAAGTATTTGACTTGTTTCAAAATTGTGTTATTTAATCACTAAGAATTTTGTCAAAAATATATAAATAGCTTTAATAATATGAAATCAGTTTGAAATGTCACACTTTGTTTATTGGGTTAACGGCACAGATGCCCATAATAAGGGCACTTAATTAAAAAATGGACATTCAACTTTTTTTCTTTCAAATAATTCCAGCTGAATCAAAAATATTTGCAAATACGAAAAACCCTTTTACATATACCAAAATTACCCCAAATTCCTTGAAACCCAATTCAACTCCAATTTCATGATTGACACCCCCAATTTAGCTCAATTTCACCAATTAACCAATTTTGACCCTTATTCCAATTTTGACCCGCCACCATCTTGACCGCCGGAGACAGCCGTTAACTTCTCTTTTTTTCGATTTTTTTTTTCTGAAAGTTTTTTTCCACCTTGTCGACCACCGTTGACTTTTTTTTTCTTAAAAAAATTATTTTAATTAATATTACTGTCATGACTGCTAAATTACTGTCTAAAACAGTAATTTAAGAGTCGGAGAAAGTAATTTAACTATATGAGATAGTAATATTACTGTTTGAGACAATAATTTTACTGTATTAATTAATTTTATGGTCTTCGCCTGCAATTTTGCTGTCTGCGACCAATATATTATTGTCTCCGACCGTAATATCACTGTCTCATGTAATAATATTACTGTTTGGGATAGTAATATTAGTAATATTACTATTTCAGACAAGAATTTTGCTGTTAACACAGTAATATAGAGTGATTTTTTTTTTTAAAACTGTCAACGTCGGAGATCAGCGGTAAAAAAAAAGTCAACGCTCGAAAAAAATTCAGAAAAAAAAAATTCCAAAAAAAAAAAATAAACGCTGGAGAAACCTCCGGTCAACGCCGAAATCACGCCAGAAAAAACAAATTCAGGAAAAAAAAAAAAGAATTTCAAAAAAATATTAAAATAGGGGTTAATGTGATATATTTGTTTAAATTCGGGCTCAATGTGTAATGTTGAGAAAGTTATAGTATAATGGATGTAATTGATAAAAAATATATTATGAAGGTATTTTAGACAAAAAACATGGAGATGGGTTTATTAGGAAGACTTTTTTTGTCTTGACCAATGTGTATTTAACTCATTTGTTATGTCCTGTTTGTCATTTGCCCATGTTTATTTTGGACCTAGGAGGTTCTTACAAGACCAAGAAAACTAGTTAAGAGGACAACGCCCAAAAGTAAACCACTTGTAGATAGGTATTCTTTAGAAATATATCTAGTATTTTTTCGCAAAATTGTACAAATTCCTATGAACTTCCTAGAAATCTATTTATTGTATTCACCTTCTAGAATGTCCCTAGAATGTTCGTTTAGTGTTCTACTGAGCCACCCGCAGTCTTATGATTAAATCAATTTCCACCATTCATTAAGGAGGTGAAGAAGTAGAAATATAGTAATATTTAATTTTTAAATCATGTAAGAAATGTTGGAAGTAACTTAGAGTGTCAGTAAATAAAAGATATTTGTTACTTATAAAATAACAAGTTCGTGACATAGATTTTTTTTTAAATTATGCTTAAGGCCTAAAAAAATTCAGTATTGGCCCTAACAGTACGTCTTCGTCTTCACCTCAAGATTCTGAATTTGAATCCAAACCATGTGGTCTCCATACCGCATGTAATCCAAGGCATCGTGGCACGGGCGGTTCAAGCCAAGGCAACATACCACGTAATGATAGCTTATCTCAGGCACTACTTATGCGAGGTGCTCCAGTTGAAGCGCTCCCCTAATTCAAAAATGTCGCGTTATTATGTTCGTGATTCTTCGAGATATGTGTCCTGGGCAGAGAGGAGAATCTTATTCTTTAAAACAAATAATAGTGAGTCGCAACTTCGAGGATATGGTGTTTACGATCATAACTTGGTGGAACACTTGATCTCGAATATTGGAAGCAATATCGGGGTACTCTTAATCAAAGCTTTGGTGTCAAAACAAGCCATACAATGCAACAAACAGTTGACTGTAGACCCATTCCAAATGCACCTCTACTTATTCCTCTACCTCCACGTATACGTCTATTTATGTCTTCTAAGGTTTACGTTGATATGCCATCACCCCTCTCTGTTTCTTGGTCTTACTTATTAGATCCATTCAGATCCATATTTATGATTGAAATGACATAAATGCATATTAACCTGTTTGATTCTCAATTGCCTTTCAGGATATTGAACCATGTAGATTATTACTTTTGTAATAAGAAATTTAGAAAATGACAGATTATTGTGCTGGAACATGGATAGTGAGGGATGAGTTTCAATTAAGTTAATAGCAGGCTTCAAGAATATCATGCATATGATTAAAAATATTCAGCTTATACGGATATGTAATTTTACTACTGTGAAATTATACTAATGGTGAAGTTTTATTTTCTTTCGTAAATTAGATTGTCACACCACCAAATTTAGACACATGATTAAGAATAAATAAATAAAAAGGACCCCACATAACTTAAGGAAATCAGACAGTTTTATTGTTTCAACTTCAAAAAATATTTTTTTCTTAAACTACTTGTTGGAAAAAATTTAACTGTTTACATCAAGCTCTAAACTAGGTCTAGAGTATGCCAGTAAAACCATTTTGGAAAAGGTCGCACATATGTTGAGTTATAATTAAAAATGTACAATAATGTCAACAACACTCATATATAGCTTAAGAAACCTTAAAAATTCATAACAAAACTGATTTTCATCATAGAATGTAAAACTTTGCAGTAATCAAATCAAGTTTTATGAGTATGGTTTCAAATATACATTTAGTCATTTTAATTCGACAAGTAAAACTGATGTCTTAGATAGAATACGAGCCCGTGTAAAAACCGTTCAATTTTAATGGAAAGTTAATAACTTAATCATTATAACTCCAATATAAGCAAACATTACATGAATTTGAATTTAATAAAATATTGTATATGCACGTAAATTATTATAATTTTGGGACATCTATTCCATTACCAAACGGATGCTAAAATCAATCAAATAATGTATATACAATAAAAATATACACTCAAGATCCCCAAGTTATTCCTAACCATGATAGCATAATCCAAAGTAAAACAAACATGTTCATCTTCAAGACAACATTTCAAAAATACATTCTCAACATCTAAACATACTAATAAACGTAAATATCAAAGGTCTCGTAGATCAAATAGGCAACCCACTTTACAACATGCATTGTCGGTTCAATCATTTCGCTCCACCTTTATCACCTGTAAAGTAGTAGGGGGTGTGAGCAAACCTCCGTTGGGATAATAATTTCAAAGATTTAATAATGTAATTGGTTATGAAACTTACAATGCATGCTGCAACATGAAAAAGTTTAAATAAAATAATTTTCACAAAAATATTTAATGAGTAAGTCAAAATCCATTTTTTCCAACGCTCACATTAGACTTAATCATGTAATGTACGTAATAACAGACACATGGCTCTAGCCGTGACCGCACCAACCAATCTAGTCAGAGTCCGATGTATCATTGACTATGTCCGTGACGGCACACAACCGATCTTGTTATTTCCCGATCAATCAAGAGCTCTGCACATGACCGCACATAGTTGTGTTGTTTAATTTGAACTTTAATGATGCATAGCATAACTTATTTTCCTTATTTCCTAGATTCTGATCAAGGAGTGTGTAATTGTTTGTTTTGCTTTGTGCAGGTTCAAGATTGTACACTAGATTGTATGCTTACTTGACTATTGCACATATATGTTGATGAGGCAGCAAGGTGAGAGATCTAAACGAAAAATATTAGTCACACCCGTAGCGGGAAGATTGAGATATTCCTTGTGTATGACAAATGTTTATGGTAAGTGTTTTAACTCCTATACGCCTAGGAGAATAGAGAAAGATGATACATTTAATGTTGATGCCGCTGACTGAAGAAATTTCTCAAGAGTGCAAGTAACAAACTAATTTTTTAATGATTTACATTCATTTTGTTGTTTTAAGTTCACTAAATTTTAGTGTTTGCTTAAACAAATTCAATTTCTTGTAACTATATTGCCCAATCAGCAAACTTAAACCATTAAAATTTTCAATTGGCAGTTTTTAGATTGTTGTTGCACATTGTAAAATGTTGTTACTCCCTCTGTCCCATATTATATGTCTTTTTTGAGAGTTTTTTTTTTTTTGTCCCAAATTATTTGTCATTTTAAATTTTCAATACATCATTAATTGCATTATTTTTAATTTTACCCTTTCTCACTCCTGATTTGTTAGTTGTAAAATAATTAATGTCAAGGATATATTAGTATTTTCCTATGTTTTTCAATATAATCTATACACATTTATTGATTTTCTTAATATGTGTGTAACAACCCAAAACGTCATTTAAATTGGGACGGAGGGAGTACAATGTAGTTTTTTTTTCTTATGTTACAGACTGCAATTTGTAGTTTTCTATTTCATGTTGCAATTTTTTCGTTTCAAATTATTTTTGTTGTTTGTTGAAGCAAAATCAATTAGAAAAGGAAAATAAAAAATTCAGACATAAATTATTAGTCCACTATAAATCAAGAGAGAGAGAGAGAGAGAGAGAGAGAGAGAGAGAGAGAGAGAGAGAGAGAGAGAGAGAGAGAGAGAGACTATATGTGATTAAAGAGAGAAAGACGTGATATGTTAGATTTGTTCCCTCATTCTACATAATAAATCTTCATGTATAAAATCATATATTGATTGAGGGTGTTTACGTCTATATATTAAGAATTTAATTTGGTTTATATTAATTTTATTGGTCAAGGTATATATATATATATATATATATATATATATATATATATATATATATATATATATATTCATCTAACAATTTAAAATATCACATATATAACATTGAAATAATGGTATCTAGCCAATTATCGCTCAAGTGAAAGACGATAAATGCACAATTGTTTTATGTTTTTGTCACCACTACCTGAACAATTTTTGTTACACGATTTCACATGTACTCATTTTAATTGTACCACATTGCCATATTTTGCTCGTTTTCAGGTCAAAATGACTGATCCTGAACCCATGCGTGTTGCACACTCTAAATCCAATGCTAATGTTGTATTTTTCATTCTCAAAGCCCTAATTCCTTCATTTTTGCCTCTATTTCTCTCTTATCTCCATTACCTTCCCTCCATTGTTCTCTTTATCTCATTTTTCACTGCAATTCATCTCTCATTCTCCCCTTCCCTCCATTCCTCTCTGCAGAGATCTGTGTGCTTCCTCTATTGTTATTCTTTTCTTTTATTGCTCACAATTTTCTATTGCGTTCTTCAAAATATCATGCTACTATTCAAGGAGGACAACAATGAAGACGTCCTGGAATGGTTTAAACCCATGAAGGAGATACGAAACATGTCAAAAATATAGGGTAAGAAAAAAATTTGAAATAGCATTTTGGAATTGATTTGCAAGTTTCGAATTTTTATAAAAGGTCTATGTTACTAGGAAATTGGAAGTTGCAATTACTTTGCGTGGGTTGATCCCCCAATGTGCGAAAGAACTCGTCACATGATTCCTGACGTACTTGAAGAATGAACAACAATGTAAAGGAGTTGAAGAAGATTGAAGAATTGTTAAGCAAAAAGGGGTCAAAGGAAAAATGGTTGTGGATGGCGTTGATAGTTGCACTATTGTTGGTTTATATTGTTATCTAGATGTTTAAAATTGTAGTAGGGTTGTTTAAGGGGAAATGTAATTAGTTGGTTGTTTCAAGATTTAATGTTTAGGCCTATCTAAGTTGCACAATATGTAATAACTTTTGTTAATAGATGAATTTTGTTATTGTAATGAATCTATATAGTGACTTATGTGATGATGTAAGTAATGAATATATGTACTGAATTTGTATGATCTTGTAATGATATATGTCTGTTGATAATATTTGGAACTGTTAATCAAAGTGTGTAAGATGTGTCAACAAACACAATGCGAGAAGTAAACCAAATCCAAATCATTTATTGCGAATAATAAAAGGCATGAGTGCACAAAATAACCAAATCCGCTCATCTCTCAAATGTTACCAAACTCTAGCTTACAAAAAGCATGGAATCAGTCCAGCTTACAAAATTGCCAAAAGTGAACAAACAACATAAGTAGGAACATGTTCAAAAGGAATCAATCCAGCTAGCAAAAGGACATGGTAGAAAATGAGCAAAAGTCATTGGAATTTTTAATCCCTAATTATCCTCATCAATTAATCTTCTCCTAAAAAACTTCATTCTGCTACCACTTGCATCAGTTTTCAAATTTGGTTGTCACTGTCGGTTTCTTACCATACTATCTTGTTGGTTTTTCGTCACTGGAACTGGTTAGCTTCTTGTCACAGGACCTTCTTTCTTTTTTGCCACAACTTTCTTCCTTTAGGTTTCCTTTTTCCTTTCCACTACTTCCCTGTGTTGTGTAGTATTTTTTCTTGGCCTCAAATTATGTGATGGGATGAACCATCAACTTGTTGGTTTCTTGCCTTTATAATAACATACATCATTGGTTCCTTTCCTTTTCTTGTTGGTTCCTAAAATTACATCACATGTCAGATGACTATACATCCAAGACAG
This sequence comes from Erythranthe guttata, assembly GCF_056151865.1. Taxonomy (NCBI): domain Eukaryota; kingdom Viridiplantae; phylum Streptophyta; class Magnoliopsida; order Lamiales; family Phrymaceae; genus Erythranthe; species Erythranthe guttata. The sequence goes on from NC_142537.1 coordinate 12,495,452, forward strand.
TACTTGCAAAAAACCAAAAATTAACTTACTTTTTCTTGCATAACCTTTTCTTTTCATTTTCTTGTTGTTGGTAATTTTTTCCTTGGATTATCGACATGTTTCAAAAGTAACTTGAGTTCTCTACATAACCAAACAAATATCATTAGACCCATGAATTGAAAGAAATAAATGAGTACACACTAAAATAAACAACCTTTCTTTTGTCATTTTTCCCTATTGTCTTTTCAACTCCAGTTACCTGACTTTCTAGTTGTGTGATTGTAGATTAGGTATCTTGTGTAGATTATGGAGCTCGACTTTGTTTTCCCTATAAGTTAATAAACCATGAATACTATTAGTTAGCTAAACCATAAAATACAAGATATTTTACAACATAAATATAGTTTACAACATAAATACAGTTTAGTTCAAAGGGCTACCTTTTGCATTGTGTTTTTTCTGTTTACATAGGCTACAAGTCATTAAAACAGGTCTTCCCAATTTTCCAACTGTGGTTATGGTTTTCTCAACTAGAGCTGGAATATCGTTTGAGCCATTGGTTTCTCCTGGTTGTTTTCTTGTTTTGTGAAGCTTTGGCTTTACGTGGCATTTTCTCAATGACTGGAGCAAACAATGGAGGTTTTGCAGATATTGGTCAAATATCAAGTTCTTCAAGTGTGTCCATTTGGTGATTGTACACTCTCATGTATGTTTCTTTTGTGTAGCACTGTTCAACATGGTCTTCAGGTTGGTTTCCCTAATAAAGGCCTGGAATGACATGTGCACATGGAATTCCGTCTATTTATCACCTTCAGCAGCTTCAAGTTCTTTCTTCCAAGTTCACTTCAAATATGTCACCATAGCATTTTTTTGTTTCAAACTACGCGTGACCATTCCAATGAGAAATGAACGCTATTTACTTGTTATTCCACTCTTCTATTTGCTTCTGAATATTATGACATATGTTTCTATTGAACTTTTCCATTTTATCCCTCTTCATTAAGGTCTTTCTGTTTGCCTCAAGCATATCAATGATTCTCATATTTCTAGACCTCAAAATCATTGAATTGAAAGTTTTACACATGTTATTCAAGAGTGTATCACACTTTGAATTTGTTCTAAAAAAACATCTAGACAAATGTGCAACTAGTTTTTTTGCAAGACATTGAAAGAAAGTTTTATCCTTCCCACTCAAATCTCTCATGATTCTGTTGAACTCCACACCCCTTGTAGCTCTTGCAGCTTGCCTAAAAATATTCTTTAATGCTAAACCCACGTGTGCTAGCTTATAATTACAATACAAATGCATTACACAGAACCTATGCTCATTGTGAGGCATTAGTTCCTCTATTGCATCAATAAGACCTTTTTGGTTATCACTCATGATTGTCCATTTTTCACAGTTCTCAATTTACATATCATCTTTCAAGATCTTCATAAACCACAACCAATTATCTCTCTCTTCTTTTTCAACAACAACATAAAAAAATGGTAACATGTCATTATTTGGATCTATGCCGACTGCACACAATAATATCCCCATAGATGGACTTTAAATGGCAACCATCAAGGAAAATGATCTGCCTACAACCATCTAGGAACACTTCTCTCAGAGCATCCCAATAGATTATATTCTTTTAAAATTTATCTGATCTCCATCACTCTTCCCCTTTATCCTTATTTTGGTTCTAGGAATGCCTTTCTTTATCTCCTCAATAGTTCTCCACAGCATGCCACTGCTTAGCACTAGAACCAGTATTCAACTCCCCAATTTTTGCTTTGCCATATATATATATATATATATATATATATATATATATATATATATATATATATATATATATATATATATATATATATATATATATATATATATATGGTGTGTGCTTAATAGCAACTTATATTCCTTCTAGGCAACATCCATCATTGAATCTACTGCCCAGTTTGGGTGTTTTTTTCGTTCTTGAAACACCAGATTAGAGTAAATATGAAGCGCAGCCAGGTTGTCGCAAAATAATCTCATTGGTTGCGTATGGAAGACACCCAAAGAGGAAAGAAAGGACTTAATCCACGTTAATTCACACGTTGTAACCGCCATGGCGCGGTATTCGGCCCTAACAGATGATCGAGCCATAGTGGGTTGTTTCTTGGTTTTCCAAGAAATTGGGGACGAGCCGAGTTGTACAAAATATGCGTTGAGAGAGCAACGAGTAAGAGGACATGCAACTCAGTCAGAATCACAAAAAGCATATAGTTGTAGTGAGTTGTCTGAGCGAAGAAGTATGCCTTGGCCCGGGGAACCTTTCAAGTAGCGTAAAACACGAAGAACAACGTCCAAATGGTCTTGTCAGAGCTCATGTAAGAACTGAGTTAAAATATGGACGGCGTAACAAATATCCAGCCGAGTAATGGACAAATAGACCAAACGGCCAACGAGGCGTCGGTATCGCTCCAGATTCTGTAATAGATGACCTTTTGCATGTGCTAGATGGTGGGTTTGCTCCATTGGAGTCACAGCTGGTTTGGCACCGGTAAGACCAACTTCCTTCAATATATCAAGTGTGTATTTCCGTTGGAATAGAAAAAGACCGGACGAGTTTCGAGCAGCTTCAACGCAAAGGAAATATTTTAGAGGTCCGAGATGTTAGAGTTGAAAACATTGGTTCAAATATTGCTTGAACGAAGAGCATGCAGAAGAATTATTGCCTACCACAATAAGATCATCAACATATACGAGAACGGCAAGGAAAATCCCATTGCTCCGGTAAGTGCATAATGTATGGTCGGCATGGGTTTGAATGAACCCATAACGACGAAGAGCACTTGTGAGCTTAGCAAACCAGTTGCGTGGAGATTGACGAAGGCCATACAGAGATTTTCGAAGGCGACAAACCTTGTTTGGACGTGAATAAGTATATCTAGGTGGGAGCCGCATATAGACCTCTTCATGTAGATCACCATGGAGAAAGGTGTTAGAGTAGGTGGCCGAAGAGCCAACTAATTGTTGTGTTTTCTCACTCTACTCATAAATAATCTATTTCATATTAGTGATAAATACCCCTTTTGGCATTCTACATCTTTGTTCCTTTCATAAGCATAGATATAGTCCTTATAGTTACTTAATTACTATAAATAGATCTAGTAGAATCGTAAGACTATTTATTTAAGTATAGTAACTATTAAACTTAGTTCCTAGTCAACGGGTTACGCCACTAATGAGGATATCGGCCTTTCCCATTCGAGACAAGCACTTAGTGTATGTGTATTGCGCCTCATCAGTCAACGGTGTTGTTACATCGGCATACATAAGTGGGTGTTCATAAGTTGATGAGTTCACTGAACTCCCTCAATCTAGAGATCTCTAAGTGGTTCCCAATAATCGAGTAGAGGTTTCTATGATATAGTTGTACACCATTAATCCTTAGGGCCCAGACATCACCGTGACTTCACTAGAGGACCAGCTGTATCCTGACCTGTCCCTGAGTTCCACCGAGGACCGCCCCAAGGGCCAGTGTTCGTGCAGTCCGAAATCTAGTGGGAGGTATGTGCATTGTAGTAGGGGATTCGATCGCTTGATCAATCATGGATATGCTGTGTGTTCTTGCGATTTATAATCCATGAAGTATGTGGCCGCAGCTGTAAGTGTCGTGAGTACAGAAATATGTTTCTCTAAGTTAAACACGAACGGATTTATATAATCAAGAACGTCCACAGAGTTATTGAACTCATAAAGAGGTCTCAACGAACCAATGCCTCTAGTTCAATCGGGATATATATATCGAAGTGATCGTATTGTATGCTAACTATATCACACGGTTCTTGCAAGCACTTCATTTGTATCTAGGGAATCATGACGCGTAGTTTCTAGACGCCAATCTTGATTTTTTGGGTAGTTAAGTGATAAGGGGCATAAATTATTTTCTTAAGCCTCGAATAAGATACCGACGCAAACGTGCGCTACAGATAGGCTCGTATGTATCTTATTCTGAAATCTCGGCACATAAAGTTTTAATTTTCAGAAAATACTCTGAAATTGAGAGATTTCCCTGAGTCATCTCGGCGAGCTCATTCTCAAAAAACCGCAACCGCATCGTATTCTTTTGAGTGAACAACCTTTCAAGTGTCTCCCACACATGTTTTAACGATTTTTCCTCAAGAACAAGCTCGATGTACTCCTTGCTGATAGATGTCCGCAAAGCAAACAAATATTTGCCGCATTTTATCTTCCACTTCCTCTGCAACTCAACATTCTGTGGTGTATCTTCTGGAATTACCGATTCATCACCAAAGATAAGATCCTACAAATCTTGCCCTTGTAGATAAGCTTCCATACATAACTTCCAGTAACTATAATTGTTACCATCAAGCTTATCTACAAATGATGCCATGCCTCTACTATTCATCTCACTGAGTAATAAAATCAAACACTTGGTAGGAAACCAAGCTCTGGTACTATGTAAAGAATAAAACTCAACAAGCCATATATAGAAGAAAGAGAATAAATTTATTATTCAGAATAGTAGAGAAAAATTGAAGTGATGAAGAAACTCAAGTTACAGACTCTGACTTTTATAGATAAATAAAAAATAACTAAATACCTAAATAAACTCGAACCACTTTGACTAAACTATAAACGTGCTTCTTAAATAAAATGATAAATAAAATAAACTCTGACTTATTCATAAATCCTAAAGACTAAGATAGATTAGTAAGTTTGACTAATTCTCAACACCGTCGCCTACGGCGGCGAGGAGCTGTAGTACTGTACTATTTCGTCGAACCATCGTGTGGCTGGGAAAATGCGGGTTAATCGACAAGAGGCATCTTCCGGTACTGCAGAAATTTAACGCCTGGTGCGCGCTTGTCAGAAGTGAGTTTGCAGGTGATGGAGTTGAGAAAAATTGACGAAGAGGAGAGGTGTGTGGTGCCCCCACAAACCCGATTCTGCTATAAGAGAGTGGTGTATATTGCGGGGAGTGGTGGTGGTTTGGTGTCCCCGGCCGTGGACGATGGTCGAGAACGGTGATGGTAAAGTTTGAGAAGTTAAAATTAAATATTATTCGATTTATTGTTTTGGTTTATACTTTTTTTTTAATTAAAAAAAAGAAAAAGAAAGAAAGAAAAGAAGTTGGGCGCAATTCTGTCCTTTCAGACAACAAAAAGGAAGAAAAATTGCAGAAACAACCAGTGAGACACACAATTTGCGATAATGTGGATTTTTGCCTTTGACTAATAAATAGGGGGTATTTAATAATTCTTTTACGACAGGTGGGAAACGCGCAGTTGCGATTTTCACAGTGGTAGCAATTGCAATAAGCTCCTCTATTTAAGGATATTCGTAACAAACTACTTAGAGAAACATAATATAGTTAAGTGTATTCTCTTAGGTTGTTTTTTCGCACATTTGGAAGTTGTCTCTCGTGCACGTGTCTTGTTCACGTAGGTGCACATCGGTACACGTTATGGAGAGTTTCTGTTTTTTTCTCGATTATTTCCATTTAAATTGGATGGTTATGGCAAGATGATTATGCGGGATAGAGAATATAGAAAAAAAAGAACGACCGAGTGAATATAGAAAGGTCAGCCAATGAGTATATAGGAGCACCAAGGACCGAACCAACCCACATTTTGTCCTTCATTCTTTCTTCTGTGTAATTCAGAAAGGTGAATAATCCATAATGGTTCTTCATGCTTCTTCAAACTTTGGATTTTTGTCTCTCTTTATGCAAGATTCCTTCAATTGATATCTTCAAAGTTCTTAACTGATACTAGATATTATATATTATGTATCTTTTGAAATAATAAACTAGAATAAGTGTATTGAGGAATATTCTAGAAGGTTAATTCATATTTTAGCTTATTCATGTATTTGGTTTTAATTAAAGTTCGTGTACTAGTTAAGAGGGGAAGAATTAAATTAAATATACAGTAATACATGTACTAGACTAGATTCATGTTGGGAAAATCTAGCCATTTGGAACAAGTCAAGTTTTCAAGATTAATAGAATTCTCCTATTCTTCTCCACTTCTCATGCGTGTGTGTGAGTGTTGAGTGAGTGTGCTCTCCATTTTTCTAACAGTTACAACAGGGCTTATTCACAGTTGGTTCGTCATAGGTAATTGTTTATTCACTTATTTGTTCAATTTTATTCTTATATCTCAGTGTCTTCTATTTTGGTTCAATTGTCATAACCAAAAGTCGATAATCTCAACAATAATTTGTTGAATCATTCGTCTTCAATAAAATGTCATGAAGTTAGTACATTATGGCTTCTTATATAAGATATATACCTTTCTTTTGAGCCCTCGCATTTTGTTGTTCTGTACAATGCAATAGTAGCAAATTGTTCGGACCAAATTTGATAACGGGAAAATTCTGCTTCTTGATATGCACAGAAGAAGTTTTGCTGCTCATACATCAGTTTGGTATATTATATAATGCTTGTTTGAATTATTTGTACCTCCATATAAATGTTTTTGCTCATTGGATCTAGCAGAAAGTGCAGCTGCACTTCAGAAAGTGAGCGCAATGTGTGTGCATTTCTTTCATTTGCAGTTTATGTGCATATTTGGAGTATGAAATGTGTATTTTATTATGAATACAATCATCAAGTAATTGTAAAATGCTACTTTCCTTGTGGATTCTTTTTGGCTAAATCCAAACATTCTTGATTTGGTAAAATAAAAGATTAAAATCAAATTAAGCAACGGTTTAAAGATATCTTTTAGCTTCGGAAAATGCACATCAGCTACCATTATCATCCACTTCAGTATTGCGAATGAACACAAGTTGAAGGAGACTGTGGAGTTATCACCACCAGAAGAAGATTCAGCTACAATTACCACTTTACCCCGGAGATAATTACGTTACATTCTCTCGTCATTCAGTATTTAAAACATTAGCAACTCCAATGATCGGCTCCAATTACGACTTTACCCCCGCTTTCGCTGTTTCACCCTCATGTCTGCCCGGAGCCAAAACAGAGCCCCGATTCTTCATCTAATGTGACAGCAAGGATCGGCACACGTGAATTTACGAGTTTTTACTGTGAGGGGTTCGATGCAAAACACAAAGATCCAAAATTTGTGTATAGTATATTTAGACTCAGGAGAAGTTTCAGCCATAAATTAAAGCCACTTTTGCGAAGTGTTTATGCATTTCTTCCGTGTGCAGTGTATGTGAATATTTTGAGTATAAAATGTGTAATTTATCAATAAAATGTTATTAACAAGTACAGATAATTAGTTAGAAAAATCATGCCAATTAGGAAGTTGTTTGATGTGTTATATGTTGGATTGTGGTGGCGTTTTCACCTATTTCTCCGATGTTTAGAATGTTCAAGACTCATTTTTATTTTTATAATATGAATTGCACCATACAAATACCTTCAAATGTTGCCCAAATAGTTGTCGAGTTAACTTTTGAGTTTCTCGAGTGCCGAGATGAATTATCGAGCGAAAATGCCGGTTTATTCATTTCGTCTGGTTTTTCTTTTGGTGCGTATCGTCCAAGCATTCGATAGTAAGGATGGTTTGCAAAAGCTTCTTAATCATTTGCAAGATTGTGTTTCAGTGCACCGGTATATGAAAGCACACCTTTTGTTTGTGGATTCCATTTTGCGCGTCTCAAAAGTTAGGGTTTCGTATAAGATGTTGTTTTAAGCAATGAGGCATTGGATGCTGTATTTTGTCGAAGAGGCAAAATTATCACATTTGGATGGTTTGTGCATGTGTTTTTCGTGCGCAATGTGTGTGCATTTGTTTCGTCAACATAGTGTAGTGAATGTGCACATTTTGAGTATGAAATGTGTATTTTATTTATAATCATTATTACTATAAGTACATATAAATAGTTACTTAAAATAATATTATCAAGGATAAAATAGTTATAACATGCTTAAAAAACTAAATAAATAATTTACATAAATAAAAATATTAAATTTGAACTTTTATTGAAACAAAAATCTATAAAATATATAAATTGAAACATTATACTTTAGAATTTTGACATTTGGCATCCACGTTGGCACTCTAGTCATCGCATATGTGGCATTACATATTTCATTAATGCCAAAATGAGTTTTTTAGTCCTGTGAGGGTGCATTTGGATGGAGGGATTTGGAGGAGAGATTTAAATTCATAATAACAAATCCCTTGAACTTATTTAGATTGAGGAATTTGGAGATGAATTTCAAATCTGCATCCCTCCTTTTTAGTTGTTTTGGAGCAATTGAGGTGGGTTTCAAAAGACTCCAAATTGGAGTATTTCAAATATCTTCCCCAAATCAATCCCCCATCCAAACCCCTCCATCCAAATGGACCCTAAGTTTACTAGTTGGGATGTTTAGTCCACCACATCTCAAAATCATAATTTTAGTCATGTAAATTACAAAAGTTTAGAATTTCGGTCATATGACGTGCTATAACGCGTAATTCAATGATTGGTTTGAATGAGTTGGCATTTAATTAATAAAAATATATAAATTAAAACTAAACTAGATGATGTGACCGATGCATTGGATGATTTCGGAGGGAAATAAAATATATCATCAAATTATTTTTTTTTACTTGATGAAGGAAATAAGCACTTTTTAGTATTTAATTTTTTAATTTAAATTTCATAGTGTTCAATTGATAAAATTAGTAATTAAGTATATTATATTACTCCTATATATGAATATTTGTTACTCGATAATGCATTTTATATTTTGATGCTCTAGAATGCTTTTTTTTTTGTACATTTAATTTAACAAAGCTAACGAAGCTTTAAATATATTATATTAATTTTTTGGTTAATTAGTAAATGTGTGTTTGATTTTTTATAATAATTTTAACTGTGCATGTCATTTATACAAAAGTTTCAATAGCAGTATTTTTTTTCTTTCTTTTTGGTTGAATTTTATTTCTTGTTCACTTTCATTGTGTTCGCTAGGTATAGATTTGTACAAATAAAATATTTAGATAAATATAAATTTAACTACTATTTTTATCATTTAAAAACTATGAAATATTAATTAAACATTAGTTATTAAGTAATAAATAAATATGATGGTATATTTTAAGGGATAATTAGCTGGAACCCCCTTATTTGGAACTTATATGGCTGGGGATCCATTTTGTTAGTTGATTATAGCTATAGGTCCCTTGACCAATAAATTTAATATAAATTAAATTAAATTATTTTTCTATTGACATTAATACCCTTAATTATTATTTATATTAATGTAGTTAGTTATTGAATATATGAATAAAATCCCACATTTCACTCTCCCATTTAACTCCTCTATCTCTCTCTCCTCTCCCTCACGTCTCCCCCTCCCTTTCTTTTCTCTTCTCTAACTCCTCTTTCTCTCCTATCAATCACGTTTATCTCTCTCCTTTTTTTATTTTTTTATTTTTTTTATTTTCTATTTTATAACAGCAAAAATAAATAGCAAAATTGCAAAATACTTGTGTCAAGTTACAACAACAAATTGCAAAATACAATTAGCAACATACAAACTGCAATTTATAACAACAAAAATAAATAGCAAAATAAATATAATACGGAATCACCTACCATATGTCAAAAATATTTGTTTACAGATGTCTTTTCACAACAACACAATATGGAACTAATGATAATTTACTCAAACATCAGATGTTCAAGTTTATTCTTCCTCGAACAATATAAAATATTTTTAAAATATAAAATATGAAATAAAAGATGATATAACAAACCAACAAACCATTTTTATTTAGGAATAAAGCAGTACATTAAATACAAAATCTTGTAAGATACAAATCAATAGATACAAGCAGTGTTGCAATATAGTCTATAAACAAACTACAATCTATCATAACTGATTATGGCTGGGTTGATGTCATAACGGACATAGTCTCGACGTCCGACTGAATTCACAACTTCCAAACGTGTCAGTAGCATCAACCTTTAATGAATCTCTTGGTCGTTTTCTTCTGGCCTATAGTTGCAGCGACGGTAAAATACAAGTTCAACCAAAAAAACTTCCAATTAAAATATGCACAAATTTGCATCAATGCATATTACAATATCAAAACGCATCATAGAATCCCGATAGAGAAATACAATATTCGAAGTTGCAACAACGAGATGCAAAAAAATACAATTACTCGTAATATGCAATACATTATGAAACGGCAAAATACAAAAGATAAAAAGAAGCCACACACGCATTAACTTTAATATGAGCTTAGGAAAAGAACCAAAAAATATGTGAAACCTTTCATAGTTATTCCCAAAGAAGAAAAAAAAAAACTAATATTAATTTGCAATAACGAGCTGCAAATTAAAATATGCAGAACTGCAAAAGTGAAAATGAAAACCGTCTAAAGGGACAACATCAACAAACTTCAAGTTGCAGACAACAACATAAAAATATAAACTTCAACAACATCAACAAAATAGTGGCAACAACAACCAAATAATAATATGCAAATAACTATATCCAAATACAATTGTCAACAACAAACTGCAAAATGCAAACGATCAATGATAATAAGTTATTTTCAACAAGTATTTTGTTATGATAGATGAAACCATTTGTTAAGACACCAAACTGCAAATATTACAGTAAAATGCAAGTTATACTATGTGATACGCGTTTTCCTCACGTATAAATTACCGCAAGTATACGGTATCGCATTTTGCAGAACAGTGGTTCCGGATATCGATCCACAGGGACCTTGTAGATTCAAATGCTGAGTAGTGTAATTATATTATCGTTATATTATCTAGCCGATCGTAAAAAAGTGGATTGGTGAGAAACCCTAATTTAAAAGCATGCAAGAACGTAAACATGCAAATATAGAATGTACGTAAAATAAAGTAACGACAATTCAACGCGGGGGGACTTTGATTTAAAAGGGACTTCTAGGGCCAAATCCACCTAGGTATAATCAACAACGATCGACAAATTCACCATCTAAAATTATGTTCCTATTCGTTAACCCAGACGCTAATATACTCTAACCCCCGTCTCCAGTGTAGCTAGAGTCTACCCACAGGTCCGACGTCTCCGTTCAGAACCTGCTATTAAGAGAGCATTTAGGTCAAGTCCTTAAGGGCTACCCGAAGTGCATCACGTCTCCGTTTCCACACCCCGGGCTATGTTTTCCTAACTTCAAACAAGAAATCCTCTCTCGAGTTCATTCCTATTTAATATCAGTCTGAGAGCTGATCAACACAATCAGAAGCATTTAATACAGGAAAACATAAACGAAATCAAAACACGACAAATAGAAAGTAGAAATGACGATCGAAATCAATAAATACAAGGCTTCATTACCCTAGAAGAAAATGTTCTTAGTTCATAACAAACATAATATCAAAAGAATGTACAAAGGAAATGAAGAACAAAACGTAAAGAAATTGCGTAAGAAAAAACCCAAGTCGGAACCCCCGTTGATGATTCCCGCGAAGAACCGTCGAAAACCGTAAAAAGTCGAAGAAGAATGAAGAGTGAGGGCTTGCTTCTATTTATAGTAAATTGCAAAGCTTCCTCAAGAAGCTTTGCAATTTAAAATATCTGCCCTTGAAAAACGTGCCAGATCGCGATCCAATAAAGCCAGATCGCGATCTGGCTTCTTTAAAAAAAAAAACGCGAACCGCCTCCCAGATCGCGATCCAGGAAGTGCGGATCGCGATCTGGGTCTGAATCTTGTCTGCCACTGGAATTTGTCACCAGATCGCGATCCGACTTTCCTGGATCGCGATCTGGGTCTGAACTTTGCACACTACTGGAATTTGCCCCCAGATCGCGATCCGACTTTCCTGGATCGCGATCTGGGTCTTAATGACCACTTTCTCGGCTTGAAAAAATCGGTTTCGCTTCCAAATGGCTTCGACTTGGCAACAAAAGCTAACAAAACCTAAAAAAGGAAATAAAACAAGAAACGCAATAATATACACAAATAAAGCCGAAACTCGGACGAACGAAGACCAAAACTCGAAGATTTGATAAGCAATAATCGTGCAAAACGAACACTTATCACTATGATAACAACAAAATTGAAATGAAATATAATATAAAAGCATAAGCAACACCCAAAATAAACAGCAAAGTGCAAAATGTACAAAAAACAGCAAAATCAAGGGCAATACCCAAAATAAACAGGAAAGTGCCAAAGTGCCAATTGTAATTTCAAATAAACAGCAAAGTGCCAAAGTGCCAATTGTAATTTCAAATAGAAATACACAGATTCAAAATTGCAACAGAACTACCAACAATACAATAGGTTTGCAAAAATTGACATGGCACCAAAGTTTAATGAAATATACAAAATTCAATATACAATACAACAACAAGTGCAAAACACATAATAAACATCAAAGTGCAAAATAGACATAAAAAGAGCAAAATAAAAAACAAACAAAAAAATATTATTTGCAGAAAACAAAGTTATTACCTGGGCTCGTAGGCTCCAAATCTATGTCTTTGACTTCATTCATAAAAACACCCATTGTATTTCGTCAATGAATCGCGATTTTAAAAAAAATACAAAAAAATGAAATATATAGCAAATTACCTGTACGTTTCCGATTGTGCGCCATCTTCTCGGTTTCAAAACCTACATCAATCTCAGCAATAAGGTGCTATGATTACAGAGTTTTGGTTGAACGAAATGGAGGAGAGTTTTTGCATGTTTCAATTTGACGAGATTTGCAGATCCTTCTCTTCCGTGGCAGTTTACAGAATTACAGTTCTCCGTCGATCTGAGAATTAGGCCTATTGGGTAAATTGAAAGAGAACGATAAGTGAGTAAATTGAAAGAGAACGAGGCAGTTTCTCCCTTCGATGGCTGTGTGAAGATATACAACATTTTTTGTCGATTTGAGAATTAGGGCTATTGGGTCAATTGAAAGAAATGAGAGGTAAGGTTTTGCAGTTTCAATCTCACGAGATTTCTTTGCCTCTTTTTTAGCTAAAAAATCTGATTTGGTGAATAATTATTTTTAAAAGAAATTTTCCTATTTTATTGCAAAGGGCAAATCAGCCAAAAAAATTAATAGGGGGGTTTAGAAAAATAGGACTTATGACTTGGACTAGGACCTATACAATCTTAGAGTGGAGGGTTTATAAAAAATTACCCCATATTTTAAAGGGTTAATATGCTAAGAGTCCCTTAAATGAAACCTAATTTAAATTAAATGACAACCTTAAATTTAATCTTTTAATTAAATCCCTATTTTGAAATAATATATGACCCACATCCCTAATTTTTATTTTATTCCTAGTTTGCCTTTATACCCTAAATATAATATCCCACGTTTATTCAACTAATCATATTTTTTTTTTGTTTTCTCTCTCGCATCTCGCCGCTCCCTCTCTCTCTCTCGCCTCTTCCCCTCAGATTTTTTTTTTGTTTTCTATCTCGCCTCACGCCTCTCGTCGCTCACTCTCCCTCTCGCCTCTTCTTCTCCCTCTCCATCTCGCCTCTTTATCTTCCGGCAAGGCGTTGTGGTGGTCAAGACGACGGCGAGGGGTTGTGGTGGTTGAGGCGATGTTGGGGGTTTGTGGTGGTCGAGGCGGTGTTGGAGGGTTGCGGTGGTCGGCGGTGTTGGGGGCTGCGGTGGTCGGCAGTGTTGGGGCTGCGGTGGTCGGCGGTGCTGGTAGTCGTCGGTGTGGGGGGCTGCGGTGGTCGGCGGTGTTGGCGGCTGCGGTGGTCGGCGGTGTTGGGGGCTGCAGTGGTCGGCGGTGTTGGGGGTTTGTGGTGGTCGGTGGTGTTGGGGGCTGCGGTGGTCGGCGCTGTTGGGGGGCTGTGGTGGTCGGCGGTGTTGGCTCCTAGGGTTTGACGGCTGCTGTGTTTACGATTAGGGTTGGCGGTGTTGTTGGCTGCTAGGGTTTGGTAGTACACCGTAGTAGACTATAGTACACTGTAGTATACTATAGTATACATGGTATACTACAGTATTGACAACAAATAAATTAAAAAAAAAAAATTAAAATATATGTAGCTTGAATTAACAAAAACGAAAAATAATTTTTTTTTTCGTAATTTTCAATATCATGTAGGATTTGTTTTTTAATAATAGTGTAAAAATGTAAAAATTATAGTACACCATAGTATACCATAGTGCACCATAATATTTTTCAAATTTGCTGAATTATCTAACAATTTTTTTTCCCGTACTTTCCAATAAAATATAAAAAAATAAGGAAAAAAAAACTGTTTATAATAATATAAAAAATGTTAGAGTGAAAATTGAAAAAATAAAGATGATTGAAAGGGCATTTTCGGAATAAATTTTATAAAGGATGTGAAGCAAATGTTTAGTTGAGCTTGTCATTTAGTTCTAATTAGTTTTATCACTAGGGACCTATATCTTAAGACCCCTATTTTAAATATGCTAAATATTAAAACATAACAAAAAGTAAATATATAAATAAATACGTTAATTTTTTCCCATTATTTTGGCATTCAGGATCAAATTTCCTTCTAAAACCATCCATTTCATTAGCCACATCATCTAATTTATTTTTAATCTTTTATTTTTGGGAAAATGAGTGACCCTAGTATTAAAAATATATATGAGTAGGTCCAATGAATTTTTTCGCCCTAGTCAAAAATCCAAATTCTGATCTTAATTTGTGAAACCCTCCTAGAAAATTTAAAGTACATATTTTGCTATTTTAGTTGCCCTAACCGCATTAACCGTCTCTCTCTTCCACTCACACCCACATTCACCGTTACATCTCTCTTTCTATCTCTCTTCATCTCTCCCTCTCTCTAACTCTCTCTCGCCAAATATCTTTCAATTGTATTTCCTCGTGCCGAAGAAAATCATCTCTGATGGCCAAATCAAGCTCGGCGAAATCGGCTGGAATTGTATTTGGAGCCTTGGCTTTCGACTGGCTCGCGATAGAGCTCGCGCTCAAGTCGTACCCGGAACCCGAAACACGAAAACTTGTATTTTTCATCAAAGAACCTTCCTAAATTAGAATCTCAACTATTTTAATATTTCTAAACTAAATATAATTTCTTTAAGAAAATTATTATTGTAAATTGAAAAATGTATTATTCTTACATCCGTCACAAATAGAAAATGTGTCTTTAAAGAGAAATAAATAGAAAAAAAAGATAAATAAAAAGAATAATAGGTAAGATTAATTAATATTCAAATTTCAAGTGTCAATATTTTGACAAGGAGACCTTAACATAAGTAACACAAGAAAAAAAAAAAGTAATAGTTTTAAACGAAAAATATGTAGAAAAATCATTAAAATGAAAATTGTTTCAACTATCACAATAAAATAAGAGAAAACTTAATATGAGCATGTATGAAGTTATATATAAAAATATTTTAGTTATGTTGTTCTTCATTTTATATTCGTATTCATTTCAATTTTTAAAATAATTTTATTTTAGTATTCATGAATACATAATCAGAATATTATTTTTTGTACTCACTTGATCTTACTTAATATTTTTTTAATTTTAACTATCATATCTAAGTCTAATTTTTATTATTATAAATTTATATAATATGTAAAACCATACTACTAGGTGCAACGCAGGTGGTGCTTGCTAATATTTATAAAAATTGTCTATATATGTCATCAGATTACCATGCACTAAATTCGACCTTATCTTATTTCTAACGCTCACGTCATTCTTATCTAGAACACGGAAAATCTTATCATCTCTTTAAACGAAAGGAGAATTTTTTGCCTATATATTGGTTTCCCACATTGTTTCTCTGCAACTTTCATTTTGCTATTTATTCAGTGTTAGACTAGGTTAAGAGAGAATGCTTATAAACTAAGCAATCACTTCTTCTTTACTCGTTCAGGAGCAGTTGGCCAAAACCTTGCCATCGGAGATTTGTGCTGTAAAGATCTGGTAGTAATTAATAGGCCACACAATCTGTAAATTTACTTATTTATGACCTCTCATTCATTTTCGATTGAAGCACATTACTTGTTTTTTTTTTTGGGCATTAATTATCAATATAACCGTAATTCAAGTACAATTTCGCGGTCCTTCCGATTCAAGTATGAAACTAGAACCTTTCGAATTGATTTTCGAAATATTTGATTTTTTTCTGAAACAATTAGCCTAATATTAATTGTATGCACACATGTTTTAGGAGCATAGAATTTTCTAATACATTTTTGGAAAAGTTTAATTTTTTTGGGAAATTGGAATTTCTGGAATTTTTTTATTTATAATTTCCATTTCTAGTCCAAACATTTTCAAGAAAAAAAAATCAGAAATTGGGCTGTGGAGAATGAAACGAAAAATATAGTTCCAAATTAAAAAAAAAATATTGATCGGATCGAAGGAATTCAAAAATTCCATTACGATTTCCTCCACCGTTCTGTATATAAATATTTTTTTTTTACTGAGATACGTGTATATCAAAAATTGATGAATGCTTTATCTTGTATAAGTAGCCATGGTTGTAATTTTCAGTTATATTCATTTGACAGTTTGTACCCATGGCTGGTTCAATGGGAGGTCAACACTCGAAGAGAAAAATAAAGTCTAATTCAATCGGGCAACAAATCCCGATGATCGAACCAAAAGACAAGAATCCTCAGTCAAAATATATGCAACTCCTCGTGCACTCAACCTCGATTGAATCGAACTGCATGAACTAGGCAATGAGAAATCAATATATGTTTCTTGTAAATTTAATCAACTTAATTTTCCTCTGTTTTGCATCAAATCTTGCAAATTTTATTTGCTATACGTATTTTTTACTAACATATCTGGTTTATCTTGTATAAGTATTCATGATTCTAATTCAGTTATATACATTTTACAGACTATGGCTTTGGCTCGTTCAAAGGGAGGTAAACACTCGAAGAGCAAAGGCAATACTTAATCGAATAGGTCTGATTCTGAATTGAATGGTGATCCATCATTAAAGAAGGTCGGGATAATGAAAAAAAGATCAATTTTCACGCATGCATTATAGTCTTCGTTTTCGACTCTTCTGAAGTTCCCTCTAGTTCCCTAATCTCGGAAAATTTATTTGCTAGGCATATTTCAGAGAGAATCATTCCTATTTGTAAAAGGAACATGTTTCTAGGCGTTATTTCCTATATTTGGATCTCATTGCACAAAAAAAGAAAAAAAAGGAAAAAATAATAATAAATAAACCTATATTTGGATCTCATTGCACAAAAAAAGAAAAAAAAAGGAAAAAATAATAATAAATAAAAACTAACATTGAAAATATCTCTATAGTTGTTCGCCCTATTCCTCTCTCTCTGATCAATCCCAAATTCAGGGGTGTATTTTCTTCACAATTATGAGTTTTATCGATTTTGATTAATGACCGGTGAGATTAGAACGAATTAGATTAAATTGAACTAATTCCGAACTGGTGAACTAATTAATTTGTTAATAATATTTCTGGTTCTTTAGATTATATGTTGTATTGAATTTGTTAGATTATGTTGTTATATGTGAATTGTCTATTAAGTCTTTTATTTAATAATTAAGTTTCTTTAAAGGATAAAATTATATTTTTTCTCTTTACTCAACCCCTACATATTTAATCGTGGGGAGGGGTGTTATTAATTTCATGACGTAGTAGTATTTAATTGTGGACTCCGCTCTAGTAACGGAGTTGAGTAATGTTGAATCCTACCAACCAAACATCTTGCTAACTCCTACAATTTAATTAATCTTAACAAATAGTTGCAAGCAAACGAGGTACAGTGTGTATGTATGTTATTAGACCTAATCTCAGGGAAAATCACTCTAATTACATAATAGTGGTCTAAGGTAAACATATAATTTCAATAACATCAATGGTCACTATAATTACTCATTTACCTTTTACTCGTAAGAAAATTATTGGTAAGATAGATAACTATAATGACTCATGTCACAAAACATATCCTATTTAAATTTTCAATATCAACAAAATATAATATGATGATGGTATAACAACACTGATATGCCTAATTGGGCTAGCCCAATATGGCTACAATTTCTCTACTTACTGGGCCACGAGCCCGATTTAGAAGAACACTATTACAAAAGCTCAATCACCTTCAAATAAAGTTTGAGCCCAACAAATTAACCCATGTCCAACCAACAAGGTATAAATAACGATTTAATTCATTTGTTAAAGGTACGCCCTATTTATCTAGGCAATTTTACAATTCATATGTTGTCAATTACTTCTACTATCCGCACGTCAGACTTGAACGTCAGAGGGGTTTCCGCCGGATTAACCCCCGGCCTAGTTCACGTGTTCTCTGTTCGCAGGTATCTCAGGCCCATCTAGCATGTGAGAAGTGATCCACTTTACTCTCTCATCTCCCTCTATCTCAACTACTTAAGGTAATCTATTTGTAGCATCATCATAATGGCAAAGTCTGTGGGAAGGCATGCAAGATAACGTAGCGCGCATGATGTCCCTGAGTCATCTACTCGGAGAGAACATGCCAATGCTAACAACCTCCCATCTCGTGGAGGCTCTGGCTTGCGACCTCATCCTCGTAATCAGCATCCACCTCATGAGGTACA
This sequence comes from Erythranthe guttata, assembly GCF_056151865.1. Taxonomy (NCBI): domain Eukaryota; kingdom Viridiplantae; phylum Streptophyta; class Magnoliopsida; order Lamiales; family Phrymaceae; genus Erythranthe; species Erythranthe guttata. The sequence continues at coordinate 12,513,938 of NC_142537.1, forward strand.
GATAAATCCCCCGTAGGATCCACCACTCCCCGCTCCTCGCACGGTTCAGATAACCGAAGAGGCCCTTCAACACATGATTACGGAAACTTCAGCTCGTGCTGCCACTGAAGCAGTGGCACAATACATCGCCACAACGGGAGTCCACGCCCCCCTTGCATTGTTAGAGTATGTGACCAATAAGCCAACTAAGTGTTGTGTTTTCTCACGCTACTCGTAAATAATCTATTTCAAATTAATGGTAAAATGCCTTTTGGCATTCTATATCTCTTATCCCATGCAAGTAGCATAGATATAGTCCTAACGAGTTACTCTATTACTGTGAGTTGATCTAGTAGAATCGTGAGATAACTCAGCAATGTAATCTAACTGTTAAACCTTGTTTCTAGTCGATGGGTTACGCCAATAATGAGGATACCGGTCTTTCCCTTTTTAGACTAGCACTTAGTGTATGTGTACTGCGTCTCATCAGTCATCGGTGTTGTGACATCGGCATACTTGAGTGGGTGCTCATATTAGATGAGTTCACTGAACTCCCTCGCCTAGAAATCTATAAGTGGTTCCCAATCATCGAGTAATAGGTTTCTATGATATAGTTGTGCACCATTAGTCCTTAAGACCCAGACATCACCGTGACTTCACTAGAGGACAACTGTATCGTGACCTGTCCCTGAGTCCCACCGCGGACTGCTCCAAGGGCCAACGTTCGTGCAGTCCGAAATCTAGTGTGAAGTCTGTGCATTGTAGTAGGGGATTCGAGCGCTTGAGTAGTCATGGATGTCCTGTGTGTTCTGTCGGTTTGTAATCCATGGAATCTCCGGCCGGAGTTAATAGTGGGGTGATTAGGGAAATGTGTTTCTCTAAGTCACACACGAACGGATTATAACACCTAGAACGTTCGCACGGTTATTGAACTTAATAAGAGGTCTCGGTGGACCAATACCTCTAGTTCAATCGGGACATTTGCTGCGAAGGGATCGTACTGTACGTTAACTATATCACAAGGTTCTTGCAGGCACTTCATTTGTATCTAGGGAATCATGATGCGTAGTTGCTAGACGTCAATCTTGATTCGCTGGGCACCGATTTGATCGGCGATTGAGTAAAATGAGTTTTACCCTAATCGGGACTCTTGGGAGGAGTTCGTATAAGAAAAATGTGTTGTTCGAATCACAAAGAGTTGTGAGCCCACGGCTAGCTTACACCTGAACCATTGAGGGTCATACTTCTCGTGTAACATAGATCCTTGAAAAACAACAAGCATAGATGAATGTGTTAATCTTTGCGTAGTTGGATGTCAATATGATTGAATCTAAGATTCGTAATTGTGGATTACGAGTTGGAATAAACGGAGAGAAAGAGATATGCGTAAATTTAGTGAACTTTCTAAATTGGGAAGTTTCCCGATTTAGCAGGTCCACTAAATTAGAAGTTTCCAAATTTGGAAATTGAAAATTTCAAAGAGGCACTCGTATCGACGAGGACTTTATGCTCGTCACAAATATAATTTTGTTATAATTTTGTGGACGATCGTTTATAAGAAACGAGGCCGACGAGGGGGTGGGCTTAATGGATCAGTGGGTCAAGCCCAATGACTTAAGCCCATGAGGGTTATGAACCCTACTATAAATACAACTCATATGATGAGTTGAGATCAGATTTTACAGCCCCAAACCCTAGCCGCATGAAGCACGGCCGTCCTCCGCTTCACGGCTGCAGCCCCGCTGCTGCACCGCCGCACCGCCGTCGCGCCGCCGCTCTGCCGCCGCCGCCGGTTTCTTCTCTTTTCTTCCTCGTCTTTATTCCCGTTGTTTTCTAACTCTTCTGTATCTAGTGCTGCAGTTAGAGTGGGTCTAGTTGTACGAGGTGAAACCTAATTGGAGAGGAAGAACGCAACTCCACCACCGCCAGCCCCGCATGCGCCGTCGCCGTTGCCACGCGCCGCCGCCGCTGCACCTCATGTGCCGCCGTCGAGATCAGATTGGACCAGCTGCTGTTCGGTCGGTTCTTCGCAGCCTTGGAGTTGTTTAATAGCAGCTTGTACGTGTCTTAGTTTATAGATTTCGATTCGTCGAAATCTCACGCTTGAAGAGGTAAAATCGAAAACCTCTGCGAATTAATTCATAATTGGATTATGTGGATTAATTTGTGAGCATGACAATTATATGAAGAATGTATGTTTTCGATTTCATGATGTCGTATGCAAGCATGCTCGTCTTTGTTTTTCGTTTTATTTCATTTCGATTAAAATATGAAAAATTACCATGTGTATGGCGGAAGCGTTAAGCTACGTTCAATTAATTGATTTATGCATGTAATCGAACATTGAGTTCGATTAAATTTTGTTTTCCGCTGCGTATACATGCATCGATCCCCAACAGTCCACCCGTGGCACAACGACCTCCACCGACACCGGATAACACATCCACCTCAGACCCTAGGTCTCGGATGCAACAATCTACTCATCGCCATAATGCACGAACAGGGCGACAAGACCCACGTTCACCTTCAAGAGGCAACGCCTCTCGCCAACGAGTACCTCCACACAATGCTGGAGATGATGAGATTAAAAGTCGCGTATCTCGCTCAAATCACCTTCCCCACATTGGTTATCCTATTGGTAGAAGGGAAATACCTCCATACTACCCTAACGAGTAAAGGTCTCGAGTCTACCACAGTACGATGGAACTAGTGACCCACATGAGCACCTTGAAAAGTTCTACGCCATGGCAGATCTATATGGCCCAACTGATCTGGTGATGTGCAAGATGTTTTGCACAACGCTCTCTGAACGAGCATTGAGCTGGTTCAACTCGTTGCCCACTGGGTCAATTGAATCTCTCTCCCAACTAACGGATCGCTTCACCGACTATTTCGCTATCAACAAAGAGTACGCTAAGACTCCCGCGTACCTCTTCACTATCACCCAAAGAGAGGGTGAAACCCTCAGCAACTATATTCAATGATTTGTAAAGGCAGCTCACGAAGTTCCTAACGTTGGAGGAAGCATGCTCTCTGGAATCATTCAACAAAACTTGAATGAAGGTATTCAAGGAATCTATTGCAGAAAGACCTCCAATCACTTTGGAAGAGCTACTAAGTCGCGCTGAGAAACACGTGTGCATCGAAGAGGATACGGCCCTCCCTCCTCCCAAGAGGAAAAGACATGACGATCACTTCAACACCCGGCGACGAGATGGCCGACGACAATCATCGACATCTCGTTGACAATCTCCTTCTACGTCCCTGGACTTCCAATGATTTCAATGACACTTGGAGTCTCTCGAGCCCATAACATTGTGAGTGATCGTATCATCTTAAACTGGGGGGCTATCATAACTTAAGGATGATGCATCCCCTCACCTCTCCACATCAATTAGACGAAACACCTACATCATCTACTTAGTACAAGTTTAGTTATTTCGAGCGATTCGCTCCCTTCTTGTTTAGTTACATTCGCCTCAAGTAGGCCTGTAACCTTCACATTTTCAAGCAATGAATAAAACAAGTTATTTCCCTTACACTCGATGTTAGTGCTCTGCCACTATATAATTATTAGCTCAAGTCAACATTAACCCTGTGAATATTTAGAGATGTTATGATAATCTATATAGTCTGGCCAACTTGATTTCATAAACTTCTCTATCTGTCTTCATTGGGTCCTACATTTAAAATATGGCCACGGTCCTAACATACTTACGATCCATGAGGTCTAACAAGGGGCACGATCCCCATCAAAAAATCTTGAGAGACTGATCCCCATCAAGTACATCACGCACAATGCTAAATGTAAACACATATAAGTAACGTGTCAAACCAATGACAATGTCATACAATATAAACGTCAAATGAAATTGTAGTGGGCAAACCCATCTACTTCAAGTATGAAGAAAAAATAAAGGACCTACAATTTCGCGCCCCTCGAGCCACAGGCCATTAAAAAAAAACGAGCACCTTGGAATTTGGATCGCGCATAAAAAAAAGGAAGAGGTAGACTGGGCGCGTGCAAAGAACGTGCGCGTGGGGTGTCGCACGTTGTGTCAGTCGCGCGCCTCGGTTCTCGCACGCGATAATAATTGAAAAAAAAAAAGAAAAAAGAGAGATAAGGGCGCGTGCGCAGCAAGCGCGCATGACATCACACGCTTCTCAAGCCCCTGTTGCACAAATTCTCTCTCTTCGCCTTGGGCTTCATGCACAGCTCCTCCTCACAGAAGAATCGCGCGGCTCTCCCTCTTACATGGCAGTCGCGCGGCTCCATTACCCGGCTCGCAAGCCTCCTCCCCTCCATCCAATCGCGCGGCTTCCAAGGCACTCAAATCGCACGTCAGCTCATTTCCAATCGCGCGTTAGCTCTCAATCGCGTGCAACTCCCAATGCAACTCGTCAAATTGCACGTGGATTTTAATGCGCTCCACTAAATTGCGTGTGAATTCCAATGCGCTACACCAAATCGCGCGTGGATTCCATTTCGCCACACCAAATCGCACGCGCACTCTAACGGATAAATAAAAAATATTATTTCTCCACACCATGCCAATGATTAATGGAACACTACAACACCGATCTACTCTCGACACGATCCGATATCCTTTCCGACTTGGCTCCCACATTGACTCGAGAGTGGGGGCTAATGATATGCCTAATTGGGCCAGTCCAATAACGCAACAATTTCTCTACTTACTGGGCCACGAGCCCGATTTAGAAGAAAACTATTACAAAAGCTCAATCACCTTCAAATAAGGTTTAGGCCCAACAAATTAATTTCTGCCCAACCGACAAGGTATAAATAACGATTTAATTCATTTATTAAAGGTACGCCCTTTTTTTATGAGCATAAAAACCAACTTCCATTAGATTATTTCAAAAGGAGGGAAGTGTTACAAAGTCTGTTGGTACATCTAACAAAAGAGCAAAAACGATCCTTATACAAGGGTTCAAAAAGACAAGCTGAAGCAGTATCAAAAAACACAGCTTTGTCAGGATCTAAAGATGCACCAAGTTTAGCAAGAGTGTCAGCAACACCATTAACTTCCCTATAGCAGAACATTATGTTGACATGCTCGAATTCTTTAATCATTTATGTTGCGGCCTGGAGCAGCGTAAGCATTTTGGTGTGATGATTCTCCTTCCTGTTAAGAGAAGATAATAGATGAGATGAATTCGTTTCAATAAGAATCTTATCAATATTCATATCTTTCGAGATTTTTAATCCCATATAAAAGGCCCAAACTTCAGCTTTATTATTCGAAGCAATACCAATATTCTTAGCAAAAGCAGTAATAAAATCACCAAAATGATTATGAATAACCCCCCCTATACCTGCCATACCTGGGTTATAAAGAGACGAGCCATCAATATTAAGTTTAAACCATCTCTCAAGAGGCGGTGACTAGTTCAGATTAATATTATGTTGGATGGTATTAACCTTCGGATCTTTAGGTACCAAGTACTTGCCTGTATTTGACCAAATTTTTGTATTATTAATAGGTTTGTTTTGGAAGATAGCTTCGTTACGAGCTTTCCAGATGAGCCAAAAAACAACAGCAACTTTGTTCGATAGAGTTGGTTGGTGGGATAATGAGTAGAACATATTACATAAATGTAACTTGTTTTTTTGAAAGAGGTTGGGAAGTTTTAAAAATAAAGGTTTGAAACACGGGCATTGTAGGCAGATGTGAAAGACATTTTCAGGTATTTTATTACAAAGAGGGCATATATTAGATTCTAAGATTTTCTTTTTGAACAGAAAATCCACAGTGGGGATGCTATCATGCGCAAGCTGCCATATAAAGAACTTGATTCTATGACAGACGTTAAGATTCCAGATGCTATTCCATGGGAGGGATGGGTTGATTAAAGGATGCAAAGTATTCATAACGTAAAAATACGCACTTTTTATGGAGAAATTGCCGTTGTTGGTGAAAGCTTATTTAACTGTATCATTATTTTGAGTAAGAGGGATATGAGTAGCAAAATTTTTATTTATGATGTATGTGGGAAGCAAGTGAATTATAGAAGAGAGGTCCCAAGATTTTTTAAGGTTAATAAGGGATGCTACTTTCAAATTTCTGAATTCCTATGGAATATGAGAAATATACTCTACAATGCTGAAATTATCCAGCCACTGATCAAACCAAAAATTAATGTTCTCACTTGTGCCAAGAATCCACATGCAGCACTTGTTAATCCATAGAATGGTTTTCCAAACGATGCTATGATGGTTTTTATATTTAGGGGCATTCAGGAAATTAAGATTATTAAAATATTTATATTTCATACATTTAACCCAAATAGAGGATGAGTCGTTAAGAAGTCTCCATCCTAACTTCATTAAGAAGTTTTGATTAAGATAGTGGAGGTTCTTAATCCCAAACATTCTTTGGATTTGGGGAGGCAAATATTACTCCAATTAATGGGACATTTTTTATTAGTATTGAAGAGTGAATTTTGTCGATAGTACCAGATGGGATTTTAAATGAATTCATAGTGTAGTTAGGGATAGTATTAAGAACATGTTTTATGAGGGTATATCTCCCTCCATAGGAGAGGTATTTGTTATACCAATTTGATATTTTAGTTTGTGTTTTGAAAATGATGTCATAAAAAGTCGTTTTAGTAATTCTTCCTATAATCATAGGGAGACGAAGTTATTTATCGGAATTGCTTCCTTTCTTAATGTTAAGGGAGGGCAGAGCGGATCTCACGTTGCCGTTGATTAGGGGTGTTTTTAGAGAAGAGTACTTTGGATTTATTCCAGTTAATGTGAAGACCGGCATCGTCCGCAAAAGCCTGGAGAGTGTCTTGGATAAATTTAACAGATTTCGCATTAGTTTTAGAAAACATAATGCAATCATCAACAAAATAAAGAATGGGGATATTGAGATCATTTTTCGAGGATTTTAGGGCGTCAAAGTGGTTATTATTGCAGCCCTCAATGAATTTTAAAACTAAAAGGTTAAGACATAAAATAAAGATATATGGTGAAATAGGGTCTCCTTGCCTAATTCCTCTTTTAGGTTTCCATTTTTCCGAGATTGTGCCATTGATAGTAATGGAATAAGAGACAGTTTCAATACAAGTCATGATCCATTTGATAAGTTGGCTACGAAGGTTAATTTTATGGAGAACAAGGCGAATGAATTTCCATTCCAGTTTATCCTATGCTTTATCAATATCAATCTTTAAAGCCATGAACGAGTTTTTAGTAGATTTGGATCTCTTGCTATGAAGTAACTCATGGGCGAGCATAATGTTATCTGAAATGTTTCTTTTAGGAACAAATGCGTTTTGGTAAGGGGATATAAGGTCATTAAGAAGAGGACGCATCCGATTAACAATAATATTCGAAATAACTTTATAAACCACATTACAAAGGCTAATGGGGTGGAAGTGGTTAAGTAAATATGGCTTTGGAACTTTTGGAATAAGAAAAATTCTAGTATTGTTAAGATAGGGAGGTAAGACATTATTTTCAAAGAATTCAGTTAGGCTAGAGGAAACTGAATTTCCAACAATGTTCCAATATTTTTGGAAAAATGACCATTTAACCCATCGGGACCCGGGGCTTTTTCCTGTCCGATTCTTGTAAGGGCATCCCATATTTCATTTCCAATTATGTTTTTTGTGAGATTTGAGTGAAGATTGATATCAATCGTAGGACATTCAATATTGTTTAAGTATGTGGGATCATTATGATCCGAACAAAAAAAGTTTTGGAAATGGTTAATGAGTTTTTTTTGGATATCACTTGATTCGTATATCCATCCAATGTCTTCAAGTTTATAACTTTGGATCATATTTATTCTTTTCCTACTGGTAGCAAATGCGTGGTAAAATTTTGTGTTATTGTCTCCTCCTTTTAGCCACACTGTTCTGGATCTTTGTTTCCAATAGATCTCTTTTTGTTTTAGGAGGCATTTGTGTTCTTTTTGGAGATTAAGCAGGTTATTATGCATGGATAAGGTATAATTATTCTCAAGAGACTCGGTAGTTTTATCTATGAGAGTGGTGATATCATCAATTTTTTTTTTTTCAATGTTGCCAAAAACTTTATTTTTCCATATTTTAGCTTTAGACTGAAAAATTTGACAGTGGTTGTGGAGGGATAATGTGTAGATTGGGAGAGGAGGGCTCCATGATTCTTTAACTATGTTGATAAAGTCTTGGTGTTTAAACCAAGCGATTTCGTATTTAAAAGGTTTTTTATTTGTATGGTTTTGGTCGTGTGTATCAAGGAGGATTGGAGAGTGATCCGAAAAGCTAGAAGTAAGATGGTAAATTTTAGTGTTAGCATAAAGATTAATCCAACCCTGTTTAGCTAATGCTCTATCAATTCTTTCATAAATAAACGATTTACCAAAACGCTTAAGGGTGGCCACTAAATCCCAAATCCTAAGGCCGCAGTTTAAGACAGGTTCGGAAGTTATTGATTTTATTGAGGGATGCTGATATTTCCCCCCTTTTCTCATTTGCATGTAGAATGCAACTGAAATATCCAATAGTTATCCAGTTATAAGAAAATGAGTTCACAATGTTTAGAAGATCGTTCCATACCTATGTTTGCCTATAAGGGCCAGGGTGATGGTAGACAGCTGACACCATGAAATGAGGGGTACTTGGATTGAGAGATGCCAATGCACGTATAGCTCTGTCAGTGACTCGCACTCGGGATAGAGTAATCTGGTGAGAGTTCCATAGCATCCAGACGCCGCCTGCGAGACCTGAAGAGCAAACCAAAATGTGGTCATCAAGTGGAGATTCTGGGCGATAAAACTTGCTCGATTTGCATGCATTTTAGTTTCCAGTATGATAAGAATGTGGGGGTTGTATCGATTTATGAGGTCTTATGTGGCAGTGATAAAAGTAGGGTTATTAGCCCATCTACAGTTCCAAGAGAGGATCACATTTGGATGAATCTAGGACAGGTTCGTTTGGGTGCATTAATGTAGTCTGGGGTGGGTGGTGGCCGTTTTGTGGACTTGTGGGCATCATCACCAGGCGGTAGTTGAATTCCATCATGTCGAACAACACCTCGGGTTCTTGGCCTATTTCCTACATTATTTGACGCGCCATAGGGGGGCGTATGAAAAGATGAGGCAAAATGTGAAAAGTCTGAAAGATGTAGACATGGGGTCCCAGGGAAATGAGGCGGTTTCTCAGGCTGGTTGGAAGGGCAGGTGGTAGAATGGGGGGAGTTATGTGGGGTGGTCGTGGATTTGGTTGGCGAGGAGTTCTCGGCGGAGGCGGTGAATTCAAAAATCGGTTCAAAGCCCGGTGGAAAGGTTGGTTCATCATCCTGGTCGGTCTTTGGTTCTGGCGGTTGTGGTTGTGGGAGATATTGCCGTTTTGCAGTGGCATTGATCTGGGAGGTGTTAACTGGCCGTTCTGAAGTATTTGTGGTAGGTTTTGTTGGGGATCAGGCACGTGTACGCAGCGGAAAATAAAAATTTTATTTTATTTATATAAACTAATTTATATAAACAAGCATGTGCACAATAAATTACAATTAATTGCGTACCTTTTCCCTTCTAATCACCGACAAACATGCTCGCATATATAATTAATTCAAATGACATAAATTAAATCATCATAACATGCTCGCGAAATTAAATCAAATAATTAACATGCTCAACGAACGATTCACATAAACACATAATCGAACATATAGATTCATGTGATTCAATAATCAATTAACATACAATAATCTCAATTAATATAAATTAATCAATACATGTATATGAATTAGGGAAAACAATATGTTACCCTTGAAGCGTGAATCGAACGAAGACTCGAGAAGATGGCTAGCTGCTATTCCCACTCCTACTGATCCAACCTGTTTGCTGATATGAAATTACAGCCCTGCTCCGACTTCAATATCTCGATTTTTATTTACCATATGGACAATTCCTTCTGTAAGATTGTATATTTATTAGTCATGTGCTTCTATCAAAATATCACGTCCAACCGATCACCGGTTGATTTATAGCTAATTTTCTCGCTGGACTACACAGAAAATCCGAGAGCAGTTTTTCAAAATTGCCTTCTCGCATCACCGGCTTGTGGCGGCGCGTGGGGACGACCCTATTGGCGGCGTTGGCGGCATAATAATCTTCCTCCTCTTAGGTTTCACCTCGTATATTCAATCCACTATCCACGCAGCACTAGATACGTGATAGGCTAAGTACAACGAAGAAGAACGAAGGGAAAAGGAAGATGCCGATGCGACGGCGACTGGCGGCGGCGCAGCGGCTAGTGGTGGAGGTAGGATTTCGGATGCAAGGTGGACGGCCGTGGGGAGATAAGCTAGGTTTCAAGCTTGTGTTATGTCGTTTTTTGTGTGTCTTTCACAAGACATATAAATCCTATGTATATGCTCATTGTGAAAACCCTAACAGGCCTTAAGTTGGGCTAGGCCCAACAACTTAAGTCCACTCTCTTTCTCGGCTCGTTTCTAACAAACGAATGCTCACAAAAAATATAACAATTATATTTTGACAACGAGCACAAATTCTCGCCGCTACGAGTACCACTTTGCAATTTGCCAATTTCCCAAATTGGAAACCCTAATTTAGGACTTGTCCAATCGGGAAACTTCCCAATATAGAAAGTTCACTAAATTTTCGTCGGATTCTTTTCCTCTACTTATTCTCATCCGTAATTAACAATTACGAATATTGGACTCAATCACATTGACTTCCAATTACACTAAGATTAACTAATTAATCTTAGCTCATTGCATTAAGGATCTCAAGTACACGAGCAGTGTGACCCTCGATGGTTTAGGTGTAAGCTTGCCGTGGGCCCACAACCCATTGTGGTTTAAACTCGTCCCTAGAGTTACAATTAAGTTGAATCTAGTTTCAACTTAACTACCCAACGAATCAAGATTGGCGTCTAGCAACTACGCGTCATGATTCCCTAGATACAAATGAAGTGCCTGCAAGAACCTTCTGATATAGTTAACGTACAGTACGATCCCTTCGATACATATATCCCGATTGAACTAGAGGCATTGGTTCGTCGAGACCTCTTTATGAGTTCAATAATTGTGTGGACGTTCTTGATTACATAATCCGTTCATGTTTGACTTAGAGAAACACATTTCTCTAATCACGACACTTTCAGCTGTGGCCACAGACTTCATGGATTATAAATTGCATGAACACATACGATATCCATGACTAATCAAGCGATCGAATCTCCTACTACAATGCACAAACCTCCCACTAGATTTTGGACTGCACGAACACTGGCCCTTGGGGCGGTCCTCGGTGGAGCTCAGGGACAGGTCACGATACAGCTGGTCCTCTAGTGAAGTCACGGTGATGTCAGGGTCTTAAGGATTAATGGTGTACAACTACATCATAGAAATCTCTACTCGATTATTGGGAACCACTTAGAGATCTCTAGATTGAGGAAGTTCAGTGAACTCATCAACTTATGAGCACCCACTTATGTATGCCGATGTCACAACACCGTTGACTGATGAGACACAATACACATACAATAAGTGCTAGTCTCAAATGAGAAAGTCCGATATCCTCATTAGTGGCGTAACCCGTTGACTAGGAACCATGTTTAACAGTTACTATACTTAACTAAATAATCTCACGATTCTACTATATCTACTTATAGTAATTAAGTAACTGTAAGAACTATATCTATGCTTATGCAAGGGACAAAGATATATAATGCCAAAGGGGGTATTTATCATAATACGAAATAGATTATTTACGATAGGGGTGGCAATTTGGATCCGGTTCTATGGATTCAATCAGATCCGGTTCGGTCCACATGGATCCAGTTTGGGTTAAATCTAGTAGGAATAAACCGAATCGAACCAAGTTGTAGTTTTTAAAAAACTGGATCCATGTGGATCCACTTTAGATCCATTGAAAGTTGAAGTAAAAATAAAGTGGGTCATATTAGATCCAATCAAAACCCAATTACATACTAAAACAATTTTCTCAAAACAAAAGTCAAACATTATTTTATTTTTATTTTATTTTATTTTAATTATGAATAATAATCAAAATCATTTTACAACAAATGTTAGTGTGTGTGTGTGTGTGTGTGAGAATATGTGTTAGTGTGTGCGTGTGTGTGCAAATATGTGTTAGTGTGTGTGTGTGTATGAATATGTGTAAGTATGTGTGCGTGTGTATATCTGTGTGTGCAAATATGTGTTTGTGTGTGTGTGTGACTATGTGTAAGTATGTGTGTGTGTGTGTGTCTGTGTGTGAAAATATGTGTTAGTGTGTGTGTGTAACTATGTGTAAGTATGTGTGTGTGTGTGTGTGTGTGTGTCTGTGTGTGAAAATGTGTTAGTGTGTGTGACTATGTGTAAGTATGTGTGTGTGTGTGTGTCTGTGTGAAAATATGTGTTAGTGTGTGTGTGTGTGAATATGTGTAAGTGTGTGTGTGTGCGCGAATATGTGTTAGTATGTTTGTGTGTGTGTGTGCGAATATGTGTTAGTCTGTATGTGTGTGTGTGTGAATATGTGTAAGTGTCATTTTATAGCAAATGTTAGTGCGTGTGTGAAATGTGTATGCATGCGTGTGAGTATGTGTAAGTATGTGTGCATGTGTGTGCAAATATGTGTTACTGTGTGTGCGTTTGAATATATGTAAGTATGCGTGTGTGTGCAAATAGGTGTTAGTGTGTGTGCGTTTGAATATATGTAAGTATACGTGTGTGTGCAAATATGTGTTAGTGTGTGTGTCTGTGTGTGCACATATGTATTAGTGTGTGTGTGTGAACATTTTTATGTCTGTGCGTGTCTGTGTGTGCCAATATAGGTAAGTGTGTGTTGTGAATATGTGTAAGTGTGTGTCTGTGTGTGCGAATAAATGTGTGAGTCTTTGTGTCAATATGTGAGTGTGAAAATTGATGTATAAAACCACATGTGTTAAGATACACATCTCTAAAAGTTGAGATATTCAACTTCATAAGTTGAGTTAAAGATGCAATGAATCCATGTGGATCCAATCCGGTTTGGTCTTAATCTGATCCACATTAAACCCATTTATATAAGTTGATTTTGGATTCAGTTCCTTTTGGATCCGATCCACATGGATCCGGATCGGATCCAGTCCAAATTGAAAAATTGCCACCCCTAATTTACGAGTAGCTTGAGAAAACACAACATGTAGTTGGCTCTTGGTCTCCTACTCTAACAGGTTTTGGGTTTGGTTTTGTCTCACTAGGGTGATCGGAAGAAGTTGTAGTGTTTGGGGGAGGGGTGGTTGAGTGTCTGGCGGAGAGGGTGTTCTGGGTGGAGTGGGGAGTTTTCCGATGGTGGTGTGTTCATGGTGTATTTGATTTTCAGGTTTTTCTTGGAGCTTTAGGGAGGGTTGAGTTGATGGAGGAAGGGTTATACTTTGCATGGTATTTAAACAGGCTTCTTGAGGGTTAGTGCTAGGTACTGTAGACGCATCATCATGAGTTTCACATTTTCTCGAAAATTCAACCGTCGCTTTTTTATTTTCATACGAAATATATTTTGGTGGGTTTCCAAGGTTTGTTTTTTCTGCAGTGGGCTTTTCGGTTCTCTTTGTCTCTTTTTTATTTTGTTTTTTATTCAGAAGATTTGGACATCTTCTAGATTCTTCTTTTTGTCGCCACGTGGTGTCGTTTTTTATGGACTTTGTTATTTGATGGCACGTGTCTCTGGTTGGAAATTTTGATCCTGTGCTGCCGTTCTGGTCGTCGGGGGTGGTTGTGTCGCCGTCGTCTTTTTGTTTAGTAAACGGATCTCCTTCCATGCATGCAATCCCCGTCTGAATAACCTCTTGAATATCGGTGGTGTTTAGAATTCCGAACATGTTATCATTATTTCTTTCATATTCATTATTTTCTGACCTCGAGCTTTTCCCATTATCGGGACTCGTTTGGTTTTTCATTTTCCATACTTGGGTGTTGTGTTTACTTTGATCTTTATTATTCCTGTTCTATCCTTTTGGGTATGAACTTAGCAGATTTCTAGACGGTCTTTTACCTGTTCTTTATCTATCTATTATGCTCCATTCGTTTTTATCTTCTAGCTTATGTGTGGTTGTGTCTTGGTGTGTGTTGTTATTGTTTGGTTCCTCTACTTGTGTTATTTCTCTACACTGATTTGGAAAGTGACCTATGCGTCTGCAGGAGGAACAAAAACATGTGTTGAGCTCATAAGATATTTTCTGTTTGAAATTATTTATATACACAAAGGGAGGGAGGGGCTTTGCAGTTAGAACTTCTATACAAACTCGTGCGTATCTTCCTCTTAACATTTCGTCTGTATGTATATCCATTTTTATAGGCCTGCCAATCGCATTTGCAAGTTTAAATAATGCAGCTTCTTGGAAGTATTCGACTGGCAGATCCGGAAACTGGACCCAGATAAAAAGTTTTTCTTCTTTAAAATTTTGTTTTCTGAAATTTGGTTTCCATTGAAAGGTAGCAAGATAGTACTGAAACATATACCACGGGCCACCCGCTAGCGCCATGAAGTATTCCTCTGCTTTAGAAAATTTTATCACATAAAATCCTTCTCCGAGGTCTGTAGTGTCTAGAATATCCTTAGTTTTCCATATTTTATGAAGTCGAAAATTAATATCCACAATAGATTTTTTGAGACCCATAGTTTGTACAATAAGGCTTCTCTTCCATGGTTTCCTTATTTCTGTTAATTCATGATCTGAGAAAGAGATGTGTGGGACTTGATAATTTCATGGTGGGTACTCTTCCTCAGCATCCATTGGAGAGTCTTCCTCAATATATTTTAACCATGTAGGAAAATAGACATGTTTGGATGTTGTCAAAAGTCTATGTTTGTAAGATATATTCTCCTGTGAAGAGGGATTAGCACTAGTTTTCAAGAATTCTGTTTGAATACCATGCAAAGAGTAACCAGGGGGTCGGGTGTTTGGATGGGATGATTAGGCTGACGAGGTAGTGAGGGGGTGTGATGTTGGTGGTATAGCAGGTGTTGTGGTTTTTGAAAGGATGGTGGTATAGGAGGTGGAGGTGGTTCCACCGGTGGGTTGGAATAAAGGTGTTGTAAAGATGATGATGAAGACGGTTCCATTCTAGAGAGAGAATTTTTCAACTCTGTTTCTCGGGGATTTTTTTTTAAGGTACGCCCTTGTTATCTAGCTAATTCTACAATTCATATGCTTTGACTTGAGCGTCAGAGGGGTTTCCGCCGGATCAACCTCTGGCCTAGTTCACGTGTTCTCTGTTCGCAGGTATCTCAGGACCATCTAGCACGCGAGAAGTGATCCACTTTGCTCGCCCATCTTCCTCTATCTCAATTACTTAAGGTGATCTATTTCTACCATCATCAAACACCATTGTAATAATCAGATTATAAATCATGCACCAATTATTACTTGTTAAATAGTTAAATCGGATATTACTACATGAGTTTCACATGTCATATATGAGATGACTAACTCAAGATACTAAAATAACTATGTCCTACTGTATGGAGTTGTCTCTAGCTTCCTGTTTTTTAAAGCTATTTTATAATTCATCTTTCATTTAGTGGTATTAGGGGTGAAAATCGGACGGAAAGGATCAACAATGATCTTTTTCGGAAACTTTTCAACTTTATTCGGGATTCATAAATCCATTCTGATTTCGGCATACCTCGGAATAGGCGGAATTTCGGAAAATTTAGAAATTGCATTATTTCAAATAATTGGAATTTTTAGAAATTTTTTCTAATGTTTTTGTAATTTTCCGGCAAGAATGAAGAAATCCAAAAAAAAAAGTTAAAAAAAATGCAATGTAAACAAAAACAACATAAATCGTTCAACTTCTTGCAAAATATGAATAGAAAAATATTTAAAAAAAGCCACCATAACAAATAAAAAAATAGTTCTCGCAAATGTTCCTATGGTCTCAGAAATGTAAATGGTATTTTATATATATATATATATATATATATATATATATATATATATATATATATATATATATATATATATATATATATATATATATATATATATATATATATATATATATATATATATATATATATATATATATATATAATAATAATAATAATAATAATAATATATGTTTCGGAACTAAAACCAGATCGGATATCGGAATTGTGGAAATTGGAATTAAAAAGAAGGTTCCAAATTCATATTTTTTTATGGAAATCGGTGGAATTCGGAAATTCCTTTCCAATTTTCACTCCTAGGCAGTATGAATTTCGATCTTGAAAATATTTACTTCACTTTATTTTATATATTATTAGATAATATAATATTTTTCATCATTGAACCTCTCCCTACACTAGAATCTCAATTATTTTAGTATTCCTAAACCAAATAAAATCTCTTTAAGAAAATTATATTGTAAATTTAAAGATATATTATTCAGACACTTGTCACAAATAAAAACTATATCTCTAATGAAAATTGAAAAAAAATATTTATAAATAAAAAAAGTAATAGGTAAAATTAAATTAATATTCAAATTTCAAGTGTTGATATTATAACCATGGAGACCATAACATAATTAACACGAGAAAAAAAAACATAATAGTTTCAAAAAATATTTATGTAGAGAAACTCAATAAAATAAAAATTGTTTCAACGCAACTATCACAATAAAATTAGAAAAACAGTGTGTATATATATATATATATATATATATATATATATATATATATATATATATATATATATATATGGCAAATTACCAAAACCCCCCTGAGGTAAGCCTAAATAACGAAAATCCCCCCCATGTTCTCGTAATTACGAAAACCCCCCTAAGGTATGCAGACGTCTTACGAATCGCTCTAACGGTGTTAGACTCGATAGAATCTTTTTGATTCTCCCGAATATTCCTCCGATAATACCAATTTTGCCCTTGTACACGAAATTAACCTTAGGGGGGTAATTGTAAGCATTTTATTTAATGAGGGGTCATTATGAATGTACAAAATACTTATTTTTCTTAAATTAAACCCAAATATAATCAATCATTATGAATGTACAATGTATTTTTATTGGATTAAAAAAAATCAATGAATGAGATTTCAAAATTTAATTATTTTTTATATATAAAATTAAATATTTTACAATTCGAGAAATACAACCATGCATCATTCAAGCTGAAAGCATAAATCCGTATGAATACTCCTCTGGATAAATAAAATCAATTAAAATATATAAATAAAAAAATATATAAGTGTCTGCAAAATACTTATTTTTCTTAAATTAAACCCAAATATAATCAATCATTATGAATGTACAATGTATTTTTATTGGATTAAAAAAAATCAATGAATGAGATTTCAAAATTTAATTATTTTTTATATATAAAATTAAATATTTTACAATTCGAGAAATACAACCATGCATCATTCAAGCTAAAAGCATAAATCCGTATGAATACTCCTCTGGATAAATAAAATCAATTAAAATATATAAATAAAAAAAATAAAAAATTATAATATCAAATTATCAATACAAATTACAAAGTAATAAATAAATTTATAAAAGCAATAAATCATGAACTGAAAAGGAAGTCAGGGGGGATTTTCGTTATTTAGGCTTACCTCAGGGGGGTTTTGGTAATTTGCCCTTTATTTTTTACATATTTAACAGAAGGATATAATAGACATTTCACGTTTTCGGTTAAAAAAATTCGGTCAACCGTTAGTCAAGGGGGGTTTTCGTAATTACGAGAACATGGGAGGGATTTTCGTTATTTAGGCTTACCTCAGGGGGGTTTTGGTAATTTGCCCTATATATATATATATATATATATATATATATATATATATATATATATATATATATATATGTGGGCTAAATACACTTTGCACCCCTGTAGTATAGCTCATATAACACTTACCCCCTTAAAGTATCATTTGTAACACTTACCCCCCTCCACATTAATTATTTTATATTTTAAAATTTAAAAAATAATAAACATAACAATCTAATAATTAACGGTTCATAGAAAATTGAAAAGTAACTAAAATTAATTGTTGAAAAAAAATTAAAAGTAATATATATTGGGTAATAATGAATGAAAATATATTTAAAAAACTTACTGAAGTAAAATAAATTTAAATACTTAAGATTTCTAATAGTTATGTATTGATTTCTTAAAATTTATCGATAGAGTATTTTTGATTAATTGGTCCAACAACAATTAGATGTCATTTATTGAATAAGTATCCGACGCAAGATTATATTTTTAAATTTTGAAATATTGTATTTTTTAACAGATATTTTTAATTGTATAATTTAATTATTCTTTTAGTTATTCCTTTAATAAAATAATTTTTTTAAGGTGTTAAAATTTAGGGTAAATTACAAACACCCCCCCTGAGGTATGGTCAAATTACAAAAAACCCCCTCTTGTTTGGATAATTACATCTACCCCTCAACTATGATTTTTTCTTAGACCTCCACCTTTATGATGCCAAATTCAACATAGTCATCTAGATTCCGTGAAAGGTGCTCTAGTTTGTACTCTTTTTGTGTAAAAAATACAGTTTTCGATGCACCACAAACTGATATATACAAGCTAAAAATCACATATTATGGTCATCTTGCTTAATAATGTAGAGTTTGAATGGGATGAAACGGGTACAAAAGTGATAATATTCCATATAATCTCGAAGATTCCACTAAATTTGATGAGTTGAGGGGGTGGTTGTAATTATCCAAACAAGAGGGGTGTTTTTGTAATTTGGCCATACCTCAGGGGGGTGTTTGTAATTTACCCTAAAATTTAAAATACAAATTAAATTGTGCTTGAGGGGGTAAGTGTTACAAATGATACTTTAAGGGGGTAAGTGTTACATAGGGTATACTTTAGGGGTGCAAACTGTATTTAACCCTATATATATATATATATATATATATATATATATATATATATATATATATATATATATTATAAGGCATTAAATTTGACCTTATCCATATTTCTAATGCCCACGCCATTCTTATCTGGAACACGAAAAATATTATCATTCCATTTAATGAAAGGAGATTTTTTATGCCTATATATTGGTTTTCTATATTGTTCCTCTGTTCATTTTGATGTTTATTCAATGAGTGTGAATTATAATAGGTTAAGAGAGTAAGCAATCACCCGTTCTTTGGGAGCACTTGGCTACAAAATTCTGACCATAGACTTGTCCTGGAAAGATCTGGTAACTAATTAGGCCGTAAATCTGCTTTTGATAAATTCTATTTTATATTTTCTAATTCTCATTCGTTTTCAATTGGATGCATTTTTTATTATTTTTTGGGAATGTATTTCTTAAAAAAAAATTGTTCATCTCGCATATGTTTAAATTTTACATATATAGCTTCGCATATGTTTAAATGCTTTATCTTGCATAAGTTATCGTGGTTATTCATTTTACAGCCTACCGCTCAGGCTCGTTCGAAGGGATTCGGTAAACACTCCAAGAGCAAAGGAAAATCCAAATCAAATGGCACTACCAGTAAAATAAAAAAGGAAGGCGTCAAGTATTTAATTCTAAGTTTGCTTTGGCACAATGCCACAATCGAGCAACAATACGGGTGGACCGAATAATATCAAGGACAAGAATCCTCAGTCAAATATAAGCAACGAATTAAGTTCAAATATGCTAAAGCCATAGATTCGTTGCTCATATCCGCACATTGGACGCTTTGACGGTGCGTGCTCGATTTCGAACGATGCGTGCTGGATTTCGCAACCAAACCGACCGATTATTTTGTGGGATTGATTGCAATGGATAATGATGCGGATATGAAGGGCTCTTCAGCTAGGATATAAGAAGTTGGTGAGAGAAATAATCCAATTGATGGTGATTATGACCTATAGTTTAATCCGAATTCGAAGCCGAATAGGAATCGGAATTGTGATGGGGAATATGATCGGTACATGATTGATCTGGGTGAAGAAGAATCAAATGGGAATGATTTTGATGAGAATGTGAATGAAGATAGAAGAATATGATGGTGATGAGAGTGAGAGTGAGAGTGATTTGTCGCTAAATATATACATAAGTGAAGATGAAATTACTGTGAAGTACTACAAAGTTGTGAACAAAATATCTACCAAGGACCTGTTTGGTTGAGGAGATTAGCCAAAATTAACTAAATAGTAAAGTTTAGTTTTATGTTTGGTTAGCCCTATTATTTCTGGGTCGATCCGTCAAAATAATTTTATCATCGCATATCTTAGCTAATTAAGAGATAACTGCTGACTTGAAATTTGAACATTAATTAATCTTATCCATTATGCTTTTTATTTATCTCTTTTCAATTTTATTTAGAGATACATCTTCTTTTGTAAACAGGTCATAATAATATACCTTTTAAATTTACAATAATAATTTTCTTAAAGAAATTATATTTAGTTAAGGAATGTTAAAATAGTTGAGATTATAATGTAGGAAGGTTCATTGATGAAAAATATTCCGATAGGGTTCTAACGGACTATTGGTTTCAGAAAGTGGTGGAGACAACAAAGAGCTATGGGTGATTTAAGAAATGTTCGGGAATGTTCGGGGAGTCATGTCACCCCATAGCTCTTTGTTGTCTTCACCACTTTCTGAAACCAATAGTCCGTTAGAACCCTATCGGAATAACGTATCCAATTCATTATCCCATTAGAGTTTCTGACTACGTCTCAGGGGGCTGAGTGTAATTATCGATACCACAGGGACCTTACAGTTATTCAAGCATACCTCAGGGGGGTGTGTGTAATTTACCCTTAATTAAATTATCTAAAAGTACATATAATAAAGGGCAAATTACCAAAACCCCCCTGAGGTAAGCCTAAATAACGAAAATCCCCCTCACGTTCTCGTAATTACGAAAACCCCCCTTGACTGACGGTTGACCGAATTTTTTTAACCGAAAACGTGAAATGTCTATTATATCCTTCTGTTAAATATGTAAAAAATAAAGGGCAAATTACCAAAACCCCCCTGAGGTAAGCCTAAATAACGAAAATCCCCCCTGACATCCCTTTCACTTGATGATTTATTGCTTTTATAAATTTATTTATTACTTTGTAATTTGTATTGATAATTTGATATTATAATTTTTTTATTTTTTTTATTTATATATTTTAATTGATTTTATTTATCCAGAGGAGTATTCATATGGATTTATGCTTTTAGCTTGAATGGTGCATGGTTGTATTTCTCAAATTGTAAAATATTTAATTTTATATATAAAAAATAATTAAATTTTGAAATCTCATCCATTGATTTTTTTAATCCAATAAAAATACATTGTACATTCATAATGATTGATTATATTTGGGTTTAATTTAAGAAAAATAAGTATTTTGCAAACACTTATATATTTCATGAAGAGTATATATTTATGAACCCCCTCATTAAATAAAATGCTTACAATTACCCCCCTAAGGGTAATTTCGTGTACAAGGGCAAAATTGGTATTATCGGAGGAATATTCGGGAGAATCAAAAAGATTCTATCGAGTTTAACACCGTTAGAGCGATTTGTAAGACGCATACCTCAGGGGGGTTTTCGTAATTACGAGAACGTGAGGGGGATTTTCGTTATTTAGGCTTACCTTAGGGGGGTTTTGGTAATTTGCCCTATAATAAAACAAAATTAAGTCTTTCAAGATCGAAATCAATATCGCTAAATAAAGATATGAATTACAAATATGTAGTAATAAAAAAACAGGGAGCTAGAGACAACTCCATACAGTAAAATATATGTATTGGGCGAATTGCATATAACCCCAAGGAGGATGACTTATTTGCACTCCTACCCAGACTAAAATCACTCGTACAAAGACAAAAAAAAAAAAAAAAAAAAAACTCATCCCCTTGGCTCTTGTTCAAAATACCCCTCACAATATAATTTACATCAGCTTTATCCATCATGTCCCAAGTTAACAAATATTACACATTAACCCCATATTTTTATAAATATATCACATTAACCCCATTTTCACAATTGTTTTCATGAATTTTTTTCTTTCCAACCGCTAACTGGGGTTAACCGCCAGTCTCCGGCGTTGACTTTGTTTTTTTTTTTTTTTTTTTTTTTTTTGTTTTTTTGGATTTTTTCCCATAATTGTTTTTCCCGTCAGTCGTCGGCATTGACATTTTTTTTCTTTAAATCACTACATTAATTTTACTGTCAAACAATAAAATTAGTGTCTGAGACAGTAATATTACTGTCTCATACAGTAAAATTACTGTTTGGGACAACAATATTGTAGGCTAAGACAGTAACATTAATATTAACACAACAACATTACTATCTGAGAAAATATTATTAATTTTCAGATAGTAATAATACTGAAAATATTTTTAAAAACGTTAAAAAGAAGTTCAATGTCGGGGATTGTCGGTCATCGACAATGAAGGTCAGAATTGGTAATTGGTAAAATTGGGGATAAATTAGGGTATAGATCATCAAATTGGAGTTGAATTGAGGTTTCAGGGAGTTAGGAGAAATTTTTGTGTATATGAAAAAGTTTTCTTTATTACAAATAAGTTTGAATGAGGTGGATATATTTGCAAGACAAATAAATAGGATATCCGTCTTCTTTCAATCCATTGGAAGGCTTTAATATCCTTAAATAGTGTTTAAGGAGTGTGCTAAACCGAGCTTAGTTTTATGGGACATTATATATTAGTATTATTGTGTTTAATGCAATATAATTTATTTAAAAGATGTAGTTATCCCAAATTTTCAATAATTATATTTATAAAAAAATTTACAAAATAAAGATATCCAGGATTTAAAAAAAACAAAGATATAAACTAACTGAAATGTTAAATGTCATTTTAATTTTACTAATATCATGTTGACTTCTAACATGATTTTGACCATGTTTTAGGCTAAATTATGCAACTTGAATAAACAAGATTGAACGTCGGATGAGACAATTATGCATGAATGGATTACACTTTGAATTTTAGACGATGTTCATTGATTCATTCATATCGTTTTCATCCAACATCCAATCTTGGTGATTCAAGTTGGATTAGAAAGTTAACTCATTAAAGAACTAAACATTCAGTTTGAGTTTTGCCAAATTCAACCTTAAGACGAGTCAAAATCACGTTTGAAGTCGAAACTGTATTATTAAAAATGAACGACGGCATTTATCACATTGCCATAAAATAATCATGAACTTTAACTCAACTATTTCATTTATATTTGCAGTCAACCAAACTAACAAATAAATTATTATAACTAACGTAACTTACGCATTTCAATAAGTTATCATTAGTATATATAATTAACAATATATAACTTTTAGAACACTTTTATTTAGTCACAGACTTTTTTATATTCTAATTAGTATTGTTTCTATTACTTTCTATCAAAATTCTTAAAATATTTTGAATTAAATTGTAAAATAATACCATTTTATATAAGAATAAGGACGAATGGCAAAAAGGCCTATCAAATGAGACTTAAATGCATTTTAGTCCAAAAAAAAAAACAGTCTCTCAATTAAACTCGTACCTTCCATATTATAATTTTTATTAATTCCACCCATTATGCTCTAACTTCATTAATATTACACATTGACCCCGGATTTAAACAAATATATTACATTAACCCCCAAAAATATTTTTTTTTCTGAAATGTTTTTTTTCCGGTCAGATTCCGGCGTTGACTTTTTTTTTTTTTTTTTGAAAACTTCTTTTTTCTTGAAATTTTTTTCCGGCCGGTCAACCACCATTGACCGCTGGTCTCCGGCGTAGACATTTTTTTTTTGTTTGAATGTTTTTTTCCTTAGAAAAAAAATATTTTAATTAATATTACTGTCTTGGCTACTAAATTACTGTCTCAGACAATAATATTACTGTTTAGGACACATATTATGAATATTATTTTGCCAAATAGTAATATTGTTAATATTATTGTCTAAGACAGTTAGCAGCCAAGGCAGTAATATTAATTCAAATAATTTTTTTTATGGAAAAAAAAAATCAATTAACAGTTAAATTACTGTCTCCGACAGTTAAATAACTGCTGGAGACAGTAATTTAGCAACGAATACAGTAATATTAATTAAAAATATTTTTTTAAGAATAAGAAAGTTAATTAACAGTTCTATCTCCGACAGTTAAATAACTGCTGGAGACAATAATTTAGCAACGAATATAGTAATATTAATTAAAATATTTTTGAAGAAAAAAAAAGTCAATTAACAGTTAAATTAGTCTCCGACAGTTAAATAACTGCAGGAGACAGTAATTTTGCACCCAAGACAGTAATATTAATTAAAATATTTTTTTAAGAAAAAAAATAATTATAAAAAAAAAAAAAAAAGTCAACGCCGGAGACCCGGCGGTCAACGGCAGTTGACTGGCCGGAAAACAAATTTCTGCCGTTGACCGCCGGAAAAAAATTTCTGGGAAATTTTTTTTTTTTTCAAAAAAAAAAAAAAACAAAATCAACGCTGGTCAACGGCGGCGGCCGGCGGTCTCCAGTGGTGGCGGGTCAAAATTGAGGTCAAAATTGAAATTATGGTTAAAATTGGTTAGTTGATGAAATTGGGCTAAATTGGGGTGTAAATCATGAAATTGGAGTTGAATTGGGTTTCAATGAATTGGGGGTAATTTTGGTATATATAAATGGATTTTCCTTATTTGCAAATAAGTTTGAATGGGCTGGATTTATTTGAAAAACAAAAAAGTTGGATGTCCCTCTTTTAATTAAGTGGTCTTGTCATGGGCCTATTTGCCATTTGCCCTAAGAATAAATCCTATATAGGAACATATCTTAGTATTGTTATCGTTTAATGGAAAATAATATATTTATGCAAATTTTCTAATTTTCAACAAAGTACGTCCTAGGATTCGTTATGTAATAAATAGTAAAAATAAGTATACGGTTTCTTCCTAAATTTCCTGTAGTTGTTTCATCCATGTTTTCTAATAATGTAACCTAGGCTAATAAATGAAACATTTAACTCCAAAACTAATTATATGGAGAATTTTTCTTTAGTATAATTTTATTTTATCGTTAATATATGTTGATTATTCAATATTCATTCTTTGATGAAATATCCCAAAATGTCTAACTTAACTCAACAAAACTTCTACTACATCTATTAAGGAAAAAAAACGTAAATCACGTTCGTAGCACGTGGTACTTACTAGTATAAAAGAAAAGCAGAAAAATCATTCTTTAACTTAATCGTTGGAGCTTCTACATCAGGAAACAACCTCCTGGTATTGTAGGTTTGACGGCCGACCCAATTCCCTGATGAAGTCAAAACTTAAAAGTCGACGTTGCCAGACCAGGCTGATGTCACGACCCTCGTCATCACCACGAGAAAACGGAGTCGGATCACTATTAAACACATTGAAGCTCAATCCATTAACCTTATACTACAGTCTTACAACACATTATATTTAACATATAGAGTTAATTGCATTTACTACCCTTATGAAAATCACAACTGTGCGATTCCCCCCTGTCATAAAAAAATTAACAAATACCCCCCTACACTTACATTTAGACTGCACACTCAACCCATTTATCTTTTCCCCTTTGACCAGACATAAAAAGACCAAAATACCCCAAGGAGATTTGTTATATTACATGTTCAAAATATTTTCATTATGTTTAATTTTAATTCTATTTCATTTTTATTTAAATAAAATACACAAAAATATTATTGAATTAAATATAAAAAAAATAATTAAAAAATAAATAATGTTTTAGCCTGTCCTCAGCCACCCATCCAAAATCATAATAACTCTTCACCCACCGCCATTGTCTGTTATTTTTCCCACTTCAAATCCAAACCCTAGTAGCTCTACTTTCAAGACCAAACCCTTGACAAATAATAATCCATCCCTAACTCAAGACCAGCTGCTTTTGTCGCCGCCGCCCGCCGAGCGATAATCTAGGCCAAATTGTTCCATATTCGCCTCCGCCTCCGCCTCCAATAACTTTGTCTTTGCCGTCGCCGCCACCGAGTGACAATCCAAGTCTAAGTGTTCCTAATCATTATAATGTAATCTTCTTTCCTCGTTGTCTTCTATGTTCTTCGCCATGAACGTGTTTACTGAGCAACCCAAATACCGGTGACAACAAGAACTGTGACTATGAAGATGAAGATATTCGTTGTTTTACCCACATAACACCTTTTTTTTTAATATTTATCTTTTTTGATTGGATTTTAATTAAGTTCTAAAAAATTGCAATTTAACCTCCCTTAAGTTTCTGCAATTTTTAAATAAAAATTCAATTTTGTTCCTTAACTTTCAAAACTATCTATTTAAGGACAGGAATGTTTTTATTGCAAAACCCCTGGGTATTTTTGTCATTTCATAGGCAAAAGAAAAGAAAAACTCGCACAGGCAGCGAGTGAGCCTCACGATCTGCCCTGAGGGGGGCTTTTGCCTTTGAATAATAAACATAGGGGGTATTTGCTAATTTTTTTATGACAGGGGGGAATCGCACAGTTGCGATTTTTACAGGGGTAGTAAATGCAATTAACTCTTAACATATAAGTCCAACCTTTGAATTAATGATATAAACTTTCTAGGGTAAATTCTACTTTACCCCCTCGTACTCTGCCCAAGAACCACTTTACCCCCTCGTACTCTCAATTTTATCGATTTACCCCCTTGTACTTGTACAATTTCCCAATACAACCCTCTTCGTCAACTTTTTTCGATTTTGACTCTAACGCCATTTGGTCAAGAGTCAAAATATTGACGTAAATATTGATTTTTTTCGATTTTGACTCTCGTGATTAGAAAAGAGAAAGTTTCACACATTCATATTTTTTTTTCTTTGCACTGGGTGGAATCGATCAATTTTTGGGTCTTGATTTTTACTAAGTTAGGGGTTCAATTTGGGGATATCTTGGAAGTGGAAGTGGTGGGAGAAGAAGAAATGACAATATTGACTGAGGAGAAACGACGTGTTATAGGCAGTGGCAATTTTGTAATTTACAGATTTGATTAAACGGCGTCAGAGTCAAAATTGACAAAAGTTGAAGGAGAGGGTTGTATTGGAAAATTGTACAAGTACAAGGGTAAATCGATGAAATTGAGAGTACGAGGGGGTAAAGTGATTCTCGGGTAGAGTATGAGGGGGTAAAGTGGAATTTACCCAACTTTCTAAAATATATAAACTTATGTATCATTGAATTGGACGTCAGATCAATAATACAGCACAAATTAATGACTGGTCATAAATGAATGTCATACAAATTATTGAACAATGGCTTAAAAAATCTCAACTACCAGATGCTCATCATCTTGAGATTGCCAAGTTTAATTTATAAATAATTTATTAGAAGTTGATGATTCAAAACCATATAAATAATAAATATTCAATATAGATATAATATTTTTCCATGTTTAACAAGTCATGATGTATTACAAGTTTTCTTTGACTTTATATCCGATATATATATATAACCCAAGCAGTTAGAGAAGTAGCCCAAAAGAAGAAAAAAAGAAGTAACAAATAATGGATGGGCTGTATGTAGTAGCACCTTCTCAATCTCAATTTTGTTCATGTCCATTTTATGGTACACCAAAACCTCACAAGGTAGAAGAACAAATCCTCCCCTGCCACCTGGTCCCCTCGGGCTTCCAATCCTCGGATATTTGCCGTTTCTCGGCAACAATTTATTCCAAAAATTCACGGAATTGGGACACAAATATGGTCCAATATACAGTATCTCTCTCGGGAAAAAATTCTGTGTTGTAATAAACTCACCATCACTCTGTTTTCGCAAATCGCGACATTCCTGCAGTAGGAATCGTTGCGACTTACGGTGCGAACGACATCGTCTTCTCCGAGCTCAATTCAAAGTGGCGAGCGATGAGAAAAATATTCGTTCAAGAGATGATGAACGCCAAAAGTCTCGATGCATCCTATAATCTTCGCAAGGATCAGGTTAGAACGGCAGTTAGACAAGTCCACGCTAAGATTGGAATGCCCGTCGAGATCGGACCGTTGATTTTCCGGACCGAGCTAAAGGTCATGATGAACATGTTGTGGGGCGGGAAATTTGAAGGCGAAGAGGGCGAAAGAATTGCGTCTGAGTTTCTGGCCGTGGCACCGAAGCTTGTTAATTTGTTCGGAAAGCCGAATATTTCCGATTTCTTTCCAATTCTTGCTGGGCTTGATATTCAAGGAGTAAAAAAACAGATGGAGACTTATATGCAAATTGTCGACAAGATTTTCGAAACCGTTATCACCCAACACGAAATGAATTTATCCGGAGAAATCAAAGAAGGGAAGAAAGATCTTCTCCAAATCTTGTTGGAGATTCAAAATAAGAAAGATTCAGAGATGTCAATCAGTCGCGCCGCAAACAAATTAAGGCAATATTTATGGTACGTGCCTTATTCTTAAGTTACAATTCAGGTAGAAATTATTCGTATATCACTATGTATATCATTTATTTGAGAAAGCCGTTGAACTAAGTTGATTTTACTGCAACTATCCATAATTACCAAAAACCCCACTGCTGTTTGTTTCCGTCTTGCATTGTCCCCTTGTGGTGCAAATTTTAACTTACAATTTTTGATTTCATGGAATATTTCACAAAATACCAACTTTAACCTAGGGGGATGGTAATATTTATTTCATGACAAGGGTAATTGTTTTTTTATTCTTTAAATTAAATATGACCATTTTGTATCAGAGAGGATCTTTGGTAATTGAGGGGTTTTTTGGTAATTAGACCTTACTTCAGTGTTTTCTTTAGCAATTTACCTCATTCAAAAGATTTGCTTTGTCGAATTTTAGGATACAGTGACAGGAGGGACCGATACTACGGCTATAACACTTGAATGGGCAATGGCCGAACTTATGAATAACCCGGTTGCGATGAGCAAGGCGCAGAAAGAATTATCGGAAGTAGTGGGATTGAACGACATTGTTGAAGAATTCCATATTCCAAAATTGAAATATTTGGAAGCAGTTATAAAAGAAACAATGAGGTTACATCCAACAATACCTCTCTTGATTCCAAGGTCTACTTCGCAATCTTCCACCGTCGGAGGATATACAATCCCGAAGGGTACTACGGTCTTTATAAATGTTCGGTCTATCCAAAGAGATCCTTCGATTTGGGACAAGCCATTGGAATTTAGTCCGGAGAGATTTCTTGACGACACGATTGAGAAATGTGATTATAGAGGTAACTATTTTCATTATCTACCGTTTGGATCGGGAAGAAGGATTTGTGCCGGGATGCCCCTTGCGGAGAGAATGCTGATGTATTTGCTGGCCTCATTTTTGCATTCTTTCGATTGGACATTAGGACAAGGGAAAACACTTGATATGTCCGAGGCGCTTGGGATTGTCCTGAGGAAAGGTACACCGTTGATTGGTGTTCCAAGTCCTCGGTTATCTGTTTCAGACCTATATGATTAGTCACACGTTGGTTAAGAATAATAATTGTTGCGGTACTTTCGTTCTGTTTCTGTGATTTTATTGCTAAGTACTGTTTTATTGTTATGTAATTTTACTATAACAAGAATACGTTGTTTTGATAAAATATAAATGTTATTAGTATTCATGTAATATAATAATGTATTTAAGGGTAATTTTGTATTTTGAGTGTTTTAGTAAATAAGAAATAAGATCTTAAAGAAAAAAGGTTGGGTTGAGGTACTTTTTTAAAAACATCTTATAAGCTTCCTAACAGCTTATTTTTGAAAAATAAGATATTTTCTAAAATTTTTACCAAACACTTTTAAACAGTTTATGATGTTTTAAGGAGCATATAAGCTTAGCCAAAGAGGCTCTAAGTTTCTAATGCTTCATTATCAAGAAAGACCTATAAAAGCCACAATTTCTTACAACATTAAGGGGGGACAAAAATTGGGCACAAAAGAATAAGAAGACAACTACGAACAAGGCGGAGATCTGACGGGGATCTGACAAATCTACAACATCATTTTCTTCTCTTATTTAGAACTATGCTCTTTTATATTTTTATGATGTTTTTCGTAGGATTAAGTAGTAGCTAATTTTCATCTAGAATTTTGTTGGAAACCCTATGTGGCGATTTTGAACCTACTTTTCTAATATTATGCAAGCTTGATTTATTGATTATTTCTTCTATGTGATTTTATTTAGTGCATGAATCTGGTCAATTTATTTTGCATCTTTTCTTCAGACCTGTGACCCGATTTTGACCTTGTTTGAGTCCTAATTAGGGTAATTTGTGTGAGATAATAATTGTAGTCCGTTGAAATAGCTTTCCAATCCACTAAAATCAGGTGATTTAGAGACCGAATGAGAGGGATATGCTCGAAATAGTGGACACTGTCAAAGCTGTTGGGGGATTCCTTCTTCCAATTTGATTTTAATTCTTTAGTTGCAGTTTTCCTTTCTTTTTGATCATTTTCCCTTCATGTCCACCTAATTCACGATTTCACCAATAAAATAGAAAATCTATCAATTAAAGCACGAATATAATTAAATTTAATCAAAAGATCCACGTAAAACAAACGTATTGAGTGTAATTACTAGACTTAACAGAAAACTGTCATCATCTAACAACTATGAATCTCTCCAAATAGAGCTATTATTTCTTTAACATGTTGTCGAGTCAAAAGGATGTTTGGCGAAGTTGCCGATGTGCGGAAACCAAGAGAGTAATTGAAATATATCAAATTTATAAACTTTTTTCCAGAAAAATATGAAGTTTATAATTATCTTTCATAATGAAAGGAACGGAAAAACCGACTTGGTCAAATTTCGTTTTTTAAATCCCATGGTTATTGTCTCATAACAGTCAATCTATAGGAAGATATGTCACAAGATGAAAGACGCGATCTACAAAAACATATTCGTTAAAATCTAGTCATTATAGTCACGAATTTCACAAGTATTTGGGTATGTGTATTTTCTACCAAAAAAGTGTTTACGACAAACATATACGATAGTATTTCAAACAGTTGTTTTTAAATATTATTATTGTCGTTAGGGAAATTGCAATTGCAAACTACATTTGCATCAATATTGTAACTAAACTCAACAAACCAACACACTGATCAGAAATTTATAGTTCACAAATATTAAATTACCAATGTAATACATGTACACACTTAATGAAAAAAAAGTACTCAAACAATTTACTTTACATCAGAGAAAAAAGAAACACTAAGACAGAAATAAAAACAAACGACAATCAATTCAAAACAACATTAGACAATTGAGATTCAACGAAATCCCAAAAACCAAAAAAAAAAAAAAAAAAAGAGAATTGTACTAAACAGTAAATAAGTATCCTTCATAGATATAATAAGGGTAAATAGCACTCAAACTCCCTGTGGTTACAAGTTTTTTGAGATGACCTCCTGTGCTCGTAATATCAGCACATAACCCGCATGTGGTTTAAGAAGCCTTCATTTCAAACAGACGTCTTAAATGCCGTGGTTTTTTTTTTTTTCTTCTTTTCCTTGACTTCGGACGGCTGTCTGGAGTTTTATCACATTTCTCGGATGGCCGTCCGAGATCTTGACCAGTCCTTCTGACGTTGACTTCTGCAATGTTGTCCACCTTTTCTTCTAAATTGCAGTTTTTACCCTTAATGTATTAAATTCTTCACTTCGTGCCTAAAACACAATAAATCAAAACATTAAGCACCCAATATCAATAAAATACACCTTAAAACTCTAATTATAGGATACAATTAAGTGTAAAAATATACACCTAACACACCCCAAACTTGAACTTTTGCTTGACCTCAAGCAAACTAATCATAAGCAACGAAATCAACTAATGCATCTCATCACATAGATTAATGACCAACTTTATGTTTTCAGAACTTGCAATTGTAGTGATAATTCCTAAACATTCGCAAGCTTGTAATTCGAAAGCACTTAGTTACTTCCCATTGTCAAAAATCACAAATCATGCATTGCTTCAAGCATCCAATATTTAAAAATTAAAAATAGAAAAAAATTATGCTTACATACATATGTTTGACTCCAAAAATACTCACCAAATTCTTCTACTCTACTACTACCGAATATTAAGCTATTGGGATCATTGGGGCTTTTTGGCTTTCAATTGTTAGGCTTTTTGGTGGGAGAATTATACTTTTGGTCCCTCATGTTTGGCCCGATTTCACTTTTGGTCCCCCTTGTTCCAATGTGAACAAAGTTCACCTCCAAGTTTCATTATTAAATACTTTTGGTCCCCACCGTTACATGTGCGTAAACAAGTAACGGAAAACACTACTATGGGGTGAAAATTGAAATTTTAAATTTTTTTGGGGCTAAAAAATAATTATAAATTTAAAATAGACTACTTATAATTAATTTTTTTATATAAGTATAATGAAATTTATTTAGTTAATTTTTTTATTATTAAAAAAATAATCGTGAGTAGTATGATTAAAACTAATATTAAGTATAATTCACAATAATTTATTTAGTTGATTTCTTTTTTTTATTATTATTAAAAAAAAAAAAAAAGACCCGATAGGGTCACTTCGGATTGTTTAAAACCATTGTAGAGGTACTCATTTTCCTTGTGTTAGTCCCTCAAGGTTTCAACGATGCCCCAAAACTATTTATCATAGTGGAATAACAAAATCTTCTTGGCCCAAAAAAAAATTATCATTAAAAAGTTAATTGTAAGTAGTATAATTATAATAAAATTAAGTATAATTAAAAATAATTTGTTTAGTTAATTAATTTGTTTGCTATTATTTTTTTTATCGTAAGTAGTATAATTAAAAATAATATTAAGTATGATTAAAAATAATTTGTTTAGTTAGTTATTTTATTCTGATATGTTAAATCCCACACCAATTTTATCAAATCATACACACAATTGAAAAATTTTCTCTCTCTAAAATATCATCTTCTCCTTCCATCCTTCTTCTTTTTCCCTAACGTTTTTCACAAAATCACACACTAAAAACGTCCGTTTCATTCCAAGTTCGAATTTGAGAAAAATATTCATGTGTTCAAACTAAAATAAAGTTGGAATTTGAGAAAAAAAATCGTATTTATATGAATTTAAATAATTAAAAAAATAATGAAATTGAAAAATATTAAATAAACCTAAACTCACTTTTTATGATTATTCACGTGAAAGATAAACAAATTTTGAGTGAATTGAAAAAAAAATCATCATAGAAAAAAGTTAGAGAGAATATAAGTAGAGAGAGATTTTTTTTTTTTAATTTATGTGTGGGATTTAGTAAATTTTAGTGTGAGATTTAGTATGCCCCTATTTTATTATTAGAAATTTAATTATAAGTATTATTATTATAATAATATTAAGTATAATAAAAAATAATTTGTTTCGTTAATTTCTTATTTTATTATTAAAAATTATAAGTAGTCTATTTTAAATTATTTTCGGTTACTTGCGGGAAAATTATATTTTTCGTCCTCATACTTTACCCACCTTTTCAAATTGTCCCTAAACATTTTGGAGTTACAAAAGTAGTCCTTAATCATGCCATTTTTTGACAGAATTCGTCTGCCGTTAATTTTTGCAGTTAAGTTGGATGGAAAATGGCATGTGCCTCTCACATGCCTTCAATTTACAACACTGCATGAATATGGACTTTTAACAAAACGCATTGCGTCTTGTTAAAACAGATTTTTCGTAATTAAAACTTGATTGAAATTCGAAATTATATAAATTCTAAAAAACAAAATCGATATATATTGCTTTAAAATATTTTGAGAAATGTTATTTAAACAATTGAAATATTGTTTTAAAAAAGATGAAATATTGCTTTCAAAATCAAGATTTTCGTAATTCAAATGAAAACATTGTTTAAAAAAATGAAAATTTGATCCGAATAGGCGGAAGAAACCTCCATTTCAATCTTTACCCTAATTTAATAATGTAAAACTTGATAAATTGTTTCGAAATATTTTTAGAAGTATTGTCTAAAATAATAATATAATCTTTTAAAACTGGAATTTCTTGAATCCAAATGAAATTATTGTCTGAAATAAAATAAAAATTCTGATCGTAATAGGCGGAGTAAGAAAACTCAGTTCCAATTTTCACCCTTATTTAATAATCTAAAACTCGATATCTTTTAAAAATAAATTCAGAAATATTGTTTTAAAAAACATAATATTGTCTAAAAAAATAATATCGTGTTTTAAAATTGGAATTTTCGGAAATTGAATGAAAATATTATTTTAAAATAAAATAAAAATTTGATCAAACTAGGCAGCATAAGAAAACTCTTTTCCAATTTTCACCCATATTGAATGGTTTAAAACTCGACATATTGTCTCACAAATTGGGATTTTTGGAATTGACTTGAGGTGAAAATTGGAATGGAGATTTCTATTTCCCCAATTCCTATCGGGTTGTTTTATTTTTGTTTGAAACGATATATTTTAATTGAATTCCAAAAATGCCGATTTTGGTACAATATTTTAAATTTTTAAACTATATTTTTATTTTTTAAACAATATTTCCGAAACGGGTTGATTTTTTTGGAATTTACGTGATTTCGATTTTATATTAAATTTTAATTAAAAATAATAATTATAAAAAATATGTTTTAACAATACACAAGGCGTCGTGTTGAAAGTGCATTTTCATGTAATGTTGTAAATTGAAGGCATGTGAGATGCACATGCCATTTTCCATCTAACTCAACTGCAAAAATTAACGGCGGACCAATTCTGTCAAAAAATGGCATGATTAAGGACTACTATTGTAACTCCAAAATGTTTAGGGACAGTTCTGAAAAAGTGGGTAATGTATGAGGACGAAAAATGTAATTTTTCCGTTACTTGCTAATGGACATGTAATGGCAGGGACCAAAAGTGTTTAAAATTGAAACTTGGAGGTAAACTTTGTTCACTTTGGAACAAGGGGGACCAAAAGTGAAATCGGGCCAAACATGAGGGACCAAAAGCGTAATTCTCCCAAATTTTGGTTCAAAGTAGGAAATATGGGTATAAGTAGCTATGCTTCTCGAATTGAGGTGTTTTTGCCAAAATGTGAAAGATAGGCCTTTGAAACAATGAATTCACCTCTAAAGATTTAATGAACTCGATTCTCAAGAGTTCAAAAGGTTCTACTTTTACTCTTGGGAGAATGGATCGAGCTTTCAAAATAACTCAAATCTTAGTCCTCTTTCTCTCTTCCAGTCTCTTCTTTTATTCTTCTTCTTCTTCTTCTTTCTTTTTTTATTTTATTTTATTTTATTTTATTTTATTTATTTTTATTTTTATTTTTATTTTTATTTTTATTTTATGTTATTTTATTTCTTTCGAAGAGAAAAGAAGGACATTAATGAATTTTTCCAACCAAACTCCAAGGGGTAATTTCTTTATCAAGTATTGCTAAAAGAAAGAACACCGTTTCTCCAAGGCCCAAATCAAGGTTCTACGGATAATTTCGATAAAATGTCGGCTTGCAAAGGCTCAAACGGTTCGTAGAAGGCCCAGATCACTCACTATACAATATTGCGTATCATAAATTTCCGTAAGTTGCCATCGAGTATTAGAGGCGTACTTTGGCGTCTATTATCAAAATGATTGATGAAAAATATCTCTCAATTATTATCCAACTTTCAATCCTAGGTCACGACATGTTATTTAAAATTGACTTATCCTGTTTGTTCGAGGTTTAATTGGACACTAAGAGCTATAAAGTTGGTTGTAGTCGAAAGAAAATGTCCCATTCAAGAATGAGTAGTTATTTGTGTCTCTATTTTCAACCCAAATATTTAAGAAATCGATGAGAATTTGAAAGATAGACTAATATTCTTATGTATACGTGGTCAATAAACCCAAGGATCATCATACTACAAGAGATATCCATAGTATGTGCTTCTCCACAATTGAGTTTATCCCGAATTCATTATATTGAAGTTAGTTAAATAGAGACTTTGTCTACTTAAGATAGATATTCGATGTTCTTAATTCTTTTGGCCATATCACATTGCTATTATTGATCACAAATGAGGTTTCGTAATCCCTTTGAATACTCTATCGTTTGTCTTATCCATTGTGAGACTCTATTTTAGCTTCTACCATCCACTTTTGTTTACCTACTTTTTGAGGTTCTTATTTCTTTCGAAATTGATTCAACTCTTATGAGATTTATAATCTCGTTTCAATTCGGATATACCTTTCGTCAGACTTCTCAGTCCTTTGAGTACTACATCACTTGATTTGGCTTATCTTAATCTCGTTTTCATTTATGATCTAGGGTGAGACAAATGCCTGAGAGTTCATTTACTCAATTCTTTTATCATTTTATTGAATCCAATTTTGCTTCATTGCTCTATGTGGAATCTTCTATTATGGAGTAAGAGAACCATATTCTCTTAGATTAAACTATTATGAGATTTCTATTCTCATTCGTTTTTATTACACTCTTGTGAAATTTCTCATCTTATTTAAATTTGGTTATACCTTTTGTTAGATTTCTCATTTCTTTGAGAACTCTATCACTCGGCTTACTTGAATCTCGTTTTCATTATTGCTCAAGGATGAGCCAAATTTTCTGAGACTTCCTTTATTCAATCTTTGTATTCATTCCATTGAAAATGGCTTTGCTTGCTTGCTCTGGAACCTTCTGTTCCGGTGCGAGAGGACCATATTTATTCTCCCACTCGCATCGGTTCAGCATGAGAATGAGATAATGTACTGACTAATCCCATTTCTAATCATAATTGATTCTTCCTTTCTAGTTTCAATATTTTATGGTCTTGATTACCAATTTTTCTTGAGGTCTTTAACTCTTGAATATCTCATCTCGATTATTGATCATGAGTGAGATTCCTCATCTCACTTAAATACTTTATGATTTCGGTTCCATATTATTCGTGGTTTCTCATTTCTTTGAACACATTATGATTCAACTGTCCTATGTTGCTTCATATTATTCCAGTTCTATTGTCGATCATGACCATTAATAATTTAGTGCACAAGTTTTGACCTTCCTTTTGACTAGCACTTATTCAGATTTTGCGGTTTTCACCTTGAATTGTTTTGCCGAATATCCTATGATATTGAATTTCATGCACCAAGTATCCTTTCAAAGCTTGTGATCCTTTGTTTTCTATACTTGACTTGTCCATGAAAAGTTTGTATAGTAATATGACTTCGAACTTCGAGAAAGTATGTCCACTCTTGAAATATTTTGAGCTATTCGAGTTATTGATTTTATTCGTTGAGGCACATCAGAGCAAAATGCTATGTTGTGGGGGCCACCTCTTGAACCTAAGGGACAAAGTACTGCATTGGTTGGAGCCATCTTTTCTTATTAAACTACCTTTAGAATTATAGTCTTGACAATTCATCAATATAGTCATCTATGTTCACTGGTTATTTGCAGTTCTATTCGGTCAATGTTAGGATCTAAACACTGTGTGGAATGAGTTTAAAGTACGAGCACTGTAGACGATTGCATCGAATCGAACACGATGAGTTAAAGAACGGCTACAAAAATGTGACCTATTTTATTAAATAAATTAGAGAGAGGCCATGATCAACTTTCGATACATATAAATTTCCTGATTTGTCCGCCGGTTTCAGGCGTTGATTTTTTCAAAAAAAAAATATTCTTTTATTCTTTCTGCCGCCGCTGACCGGAGGCGTGGACTTTATTCCTTTTTTTTTTTTTAATGTTTTGTTTTTTTCTTTAACATCCTTTTGCCCCGTTTAAACAACTGTTGTTGTGGTTTACAGTCATATTAACTATATTACTGTTTAACACAGTAATATTAACTATACTACAGTTTAACTTACTCTCTAACAGAGTAATATTAACACAATAAAAATCACTATTATTTATTAATAGAGTAATATTAATATGTTGACCGTTCAACAAAGGCAAACATAGTAAAAGAAACCAAAAGAAGTAATATTGATGTGGTTGGGAGTAATATTACTGTCATCTAACAGTATTACTGTAACACCAATAATATTACCGTCAACCACATTAATATTATTGTGTTTACAGTAATATTATAATAGTAGACAGTAATATTATTACGTTAATCGGTCAACAAATCAAACAAAACAAAAAAGTCCAAAAAAAATAATATTGATGTGGTTGACAGTAATATTATTGTGTTTACTGTAATTTTACCGTCAACGACAGTAATATAATTACGTTGACCTCTCAACAAATCAAATTAAAAAAATAAAACCAAAAAAATGATAATATTCTTGTGGTTGATAGTAACTGTAGTAATTATACTGTCAACGGCATTACAATTACTGTCAGTGACAATATAATTACTGTTAATGACAGTACAATTACGGTCAACGTTCAGCGGTCGACGTAAAAAAAATGGATACAAAATTAATGACCAAGTCAAAACCATTTTTCTTTTCAAAGCTCACAGGTTAAACCAAATCATGTAATGTACGTAATAGTCCCTTATGGACTCTGCCCGTTACCGCACACAGTCGGTTAAGTTATAGTTCCTTATGAACTCGGCCCGTGACCGCACAAAGCGATCCCGTTATAGTTTGATCGATCATGAGCTCCGCCCGTGACTGCGCACAGCCAGTCCCGTTATAGTCCGATCAACATGGACTCTGCCCTCTTTACGGGGTGCTACCCCGAAGGAAAAGTTACCTCCTGCGCAGGTTTTCGGTCTTTCACTGCGGAGCTAGTCAAACCCAACTTAATTTCATTTCACCACGTACACGTCCACAACCAGTTCGAACCGTTTCACTTTATCAAAACACCTTCCCAAAACCAATACTTTGAAGTAAAGGCTTTCAGAAAAGATCGATTGGAGTAAACAAACACCATAAACCACATGTACATTCAAATAATATTAAAAACTTTAAAACCAAAACCCCTACCTGGAATTCGTCAAACCAATCCACATAAAGGCATCACGTCGTTCAGCAATACTCATAAATAAAACCTAAGCAATAATTAAAATAAAATTTTAAATTTAATTATACAATTCATCAAATTAGAATAACTCTCTGCCAATATATGTGTATCCTACTCATTGCAATCCATACACCATCGTACTATCACATATACACCCATATACTACACATATACTCTCACGTTTTAAAACCGCCGTTCTCTTTCTATATGTAACTCTATTTTCAAGTTTAGGGTTTCCTAGCCCACTAACTAAGGATTTATATCTTATATATAAAAGGGGTAACGTCGGTTTCTTTTTTAGAGAAACCCTAGGGTTTTTTGGGATAAAATCTTTTTCTCTTCCCTCCTACTCTCTTCCGTATCCCTCATCTTCCAAAACCGCCTTCAACTTCTGATCCACGTCTCCTTCCTCCCCACACTTCTCTCCTTTTTCTTCTCCTTCCACGTCTATTTCCTCCCCCCACTTATTTTTCAGTTTTTTTCCTTTATAAACGAATCAGCAACTATGAACATTATTCATGCATACAGCTTTCGAGATTCCCCTCAACGTCTCTTCCATCTTCGGCGGCGGTTATTTACTGTAAGCAAGGCTTACATACGCCCTCAATTTAATTTTTTACATCCCTCAATTTATTTTTTTACATGAATGTAATGTACGGTCATTCTGTTGATATTTTGTCCTGCGTGGAAGTTTAATTCATGATTCTCTTACAGGATGGCTCAGAATTCACTTATCTCAGCCAAATCAAATGTGGTAGCATAGATTGGGTGATTAGAGTTCGTCTCTTGCATCTATGGATCGTGCCTAATAAAAGCATTGAGATGGTTCTCATGGATCAGAATACGTCGGGTGATCAAAAATATCTTATCGGTTAATTCTATTAATAGTTCCTGTAAACTTTTTGGTCTATATTTTATTCCACAAATTTATTATGTTAGTTTAACCTTCCAGATGTGATCAGTCATCTTATTCCACGGTCTGATACTAAGGAAATACAAAGGGATGGAAAGACTCACAAGCTAATGGGTCTTATTCTTCAAGATCTAGAGTATTTCCCCTGCTAAGTCTAATTTGTTTATTATAATTCTGTATTTTTTTTTTTAATTTGATTCCAAAGTTGAATCATATTTGCATCTTACCACATAAATATATCTCATTTAAATTACATGGCCATCAAACTAAATTGTAGTTTATGGGACATTTGAGGAAAACAAATGTATTTTTTGCTAAATCCATGTTCATCAAATAGGGAAAAAAAATAGGGAAAAAAATTTCTAAACTAGACCAGAAATTTAAGTAATTGTTTTTGATAAAGCAATTCCATGTTCATCAAATAGGGAAAAAAATATTCACGTTGTTAATCAGGCAAAATATGCAACAATTTTTATATTCGTAAGTCATACCTATCATATGGTGTTTCATTTTTTGATTTGTGTACATATTTAATATATTTATAATTCATGTTTCTTTTAATATCAATTGTAGTTCTTACTAACTTGACAACGCATTTTTCTACAATATTTTTTGCTTCAATATATTTCTTATCAAAATAATTATATACAATATTTCCGAATAATTTTTTTCTAAAAAAAATTAACCGTGCATCGCACGGGTAGATTACTAGTAATTAAATAAACCAATAAATTCTATAATCATATAATAATAAAAACAAATAATAATTAACCATTAATAGATAATGAGGAAATATGCAATACACCCCTCAAATGGAAAATATTATGAACTAAACTTAATTGACTTTAAAGACTTTTTCCTACACCCATTTTTTGATAAGAATTTGTGAGACCCCCCTCACCCAATATGAGAAGACAAAATTGCCCTTTCTCTCTATTTTACATTTCATATCTCTCGCTTTTCTCATCTCGATCTCCCCCTCTTCTCTCGCATTAAAAATCTCTCCACGCTGCCAATCAATTTCTCTTCCGTCGATCAATCCAGGCGTCGCTCGTTATCATATATATCCAACGACATAAACATTTATTCATTTGGATCTAACTTTGGAAGTTCGTCGATTTATTGAAGATTCAAATCTTGTGGGAAATTTCAGATTTTAATTGGGATATGTGGTGATTTTGGATTTGTTGCTGCTGGGTTTCAAACTCCGTTGAGTTGCTGGTCTGGAACTAATTTTCACTGTGATTGAATTTTATTGTTATAAGTTTTGGAGAATTAATAGGTGACGAACTTTTGTGAAATGGGCGAGAAAAAATCGAAATCGTCGAATCAAAATATTTTTTGTCTATTGTAGTTGATAAAAATAACTAGAGTAGTCATATATAATCGTTTTAGCGTTATGTGTTGTAATTGAAACTCAATTATTAGAAGTCATGTTATCAGTGAAACTCAGTTACTCATATCATGATATAGTCACGTTCTAAATTATTCACTACAAGTTGACTACGATAGCAAGATTCAAACGGTGAACTTTGAGGGTTTCATTATTTTGTGTTATTGTTAGTTTTGATTATACAACAAATCATTTGCAAATTCGTTGTTTAGATTTTTTTTATCGTGTACAAATGTGTAGATATAGTTTCGTTGATTGTATGGCTTGGTTAAAAAAAAACCAGAGTAGTCACGTATAGTAGTCTTGTGGCTGCAAGCGGAACATAGGTGCTTTAGGTGTGTGGGTTGACCTCTCGTTTCGTATAGTATCGTACTTGTATACAATCATATTTTCATTCATATTTTCACACAGATATGTACAGATTATCACACAATTGGTTTTTTTAAGCATTTTGTTGGTCTATTTAGTAGGACTGTAAAATTTAACATGGAACCGGGTACATACATTTATATGTAGTCACATTCAAAGGTGTACACTTATCCTGATAAATATTTGTAGTCGTATATTATATTTTTTTTTTAGTTATATGCGGTCAAGTTGTTTGTCTAAATTAGTTTTATTTTACGACGAACATATAGAAGGAAATTATTGTCGATAATCGAAGGAAAAATGTAGGGAGAAACAATTTTTATTACATTTTGAAATAAGCAGCACTGAAATAGAAAAAAGAAAAACTCCAGTAGCCTTCTGAATTTGGAATATAATACACAAGTACGAAAAAAAAACAATTCATCATATTGAGTCACATTATTCATATGTGACTCCCATCGTACAATTTTTCGTCCTCCACACAATTTTTCTCACTCTCGAACAGTTGCTCGTTGGGATCATCGGCATTCATTTGTTGTTCCTCTAACGCCAACTTCTTTATAGCATCTGTCAAACGAATGTTATTGTTAGAACCACAAAGTGCATTGAATAGAATACCAAATACTACATTAACAGAAATATGACTACACATGACTCATATATGACTATTACAGAAATACGATATATCTGACTGCTTTTGTAATTTATTATATAATTTCACATATAGGATTATAAACGGCTAGGTTTTACATGACCATACACTAACTAAGCATGCCAACAATGTGATTACACACCGAATAATATGAATACACATAACTTCGAAGACATTGATAAACTGTTTGCTTAGTTTATATTCTTCAGTTACGATCAAATTAGCTCAAGTGACTACGTCTGAAAAAAGATACTAATCATACCCAACACCAAAGAAAAATTCTTATCAGCACCAAATATGACTATACATTACTATAGTGTAACTATACATGACTACTACAAAGAAAACCTACATATGACTGTAGTTGAAATTTTTCGTAGATATAACTACATATGCATTCAACTCACACATTAACACAATGAAAAAACATGACTTCACACAACTACACACACAAAACATAATATCAAGGGACAAAATAAACAGTACGACTGTATATGACTACATCTGTATTAACACATTGACTGAACATGACTTCACAACAGGACTGTATATGCCTATATCTGATTCTACCCACACATTAACACAACAACATCACATGACTCCAGAAGACTACACCCATAGAACATACATGCAGCATAAATGAACACACTTCAGATTTGTACCATTGTGGCTATATCAGTTATTTTGTACCCATTCAGCATAGAAGCAAAATCGTATTCAAATACTAGGTTTATGTTACAAATCCTTACCAGCGTCGAGATCCATAATGTCGCGAGAGATTGGGGCCTCGTTTGCGGTTCAAGAGTGATTTTCTCTTACTAGGTTTATGTTACAAATCCTTACCAGCGTCGAGCTCCATAATGTCGCGAGAGATGGGGGCCTTGTTTGCGGTTCAAGAGTGATTTGCTATTCACTTGGTTTTAGATTTCAATAATGTAATAACAAGTGCATATGACCAATGACACAACATATTTCTACACATATGGACTTCATAATAAAACATTAGGAGGTCCTCATCAAAAAATACAACAGTAATTGAACACATATATGTTTTACCCAGACAATTAACACAATTGCAGAACATGTGACCTCATAATATTAACACAGGACCCGCTGGTGAGAAACATTGTCACATCTAATACCAACACAATTTGAAAAATGCAGATATACCAAACATGACTATGTATTGGTACAACTATGTAGAACCTGCACACTTAACAAATGGGCAGAATATGACTCAATATGACTATAAGACATGGTCTTCTGGACTCAATATGCCTCAATATGACTCAATATGACTAAAAGACAAGGCATACTGTCAGGATCTGCATATGACTCAATATGACTATAAGACATGGTCTTCTGGACTCAATATGACTAGAAGACAAGGCATAATACCAAGAGCTGACTCCTATTTGACTATCGGAGACTCATACTGGTAACAAATATTATCGCACCACATTTACACAAAAATTTCAAACATGCACGCATTCCAAACATGACTGAATAAGAAATGAAAATTTGTTTAAATTGGCTACGAAACTTATTTGGATCTCCTGAAATAATTTATTTATTTTTACCAGTGTAAAAAAACAAAATCGCACCCAAATTTTAGCTATTTACCAACATCGAGCTTCCTGATATCTCGAGGCTTGGGTCCTCGTTTGCGCTTTGAAATTGCCTTCTTATGCATATTTAGGGTTTAGATTCTGAAGTGACTACTAATGGCGGAGTTCAAACTGTATATGACTATCAATGGGGGGTACGGATGGAGGGTTGCTGAGCAAAATAGGGTTTGATTTTAGTATGTGACTGGAGTTTTGAAGCGAATGTTTATGGTGGTGGAGGATTCA
The DNA here is from genome assembly GCF_056151865.1 of Erythranthe guttata. NCBI lineage: Eukaryota > Viridiplantae > Streptophyta > Magnoliopsida > Lamiales > Phrymaceae > Erythranthe > Erythranthe guttata. The sequence continues at coordinate 12,557,934 of NC_142537.1, forward strand.
ATTTTGTGCGGCGGTTCAGCGATGGTGATTCTCGTTTTTTTTTTTTCCGTTTTGGTAGCAGTTTTCTGGAAAGAATAATATAAAGCAGATTAAGCGGCATTAGACGCCTTGTTATTAGGGATTGTGATGAAAAATAGGTTAATTATTAAGGAGCGTGTTAATTGGTGGAAGGGTATCATTGGGATTATATTTTCTAGGGGTTTATCACAAAGAAAGAATAGATGGGTGGACATATCACTAGTTTTTATCTATAGGAGGTGGTTATTGCTAATGACCCCATAAAATAAAAACTAATATTTCACGGTCATTATACCTCAGGGGTTATTGTAATTTACCTATAATTTTATCATGACCTATCTTATGTAATTGGGAGATAACTACTGACTTGGAATTTCAATATTAATTAATCTTATTAATTATTCTTTTTATTTATCTCTTTTCAATTTTCTTTAGAGATACATCTTCTTTTATGACTGGTCAGAATAATATACCTTTAAATTTACAACAATAATTTTCTTAAAGAAATTATATTTAGTTAAGGAATGTTAAAATAATTGAGATTCTAGTGTATGAAGGTTCATTGATGAAAAATATTAAATTATCTATAAGTACCTATAATAAAAGCGAATTAAGTATTTCATGATTGAAATCAATATCGCTAAATAAAAGATATGAATTACAAAATTGTAGTAATAAAAAAACAAGGAGCTAGAGACAACTCCATATAGTAGGATATATTTATTCGGCGAATTGCATATAACCCCAAGGAGGATGACTTATTTGCACTCCTACCCAGACTAAAATCACTCGTACAAAAAAAAAAAAAAAACTCATCTTTTCGGCTCTTGTCCAAAATACACCTCACAATATAATTTACATCAATTTTATCCATAATGTTCCAATAACAAATATTGCTCATTAACCCCAGATTTTAACAAATAAATCACATTAACCCCTATTTTCACAATTTTTTTCATGAACTTTTTTTTTTCCGACCCGCTGATCGGGGTTGATCGCCAGTCTCCGGCGTTGACTTTGTTTTTCTTTTCGGATTTTTTCCCGTAATTGTTTTTCCCCTCAGTCGTCGGCATTGACTTTTTTTTTTTAAATCACTGCATTAATTTTGCTGTCAAACAATAAAATTAGTGTCTGAGACAGTAATATTACTGTCTCATACAGTAAAATTACTGTTTCAGACAACAATATCGTAGGCTGAGACAATACCAATAATATTAACACAACAACATCACTATCTGAGAAAATATTATTAATACTAAGATAGTAATAATACTGAAAAAATTTAAAAAAAAATGTTAAAAAACAGTTCAATGTCGGGGATTGTCAGTCATCGACATTGGAGGTCAAAATTGGTAATTGGTAAAATTCGGGATAAATTAGGATATAGATCATGAAATTGGAGTTGAATTGGGGTTTCACGGAGTTTGGAGAAATTTTTGTATATATTAAAGAGTTTTCTTTATTAGTAAATAAGTTTGAATGATGTGGATATATTTGCAAGACAAAGAAATAGGATATCCATCTTTCAAATTAAGTGTTTTTGTCATGGTTTTTGTTTTTTGCAATTCCCCCATATTTATTCATGTATCTTGAGTTATTCAATTCATATATGACATGTGAGACTAATATAATACTATATGATGGTGTTAAGATCTACACTCTCAAGACCTCACTCCAAAACCCTACTCCTTTAAGACCGTAAGAACGTACACGAGACGACGGATCTTGGTCCGGTGGCAGTAAGATTACAAACCATTAGTAGAAAAATGGTTTTTTACTACGACCATTAACCGTAGCACAAGGTATCAAATTCGTAGTAAAAAGGCTTTTGCTACGCATTTGCTACGAATTTGCCCCGTAGCATATACGGGCGTGACAAAAACTTTGCTACGGTAAATAACCGTATCAAATACATTTTTGCTACGGCAAATCCTAGTATTTACTACGACTTCAAAATTGTTCCGTAGTAAAAAGTACCTTCTATTACGGCTTTTTACCGTAGCAAACAATTTCGTAGTAAAAAGCAAAATTTCTACCGGTGAACGGAATTTAGTTAATGTAGAAGAGAGAATTTCCGAGAGAGTATCAATATATTATTAAAACGTAACACTATTAGGGTTTCTTGCGTTCATTTATATACAAGACCAAAGATCAATTAAGATCATTTAATTATGTTATTAATTGATACTAAATGTTGACCGTAATTGTGCTGTCACTGACACTAAATTAACGTCATTATACTGTAATGACAGTTAATTAACGTAATTGTACTGCCGTTGACAATACATTTATGTTATTGTGCTGCCGTTGACCGTAAATTAATGTAATATTATTATTTTTTTATTTTTTGTTGTTTCTTTTTATTTTGTTTGATTTGTTGACAAGTCAACGTAATTATTATTGTCAACACAATAATATTATTGTAATATTATTAATGTAATATTATTATTTTATTTTGTTTGATTTGTTTAAAGTAAAATAACTGTAAACACAATAATATTATTGTCAACAACATCAATATTATTATTTTTTAGGTTTTTTGTTTTGTTTGAGTTATTCACGGAGTAACGTAATAATATTACTGTCTATTATTGTAATATTACTGTAAACACAATAATATTAGTGTGGTTGACGGTAATATTACTGTTGTTATAGTAATATTGCTGTCAACCACCTCAATATTATTATTTTGTTTGGGTTTTTTTGTTTGTTTGAGTTATTCACGGAGTAACGTAATAATATTACTGTCTATTATTGTAATATTACTGTGGTTGACGGTAATATTACTGTTGTTTTTTTAATATTACTGTCACTCACAGTAATATTAATTCTTTTGGCTTTTTATTATGTTTACATTTGTTGAACGGTCAACATAGTAATATTACTCTATTACACAATAATAATGAGTTTTGTTGTGTTAATATTACTGTGCTAGACATTAATATAGCAATATTACTCTGTTAAACTCTAGTTTAGTTAATTTTACTGTGTTTAACAGTAATATAGTTAATATTACTGTCAATCACAACAATATTGTTGTTTAAATAAAAACAAATGTTACAGAAATTAAAAAAAATCGAAAAAGTCAACGTCGGAAACCGGCGAAAAAATCCGGAAGAAAAGAAAAAAATTAAAAAAAAATAAATAAAAAATTGAAAAGTCAACGCCGGAGACCGGCGGGAAAAAGAAAGTTAAAAAAAAAATTTTTTTGAAAAAAGAAAAAGTTTTGGGTCAAAATTGAATAATTTGTGAAATTTGGAGCAAATTAAAGTATGAGAGGTTATTTTAGTCATTTACAAAAATCTGGACCATGTGTGAACTTATTGATAAAAGAGTTTTTTGTCTTGATCTCTTTATGAATAAGTACCCATTGATGGGCTTATTTATAGTGACTCCATATATATATATATATATATATATATATATATATATATATATATATATATATATATATATATATATATCCTTATCTTTTAGCAATTTAAAATTGGTTTTTTATAAGTCATGAATGAATAAGTTGAGCTATCCATACTGATGATGCTAATTACTTAGATCACCTGGGGTGGTGTAGAAAATGAAATGGGAGAGCAAAGCGGATCAGTAGCTTGACAACTTGATGATCGTGAGGTACCTGCGATCATAGAACACGTGAGCTAAGCCGGGGGTGGATCCGGCGGAAACCCCTCCGACGCTCAAGTCAGACGTGCTGATCGTAGAAATAGTCCAGAGAATACGTATTGTAGTATTGCTCAGTTAATAGGACGTACCTTAATAAAATGAGTAAAACCTCTATTTATATGTCGTTTATTGGGTTGGGTTTACTTTGTTGGGCCCAAGCCTTACTTGAAGGTGTTTGGGCCTCGGTGATATTGGTCTTCGATATTGGGCTCGTGGCCCAGTAGGTAAATAACTTGAAGGCCCATTGGGTTGGCCCAATTAGACATATGCCAAATTGCGCGTAGATTTTGACTACCCTCTACCAAATTGCGCGTAGATTTTGACTCGCTTTACCAAATCGCAGGTGAATTTCAGCGCGCTTCACCAAATTGCGCGAGCTCTCTAGCGCGCCTACCAAAATGCGTTCGCTATCAAATGGAAAATAAAAAATTATTTCTCCACACCATGCCAACGATTAACGCAAGACTACAACACCGATCTACTCTCGACAAGATCCGGTACCCTTTTCAACGTGGCTCCCACATCCTCTCGAGAGTGGGGGGCTTGCGAGACAACTCCCACGAGGAGCCCACTCGCTAAGTAATACAACCCGCAGCGAAACAACTCCCACGAGGAGACAACTCGCTCGGCCATACAATCCGTTTCGAGATAACTCCCACGAGGAGACAATTCGCTCAGAGCGACCTCAGTCCGTGCGCTCCTCAGTCGCGCGCCATCCGATGCTCCTACAACTCCCTTGCGAGACAACTCCCACGAGGAGCCAACTCGCGCAGTAATACAACCCGCAGCGAGACAACTCCCACGAGGAGACAGCTCGCTCGGTCCTACAACCTCTTACAAGGAAACTCCCACGAGGAGCCAACCCCCTCGGGTCTCAAAACCACAGCGAGATAACTCCCACGAGGAGACCATTCGCTCCGTCCTATAGCCCGTTGGGACAACTCCCACGAGGAGCTAACCCCCTCTAATCTCAAAACTACAGCGAGATAACTCCCACGAGGAGTCCACTCGCTCAATCCTACAACTCGTTGCGAGGCAACTCCCACGAGGAGCCAACTCTCTCGGATCTCAACACCACAGCGAGACAACTCCCACGAGGAGACCACTCGCTCCGTCCTATAAACCGTTGCGAGGCAACTCCCACGAGGAGCCAACTCCCACGGGTCTACAAAACCACAACGAGATAACTCCCACGAGGAGGCCACTCGCTCGACACTACAACCCGCAGCGAGACAACTCCCACGAGGAGCCAACTCGCTCGACACTACCTCAGGGGTGTTTGTAATTTACCCTATATATATATATATATATATATATATATATATATATATATATATATATATAACCCAACCAGTTAGAGAAGTAGCCCAAAATAATTTGTTTAGTTAATTTTTTTTATTATTAAAAATTTAATTATAAGTAGTATAATTATAATAATATTAAGTATATTAAAAATTAATTTGTTTTGTTAATTTTTTTTTTATTATTATTAAAAATTATAAGTAGTCTTCTTTAAATTTAGGGTAAATTACAAACACCCCCCTGAGGTATGGTCAAATTACAAAAAAAAAACCCTCTTGTTTGGATAATTATATCTACCCCCATCAACTATGATTTTTTCTTACACCTGCACCCTTATAGTGCCAAATTCAACATAATCATCTAGATTCCGTGAAATGTGCTCTAGTTTGTACTCGTTTTGTGTAAAAATACAGTTTCCGATGCACCACAAACTGATATATACAAGCTAAAAATCACATATTATGATCATCTTGCTTCATAATGTAGAGTTTGAATGCGATAAAACGGGTACAAAAGTGATAATATTCCATATAATCTCGAAGATTCCACTAAATTTGAGGAGTTGAAGGGGTGGTTGTAATTATCCAAACAAGAGGGGTGTTTTTGTAATTTGACCATACCTCAGGGGGGTGTTTGTTATTTACCCTTAAATTTATAATTATTTTCAGCCCCAAAAGATTTTAAAACTTTAATTTTCACCCCAAAATAGAGTTTTCCGTTACTTGCTAACGGATATGTAATGGCGGGGACCAAAAGTGTTTGAAATTGGAACTTGGAGGTGAACAAGGGGGGCCAATCGGGCCAAACATGAGGGACCAAAAGTGCAATTCTCCATATATATATATATATATATATATATATATATATATATATATATATATATCCGCCTTCATTAATAAGGTGTCATTTTTCAAAAGCTCGCTTAGGGCCCCGGAAATGTCAGGACCGGCCCTGCGTCCGGCTATAGTACCTGGTTCTCGAAACAATTTTACTATGGTCTCACTTTCCCCATCTCATCTTTTTTTACCGAGATAGCTCAATTGTACGAAGTATCTTTAAATCAATTTCATCGGAACTGTATTGTGATGATGGTAGGTTTTAGGATGCTCCTTCCCGTTTCAAAGGCGTCATGGTCTTAGAGAATTCGAGTTCTTACCATATTTCCATTTCCTCCCATCCTCGTTTCAAGTTTATAATGCCTCCTGATACGGCCCGTTTTGCCCACTTGGGCTAAATCCACACAAATATAGTACGCCCAATAATTAATGGGCCTGAGAGGACAATGAGGCCCAAAATAAGTACAAAAGAGGCTGAATGGCTCATCTTTCATGGTTTATATAATATTATAAAAGAAAAGCAGAAAAAACATTCTCTAACTTGATCGTCGAAACTTCTACATTTGGAAACAACCTCATAGTGTTACTGGTTTGACGGCCGACCCAATTCCCTGATGAAGTCAAAACTCAAAAGTCGACGTTGCCAGAGACCAGGCTGATGTCACGACCGTCGTCCTCACCACGAAAAAACGGAGTCGGATCACTATTAAACACATTGAGCTCAATCCATTAACCTTATACTACAGTCATACAACACATTATATTTAACATATAACTATAAGTCCAATCTTTGAATTATTGATATAAACTTTCTAAAATATATAAACTTAAGTATCATTGAATTAGACGTCAGATCAATAATACAGCACAAATTATTTGTATGAAAGTCATACAAATTATTGAAAAATGGCTTAAAAAATCTCAACTACCAGATGCTCAGCATCTTGTTGAGATTGGCAAGTTTAATTTAGGGGAAACTACAGTTTGCACCCCTGAACTATGGGGTCTGTCTCGAACACCCCCCTAAACTACCAAACGTAACAAAATAGTCCATGTCTTTAACAGTCAAACATTAAGAATTTAACACCGTTAGAAATAATGGGCATTTACATTTTCACCCTTATTATTTTGGGTCCTTAAGATATAGGTCCCTAGTGACAAAACTAATTAGAATTAAATGACAAGTTTAACTAAACATTTGCTTCAAGTCCTTTATTAAATTCATTCCGAAAATGCCCTTTCACTCATCTTTATTTTTTCAATTTACACTTTGCATTTTTTTATATTATTATAAACAATTTTTTTTTCTTATTTATAACATCGTTTTTGAAAATTACGATTTTTTTTCTTCTTTTTGTTAAATAATTCAGCAGATTTCAAAAATACTAAAGTATACTAATACTAAAGTATACTATAGTGTACTATGTTATACTATGGTGTACTATCGTTTCTACACTATTATTAAAAAATATTTTTTTTCTACAATATTATTAAAAATTACAAAACAAAACTTGTTTTTCCTTTTTGTTAATTCAATATATATATATATATATATATATATATATATATATATATATATATATATATATATATATATATATATATATATATATATATATATATATATATATATATATATATTTTTTTTTTTTTTTTATTTGTTGTAATACTATAGTAGACTATGGTATACTATGGTGTACTACCAAACCCTAGCCGCCAACAACACACAACCCTCGTCAACCCTAGCAGCCAACATCTGCAGTCGTCGCAACCGTAACCTACCAATTTTGGGAAAACCTAGATTTACGATTTTGAACCCAAATCGAGAAAAATCTCTTGAAGATCAAGATCGAATCTCTACCATAACCACATCCCCGCCGCCATCTCGACCACCACAACCGGCTGCCATCTCGACAACCACAGCCCACCGGCGCCGATTGCTCCACCACAGCCCCCGCCGCCGCCCACAACACCTCGCCTCCATCTCAACTACCACAGGCCGCCGCCGCCTCCCCCATCCCAGCCCCCCGTCGCCGCCTCCTCCACCCCAGCCCCCGCCGCCGTCCACAACACCTCGCCACCATCTCAAAACACAACCCGTCGTCGCCACCTCCTCCACCCCAGCCCCCGCCGCCGCCCACAACACCTCGCCACCATCTCAAAACACAGCCCGCCGCCACCGCCTCCTTCACCACAGCCCCCGCAGCCGCCTCCTCATCCACCACAACCCTTGGCTTCGACTATTACCAAATTAATTAACAAGAGAGATGTATGGAGATAGAGAGGTGAGAGAGAGAGATGGAGAAAAAAAACGAGATTGGAAAAAGAGATTAGAGAACGTGTGAGAGAGGGAGGGAGAGAGAACGTGAGAGAAACCAAAAGAACGAAATAAATCTGAATGGGAGAAACGGGAATATGTAGGTTATATAATTTAGGGTATAAGGGCAAGATAGGGATTAAAAAAAAATTAGGGATGTGGCTCATATATTATTTCAAATTAAGGATTTAATTAAAAAAATGAATTTGAACTTGTCATTTAGTTCAAATTAGGTTTCGTTTGAGGGGCTCATAGCATATTAACCCTATTATTTTATGCTGCAAAATTAAATTAGCGGTGTCCAACCGACGTGGCATCATCCTCACCATGGAAATTATCATCTCACATCACATTCATGTGTAACAAAGTGTCCGGCTGTTTTGTGTCGATGGATTTCGCCGATTTGTATTTGTTTGCGAATTTGGGTTTATTCATCGAAATCGGAGTCAAATTAAACGGCTACGGGTTTATGCAGAGGCCATTTTTTATTTGGAGATATTTTCATATTTGATAACGAAGGAGGCGGCGTATCAGCAGTAGGTGTTGTTGAGGATGGAAAGAGAGGCGTGTGCCCATTTATACATTTGCAATGTGAATTTTTTGTATCCCAGAAAACTAATGAAATAAAAATCTTCTGGTGAGGGAAAAAAATACAGAGGTGGGAAGAGGTGTCGTGATACACAGAGGTGGAAAAGTTGGACAGATCTTTTCCTTAATTCAATTATTTATTTGTATAAATAATAATGTATATCTTTCGTTTAAAAATATAGAAAAGTCACTTACAACTAAATAATATGAAATGATTATTAAAAAACTTCATAAAAATAGAAATAATTATTAAAAAAAACATAGATAAAGCAATATTTATAAATAAATAAATGTTGTGAGATAAATAATTATTGGAAATAAATAATAGAACTTTAGAAATGTGTACAATAAATTTCAGTTGACTAAAATTAAAAAACAAATTGAAATAATTTGAGAAATATATCTCTGAAGACAAGTGAAGGGGTAAATGTGTCCAAATAAATCCATGTGATGGTTTAAGATCTGAAAAAGCAAAGTCAACCCTCCACATCAGCAACAATTAACGGAATGGCCTAGCGGTTGGAGCAAGAGAGCTTGGGTCAATTGACCCAAGTTCGAATCCCCTTGTCAACGGTCGCTAGGTCGAGCTTGTCACACATGGTTAGCCTAGTGTGGTTTACATCTCTCGTATGGTTTGCAAGCTATTATACGAGAGTGTAGGTTTACCCAGTGCACCTATATGGTTGGTTGCGGGTTCCTGCATTACCAAAAAAAAAAAAAAAAAAACAATTAACGGAATGGCAAACGGAGGGATTGTTTTGTTACATTTTACAGTATAGGGGGTGTTTAAGACAAGCCCCATAGTTCAGGGGTGCAAACTGTACTTTCCCCTTTAATTTATAAATAATTTATTAGAAGTTGATGACTCAAAACCATATAAATAAAATATTCAATATAGATATAATATTTTTCCATGTTTCACGAGTCCGATATATATATATATATATATATATATATATATATATATATATATATATATATATATATATATATATATAACCCAAGCAGTTAGAGAAGTAGCCCAAAAGAAGAAAAAAAGAAGTAACAAATGGATGGGCTGTATGTAGTAGCAACCTTCTCAATCTCAACTTTGTTCATGTCCATTTTATGGTACATCAAAACCTCACAAGGTAGAAGAACAAATCCTCCCCTGCCACCTGGTCCCCTCGGGCTTCCGATCCTCGGATATTTGCCGTTTATCGGCAACAATCTATTCAAAAAATTCACAGTATTAGGACACAAATATGGTCCGATATTCAGTCTATCTCTCGGTAACAAACTCTGTGTTGTGATAAACTCACCATCACTCGTAAAAGAGGTTGTTCGCGACCAAGACTCTGTTTTCGCTAACCGCGACATTCCCGCTGTAGCAATCGTTGCCACTTACGGTGCGAACGACGTCGTTTTCTCCGAGCTCAGTTCAAAGTGGCGAGCGATGAGAAAACTATTCGCTCAAGAGATGATGAACGCCAAAAGTCTCGATGCATCCTATAATCTTCGCAGGGACCAGGTTAGAACGGCAGTTAGACAAGTCCACGCTAAGATTGGAAAGCCCATCGAAATCGGACCGTTGATTTTTCGCAACGAGCTAAAGGTCATGATGAACATGTTGTGGGGCGGGAAAATTGAAGGCGAAGAGGGCGAAGGAGTTGCGTCTGAGTTTCTAGCCGTGGCACCAAAGCTTGTTGATTTGTTCGGAAAGCCGAATATTTCCGATTTCTTTCCAATTCTTGCTTGGCTTGATATTCAAGGAGTAAAGAAACAGATGGAGACTTATATGCAAATTTTCGACACGATTTTCGAAACCGTTATTACCCAACACGAAAGGAATTTATCCGGAGAAATCAAAGAAGGGAAGAAAGATCTTCTCCAAATCTTGTTGGAGATTCAAAATAAGAAAGATTCAGAGATGTCAATCAGTCGCAAACAAATTAAGGCAATATTTATGGTACGTACCTTACTCTAAAGTTGCGATTCAGGTAGAAATTAATCGTAGATTAGTATATAACATTTATTTGATAGAAAACCCTTAAAGTGAGTTGATTTTACTGCAACTATCCATAATTACCAAAAACCCCACTGCAGTTTGTTTCCGTCTTACATTGTCTCTTTGCTGTGCAAATTTTAACATACAATTTTTTATTTCATGGAATATTTTTTCGCAAAATACCAACTTTACCCTAGGGGGAATGGTAATATTTATTTCATGACAAGGGTAATTGTTTCTTTATTTAATAAATATGACCATTTTGTATCAGAGCGGATGTTTAGTAATTGAGGGGCTTTTTGGTAATTAGACCTTACTTCAGTGTTTTCTTTAGTAATTTACCTCATTCAAAAGATTTGTTTTGTCGAATTTTAGGATACTGTGATAGGAGGGACCGACACTACCGCTATAACACTTGAATGGGCAATGGCTGAACTTATGAATAACCCGGGTGCGATGAGCAAGGCGCAAAAAGAATTATCGGAGGTAGTGGGACTAAACGACATTGTTGAAGAGCTTCATATTCCAAAATTGAAATACTTGGAAGCAGTTATAAAAGAAACAATGAGATTACATCCAGCAATACCTCTCTTGATTCCAAGGTCTCCGTCGCAATCTTCCACCATCGGAGGATATACAATCCCGAAGGGTACTACGTTCTTTATAAATGTTCGGTCTATCCAAAGAGATCCTTTGATTTGGGACAAGCCATTGGAATTCAGGCCGGAGAGGTTTCTTGACGACACAATTGAGAAATGTGATTATAGAGGTAATTATTTTCATTATCTACCGTTTGGATCGGGAAGAAGGATTTGTGCCGGGATGCCCCTTGCAGAGAGAATGCTGATGTATTTTCTGGCTTCATTTTTGCATTCTTTCGATTGGAAATTAGGACAAGGGGAAACACTTGATATGTCGGAGGCGCTTGGGATTGTCCTAAGGAAAGGTACACCGTTGATTGGTGTTCCAAGTCCTCGATTATCTGTTTCAGACCTTTATGATTAGTCACACGTTGGTTAAGAATAATAATTGTTTCGGTACTTTCGTTCCGTTTATGTGATTTTATTGCAAGTAGTGTGTTATTGTTATGAAATTTTACTATGAATTTTGATTTCACCGATACACATGTACGCGTGTTGGTGCAGATATGGCTATTGCCTACTTGTTTATCATCTACGTGTGATGTCGTTGGTAATTGTCACCTATCAAAATTGAGTCCTATTAAGTTTCTAATACTTCTTTATCAAGAAAAACCTATAAAAACAACAATTTATTACAACATTAAGGGGGACAAAAGTTGGGCACAAAAGAACAAGAAGACAACTACGAACAAGGCGGAGATCTGACAAATCTCCAAAAGGATGTTTGTCGAGCCAAAAGGATGTTTGGCCAAGTTGCCGATGTGCAGAAACCAAGAGAGTAATTGAAATATATCAAATTTATAACCTTTTCATTTCAGAAAAATATTAAGTTTATTATTATGTCGTTCATAATGAAAGGAACGGAAAAACTGGCCAAATTTCGTTTTTTAACAGTCAATCTATAGGAAGATATGTCACAAGGATGAAAGAGGCGATCTACAAAAACATATTCATAAAAATCTAGTCATTATAATCACGAATTTCACAAGTATTTGGGTATGTGTATTTTCTACCAAAAAAGTGTTTACCACAAACATAAAAGATAGTATTTCAAACATTTGTTTTTAAATGGGGTAATTGGCACTGTGCACCCTCCAAATACATCCATTTGGCATACTGCACTCTTAAATTGCAAATTTGACACTTTCCACCCTCCAATTAGCATTTGCTTGGCAAAATGCACCCTCATTAACTTTCTGGCGCATCCAATTGATCGAAAAAGGGAAAATTACATTTTTCGTCCGCATACTTTACCCGCTTTTTCAAAACTGTCCCCGAACATTTTGGAGTTACAATAGTAGTCCTTAATCATGCCATTTTTTGACAGAATTGGTCCGCCGTTAATTTTTGCCGTTAAGTTGGATGGAAAATGGCATGTGCCTCTCACATGCCTTCAATTTAAAACACTACATGAAAATGGACTTTCAACAACACGCATTGTGTCTTGTTAAAACAGAATTTTCATAATTAAAACTTGATTGAAATTCGAAATTATATAAATTCCAAAAAAACAAAATCGATATATATTGTTTTAAATTATTTTGAGAAATATTCTTTAAACAATTGAAACATTGTTTTAAAAAATGAAATATTGCTTTCAAAATCAAGATTTTCGGAATTCAAATGAAAACATTGTTTCAAAATAAAATAAAAATTTGATCCGCATAGGTGGGATAAGAAACCTCCATTTCAATCTTCACCCTAATTTAATAATGTAAAACTCGATAAATTGTTTCAAAATATTTTTAGAAGCATTCTCTAAAATAATAATATAATGTTTTAAAACCGGAATTTCTTGAATCCAAATGAAAATTATTGTTTTAAATAAAATAAAAATCTGATCGTAAGAAAACCCCGTTCCAATTTTCACCCTTATTTAATAATCTAAAACTCGATATTTGTTTTCAAAATAAATTCAGAAATATTTTAAAAAAAAATATTATTGTGCAAATCGGAATTTTTGGAAATTGAATGAAAATATTATTTTAAAATAAAATAAAAATTCGATCAAACTAGGCGGCATAAGAAAAATCATTTCCAATTTTCACCCATATTGAATGATTTAAAACTCGACATATTGTCTCACAATTGAGATTTTCGGAATTGTCTAGAGGTGAAAATTGGAATGGAGATTTCTAATTCCCCAATTCCTATGGGGTTCTTTTATTTTGGTTTGAAACGATATATTTTAATTGAATTCCAAAAATGCCGATTTTGGAACTATTTTAAATTTTTAAACTATATTTTGATTTTTTTAAATAATATTTCCGAAATAAGTTGATTTTTTTGGAATTTACGTGATTTCGATTTTATATTAAATTTTAATTAAAAATAATAATAATAAAACATATGTTTTAACAAGACGCAATGCGTTTTGTTGAAAGTCCATTTTCATGTAGTGTTGTAAATTGAAGGCATGTGAGAGGCACATGCCATTTTCCATCCAACTTAACGGCAAAAATTAACGGCGGACCAATTCTGTCAAAAAATGGCATGATTAAGGACTACTATTGTAACTCCAAAATGTTTAGGGATAGTTTTGAAAAAGTGAGTAAAGTATGAGGACGAAAAATGTAATTTTCCCATCGAAAAACACATTTTTATCAATTTCTGGCATGCTTTTTTTTTAGCATTTTTTTTCCGATCCCATATTCCGAGTAAACTGCAAAAAATACCCCTGTGTAATCTCTAAATAGTGAAAACCCCCCTATGAGAAAATAAACTAGCAAAAACCCCCTGTGAAATTATTTAAATAGCACACTCGGTCCTTTTATCATTTGAAGGTTGATTTCATATAAAAAGACACAAATACCCCTGAAATTTTGCAATTAATAAATTCTTATAATTTTTAAATATTTTAATTATTTTATTTGTGTTATATCTTAATTATAAAGGTATAATGGGTCTTTAATTTATTTTTATTTTTATTATCACATAATGTTTGTATATTTTACAAGAATCACCTCTCTTGTAAATCAAATGGTGACAAATGGTGAAGTCATGGAAACCCAAAGGGTTGTCGAAAAAATTATGCGAAGCTTGCCGGTGAAATTTGATCATGTTGTTGTGGCTATCGAAGAGTCACAAGATCTTTCAACAATGGCGTTGGAGAGTCTACAAGGACGATTGGAGACGCACGAAGCAAGGATCCTTCAAAGAAATCCTCAAATTACTTCTCTAGATCAAGCATTAAAATCCCAAGTTACATCCACGGGAGGCCGTTTCTCGTTTCATGGTCGTGGCCGAGGTCATGGCCAAATAAGAGGAGGAAGAAACTCTTACAACAATTACCGTGGACAAGCCAAATCAAATGATGAGGCAAAAGAGGCCGAGGCCGAGGATCATATAAAGGTACAAGGCCTTACGTTGAGTGTCATTATTGTCATAAACCGGGACACAAAATCAATGATTGTTGGAAAAAATATCCAGAAAAAGGCAAGAAGTTGGTTATTTGCATGAAAATAAAGTCGAAAATATTGAGACTTTATTGATTGTATCTAATGGTAGCTTTGAAAATACTTGGTATTTGGATAGTGGTGCGAGCAAGCACATGACGGGGAATAAAAAAATATTCTCAAATCTTGTCGAAGCTAGCCATGGGACAGTTACGCTTGGAGATGGATACACCTACGCATTAGAAGGTTTGGAGAAATTGTCTTCAAAACAAAATCCGCAAAAGTCGAAACAATGTCCGAGGTTTACTATGTACCTAACTTGGCAAGTAATTTGCTAAGTGTTGGTCACTTGATGAGGAAAGGTTTCAACATGTTTTTCGACGACTTCACTTGCGTTTTGAAAAAGAAGGATCAACACATTGCAAATATCGGTATGACCGGAAATAATATTTTTCCGATCAAACTTGATAATTTTGAAGCATCTTGCCATTTAACTGTGAAGGACAATGTTTCAAAGTTGTGGCATGACCGGTTCGGGCATCTTAATTTCCAAAGTTTGAAGGAGTTATCAAACAAGCAAATTGTTCAAGGATTGCCAAACATTAAAGCCATGGATGGAATTTGTGAAGAATGCCAATTGGGGAAGCAACACTGAGAGCCATTTCCTTCCAACTCAAATTGGAAATCAAAGTCACCATTGGAGTTCATTCATAGTGACCTTTGTGGAACATTTCAAGTTCCCTCTCTCGATGGTAATCGGTATTTCTTGTTATTTATTGATGATTTTACAAGAAAAGTTTGGGCTTATTTTGTGAAAGAAAAATCCGAAACTCTTTCATGCTTCAAAGATTATAAAATCCAAGTTGAAATTTTTTTCGGTTGCAAAATAAAAATTTGAGGAGTGATCGTAGTGGAGAATATTTATCTTCTTTATTTGAAGAATTTTGTCGAATCCATGGGATTAGACATGAATTGACGGCCCGGTATACACCGCAACAAAATGGCGTGGCGGAGCGAAAAAATCTAACAATCATGGATATGGTTCGGTGTATGTTGAAAAAGAAAAATATTCCATCTGAGTTTTGCGCTGAAGCGGTCGCTTGTGCCGTTTATTTGATCAACCGATCACCGACGAAGAGCTTGGAGAATTCTACTCCAAATGAGGTGTGGTATGGTAAGAAGCTAAATGTTAGTCATCTTAAAACATTTGGTTGTCTTGCATATTCACATATTCCAAATGCTATGAGGACCAAACTCGACGATAAAGGCGAAAAATGCATTTTCATTAGGTATAATGAGAGGTCAAAAGCTTACAAGCTTTATAATCCTCAAACAAAAAAAATTGTGATAAGTCGGGATGTTCGTTTTGATGAAAAATCCTCTTATGATTTTTCAAAAAATTCAGAATCATTAACTTGGCCGATCCTTGGAGACGAAGAAGGCGATTCTCAAGCAATGCAACCAAATGATTGTGAAAATGAGTCTCAACAAAATTCACCATCACCCCCACCAAGAAAAACAAGGAGTTTGAGAGAGCTCTATGATGAAACGGAGGAGGTGAATGCAACAAATTCTATTTTATTTGCCTCCTTTACCGGGGAGGATCCAATCTCATTTGAAGAAGCATCAAAAGAAGAAAAGTGGAATCAAGCGATGAAAGAAGAGATCAAGGCGATTGAGAAAACTGAAACTTGGGTGCTCACACCTTTACCTTCACACAAATCTCCTATTGGTGTGAAATGGGTGTTCAAAACAAAATCCAATCTTGATGGTTCCATCAACAAATACAAGGTGAGGCTTGTTGCAAAAGGATACAAGCAAAAAGGAGGAGAAGACTTCAACGAGGTATTTGCTCTCGCTCCAAGAATTGATACAATTCGCTTAATTATCTCTCTTGCGGAAATTTTAACTAAGTCACTTGGAGGTCCCGTTTTCTCGAAAATGTTGAAGGTTTGGGAGTCAAAAGAAAATTCAATTTACGGGAGGCAATGTTGGAATAAATTGAATAAATGTGAATTCAATATTGGAATTAGTGGCAATTCAATATTGGAAAAAGTGGGCATTCATGTTGGAAGAAGTGGAAGATTGAATGTTGGAATAAATGTGAATTTGAAGCACTATTGTCTACATGTATAGACAATTGTCTTTTGATTTTCCTAAGTAATAAATTAGAATTAGAAGAGTTGTTAGTCTAAAAGTCATCTTGTAATTTATTAGTAGATTAATGTACTCATCACTATAAATATGGAGTGCTAGAGATGATTGTAAGCCAGAAAAAACAAAAAAACAAAAGGAGAAGTAATTTTTCCATCCACAAAACACTTGTATTTTACTTTCTCTACTCAAAAATATTATTTTTTCAAGTCTTCACTAAAATCCAAATTCGGGATTAATCATTTTTATCCTATCCTGGTGCCTACAAAATATAACAAAAAGAAATCTATCTATCTATACTTTCTTACAAGAGCAACTCCAATGGGGGAATCAAATGGAGTATTAAATGATAAAACTTCCATTTTGATTCCCAAAACTCAAAATTTCTTCTCCAACGGAAGCACCAAAGGGGTAGTTTTTTTGATACTTTATCTTCTAGAGGTGCAAAAATGCATCCAAAAGAACCAAGTATCAAATATTCCTACAAATTAGGAACTGCAATTTCAACGTAAAAAGAATAAATTTTCTAACAAATTCCGATGGAATAGGGACCAAATATATCTTTTAATTTATGTTTAATACATTTTTTAAAATAAAATAATTTATTTGGTTCCTACGGATTGGAGCATATAAGTTTTTTCGAAATACCAAAGTATTATTTCAAGCATCAATTAATGGTTTAGATGTCTCATTTTCATAACTACCATTGGAGTTGCTCTAAAAGTGGGAATAATAAGGGAGTTTCTTCCATTTTTTGATAGTTCAAAAATACTCTCTTAAAATGCTAATAGTTAAAGGACATTTTAAGGGCAAAAAGAAACTTCTACATGTTTGTAGCCCACACTCACGACGACCAACAACGAAATACAGTCTATTTGAATTTGTAACCGAAGTGAAAATGTGAAATAATAACTCTTATAGATGGAACGTGAAAATATATATAACAGAGCAACTCCAATGCTAGATATTAAAATTGAGTTATCAAATACTCATTTGATATTTGAAAATTATTTGAATATTGATTTAAAATTCATCTACTCCAACCATGGTAATCAAATTAATTATCAATTGGAAGTTTATTGGTGGTTTTATTTGTAATTGCCACGTGTCAACTTCTGATTGAATGGTTAGGAGGTTATATTTTTGATAACTCAATTTCCAGCAAGTATTTGTACAACCCAAAAGATGAATTATCAAAGTGAAAACCTCATTTGATAACTCCATTGGAGTTAAAGATTTCTATTTTGAAGTATGTAAATGGGGGTTAAATGTTTGAATACTCTATTTCAAGGTAGTTAAAATCGAGATCTAGATCTTAAAATCGTACGATTTTAAGATTTTAGACACTAAGAAGGAGTAAGATCGGACTAAAATCGTAGGTACCTCAAAATCGTGTAAAATCGCGTTTCAAATCGTTAAAATCGTTAAAAACGCGATTTTAATGCGATTTCGGCGATTTTATTTTTTGTCTCAGTTTGGGCTGAAATTTTGAGTTTGGGCCCAAAAAACTCTATATTTAATTAAAAAAATCCAGCCCAATAGCAAGTAAATTAATAATATTATAGGCCCAATTTTATTTTGCCCTAAAACATTTCAACGGGAAGAAAATCTCTTGAGAGAAAACCAGAGTCTGTGACTGTGAGTAACCAACGGAAGCGGCTGACCGTGAGGAAGGCGGCAGCAAAGGAGGCGGTGGTACGGCGGCGCAGCGACGAAGGAGGCGGCGCTGCTTACTGGTGAGTGTTCTTTTTTTTTTTTTTTTTTTTCCTTTTTTTTTTCTTTCTTCTGCATCTGTTTGTGGGCTGAGTGTTCTTTTTTCGTTTTTTTTTCTTGTTTCTTTCTTTTTCTTTTTTTTTTTCGTTTTTGTTTCTCATGTTCTCTGTTTATGGTGGTGGGTATTTTTTTTCTTTTTTATTTTTTTCTTTCTTCAGTCTATGTGTTTGCAAGGTAGAAGCAGAAGCTGGCTGTTTTTGAAATTAAATATCGACAATTTCTCGTCTTTGGAATCAAATAATTACTTACACATTATTATTTATTTTTCAGATTATTACTAAAATGTCGGGGGTTGCTTCTAGTTCTTCAGTTGTGTCTAAGAAAAAGAAGAGTAATTCGAAGAAGTCTAGTGGAAGTAGTGGGAACATGGCATTGACATTGACAATAATGCGAAGAGATCTCAATGCAAATATTGTTCTAAAATTTTTTCCGGAGGTGTCTATCGTTTGAAGAATCATCTTGCTGGTACAAATGAAAATGTTATTTCATGTTTAAGTGTGCCAGATGATGTGAAGACTCGTATGATTGAGAATCTAGCAACTCTTGCCGAAATTAAAGAGAAGAAAAAAAGGAAATTGTACGACACCTCGGGTTCGATGAATGAAGCACACCCGGGATTCATGGATCATGCTTCAAAGGGGAAAGAAAAAGCAAGTCCGTACCAAACAACTATGAATCAACTACTCAAGAAGGATTTGCGAAAAAGCGCATGCAAGCGAATAGCAAAATGGTTTTATACGAGTGGCATCCCTTTCAACACAGTGAGAAATCCCGAGTTCGAGAGAGCATGTGAGGAGATAGCTCGACATGGTCCAGGTTTTAAGGGTCCCTCTTACCACGAGATTAGAGAGACTTTTTTGTCTGAAGAAGTCAAGGAAATAGACAATTTCCTTGATGTCAACAAGGACGAATGGAGTAAGATTGGATGCACAATCATGTCGGATGGTTGGACTGACAGAAAGAGAAGATCGATCTGTAATTTCTTGGTTAATAGTCCTAAAGGAACTGTTTTTTTGGAGTCAATCGATACATCTTCCTTTGCCAAAACAGCTGAAAAGGTGTTTGAGATGTTGGATAAAATTGTGGACAAGGTTGGGGAAGAGAATGTGGTGCAAGTGATCACTGATAATGCTGCCTCATACAAAGCAGCTGGATCGTTGTTGATGGAGAAAAGGAAGAATTTATTTTGGACACCGTGTGCAGCCCATTGCATAGACTTGATGTTGGAGGATTTCGAGAAGAAGCTGCAAACTCACCGAGTAACAATAAGGAAAGGTAGAAAGATCACTACATTTATTTACAATAGACCAAATCTCATCTCTTCGATGAAAAACTACACCAAAGGAAGAGATTTGATTCGGCCAGCTGTTACTCGGTTTGCAACTGCATATTTGACTTTGGGTTGCCTTAGTGAACATAAGGGTTCTTTAATTACAATGTTTTCTTCATCAAGCTGGAAGGGAAGCACACATGCTCGTTCGGAGAAAGGCAAGAAAGTTCAAAAGATTGTGTTCGATAATAAATTTTGGAGTAATGTTGTGACATGTCTTAGGGCTGCCTTACCACTAATCAAGGTACTACGGCTGGTGGATTCAGATGAGAAACCTGCATAGCCATTCTTGTACGAGGAGATGGATTGTGCAAAAGAAAAGATCCAAAATAACTTCAACAATGTGAAATCAAGGTAAATTAATAATTTCATACAATTTTAATTAATTTGTCTATTAATTTATTCGTGAAGACTTGAGTTTTCTTATTTATGTTTTTTTATGAAATTTTATAGATATGAGCCTATATGGAAGATCATTGACGAGAGGTGGAATAATCAACTCCATAGGCCATTGCATGCAGCAGCCCACTATTTAAACCCTAGGATTCATTATCGTCCAACTTTCAATGCTAATGAAAGGGAGGTTAAAAATGGACTTTTTGATTCAATTGATAAGTTGGTAAAGGATCGGTTTGAAAGGCACACCATCATTACACAACTTGATGCATTCCACCACGCACAAGGCATGTTTTCTAGGGAAGATGCAAGAGCATTGTTGGGGAAAAAACATCCAGCTGATTGGTGGAATACTTATGGAGATGATGTTCCCGAACTTCAAAAGTTCGCTATAAAGATACTTAGTCTGACTTGTAGTTCTTCGGGATGTGAGCGTAATTGGAGTGCATTCGAGATGGTAAATTTTTTTTTTCATTTTATTATAATTTATAATATTTTTATTAAACTTTCTTAATTTTTATATTTATTTTATGATTTATTTATAGGTCCATACGAAGAAAAGAAACAAATTGAGTCAAAAGAAAATGAATGATTTAGTGTACATCATGTACAATTCAAAGTTTTTTTTTTTTTTTTTTAAGAGAACGACACCCAATGAGGGTGGGGGGTTAGGCTTGACCCCCTACCTGTTTATAAAACAAAATTTAAGAAGTACATAATGAGTTTCGCTCAAATTGCTATTGCCCAACATATGGCTAATAATAGCAATTGACAAACAAAAGACAATAGGTAACTAACAAAACGTTAAGAAAACGGGCAAAACAGGTGGCCCAAATAATAAAAAGGACGGGGTGGGAATGATCATAAAAGGTCGGGGAAGACCAAGGTAGACCGTTCGCCTCACCACAACAGCCGAGGCCACTTACACTTTCGCCAAAAATGGGCGAAACAGGTATAACGGCTGCGAAATGTGTGGCACCATTCGGCAAACAGTCTAGTCTTGATAGACCCAAACAATCCATAATCACCCCAACCCTTCCTAACATGTAAAGTTCACGAAAATTCATAAATTGCCAATAATATAAAAACGTGGAATGCGTGGCACCTATGTGCGAGACTGTCGTCGAAAGGATGGATATCCAAGCTGGTCCATCCGAATCATCTGCTGAATAGGTCGGGGAAGTTCCGCTGTTGTGAAGGTACGAGCCAACTCGGTCTGACACCCCAAGTTAGCTAATGCATCAGCTACTTTATTGCCCTCCCGGTAGATATGTGTAATCCTGTACTCCAAAGTAGAAAGAGAGTTCCGGATCGCCGTGAGAGAACTCTGAAGACTCCAATGACCTTGGTCCGTGTGCGAAAGAAGTCGAACAGCGACTTCTGCGTCAAGCTCGATCCAAACTCTAGTGAATTGCCTCTGAATAACAAATCGCAGCCCCGAGGCAAGGGCAGCAAGCTCGGCCGCAATACTGCTCGGGGCAGAGATCCTCTCGTGAAATGCAACTATGGCCTCAGCGTCCGAACCTCTGATAATCCCGCCAATAGCTGCAATCTGGGTGGATGCTCTACGTGCTCCGTCTGTGTTTAGCTTCACCCAACCCGGATCCGGTGGAAGCCAAACAACTCGATGAGGTGTGAGAGTTGGTGTTCTGACTCGGTAATATAGGCCCAGAGACTCAGCCACGTGGGGAATGCCAGTCCAGCTGTCCGCCGAAAGTAAGTTGGTTTGGTGAAGAATCCTGATGTGCTGGATGACCCTGTAAATGATGGAAGAAGCGCGAACCGTGATATCCTTGTGCTTGCTGTCATTTCTTGCAATCCATAAGTACCACAAGATCAAGCAAGGCACAATGGTCGTGATGTGTGTGTGGTGTGTGAGTGTGTGCGAAGTGAAGTGCTGCCAATAAAGTAAAATCTGGGGTATGTGCGTAGTGTGTGCAGGTGTATAGCCAAAAAGATAGAAAAAATGATGCCATACCCTCTTAGCCGTCGGGCTCTCCACGAAGATATGATCAATCGACTCAACAGAAGGAGACTCGACAGACTGAGATACAAGACTCGACACAGGAATAGATGGATCTGGACAACAATAGCACCTCGAGGCAAGAGAGGTGCCTCGAGACTGAAGTTTGGTATCCACTGGAAGACGCTGAAG
Source organism: Erythranthe guttata (assembly GCF_056151865.1). Taxonomy (NCBI): domain Eukaryota; kingdom Viridiplantae; phylum Streptophyta; class Magnoliopsida; order Lamiales; family Phrymaceae; genus Erythranthe; species Erythranthe guttata. The sequence goes on from NC_142537.1 coordinate 12,580,504, forward strand.
AAGGAGACGCCAAAGAAAGATAGAAATTGTAGGAGTAAGACAAGATCCCCAAAATATACGAAGAAGAGGGGTAGGGGTATGCTGCTGTCGTATCAAGGCCCAAGCCGAGGTCAAGGAAAACTTGCCATCCGAAGAAGCTCTCCAAATGGGCAAATCACCCGAAGCACCAGAGATTGGGACCGAGCAAATCCTATCGATCCACTCAAAAGGAATATCCTCAGCAAGCTTGTTTCGATCCCACTGACCGTTAACCAAATAATACTCCACACGAACTGACGTTAGCCGACCACCATCAATAATGCCCGAAAGGGGACCATCGCCAAACCAGTGGTCGTGCCAGAAATAAACATGACCTGGACCAATCCGCCAAAATATTTGAGCTTGAACACGCTCTCGGACACGGCACATGCGCTTCCACACCGTGCTATAGAGTGAAGACACAACGGATGAACCTGGGAACCGATTCCGACAATACTTGTTTCGGAGAAAACGGGCCCAAAGAGAATCCTGAGCACGGAATCGGAACCAGAGCTTGTAAGTGAAGGCGTCAATCACATCCGTCAAACGCCTCAACCCCAAGCCACCCTCACCAACTGGCCGAAATATTGAGATCGATGTCGAAGAAGTAAATTCGGATGATGAATGGATTACGGAAAGAGGTGGAGGTGTTGAAGATGATGTTGTTGAGATGGATGGAGATGTGGGAGGGGAAGATGACCCTCATGGCTTTTTTGATGATGGTAATCCTCTTGATGAAAGTGATGCTAGTGAGCAAGATGTGGATGAAGATGAAGATGAAGATGAAGAAAGGGAAAGAAGTATGGAGATGGTTGAGGAAGATGAAAGTGATGATAATGAGAGTGGGAGTGACGATGGACTTGATCCTAATGTCAACCTTGAAGATTTAAGCTAGTAATTTAGATTTTAATTATGTTCAATTTATGTTAGACTATATTTAATTTATGTTAAGACATGTTCTGTTAATGTTTGGACTTTGGATGTTTTATATTTGTTTGGATTTATTTTATTTGTGATGAGATGATTTTTAAGTAGTAAGTACAAGCAGTTTATATATATATATATATTACGGATTGCAATTAATTTTACAAGCCGTGTAAAATCTTACGATTTTACGATCCGATTTTACGTTTCCGATTTTACTACCCCTCTCCGATTTCAAGTAAAATCCCGATTTTAACTACCTTGCTCTATTTAATAACCCCATTGGAGTTGTTGTTAGAAAGGACAAAAAGTTACCGAAAGCAAACAAAAAAAACTGCTACCATTGTATTCTCCACTAACCTATGCCACATTAACTCATATCTTTATATATAAAAAAAGGGCGAATGGCAAAAAGTCCCATCACATGACACTTAAATGCATTTTGGTCCACAAAAAAACAGTCTCTCAATTAAATTCATCTCCATGTGTTTAGTCTAAAATACCCTTCATAACATAATTTTTATCAATTTCATCCATTATGCTCTAACTTCCTTAATATTACACATTGACCCCGGATTTAAACAAATATATCACATTAACCCCTAAAATATTTTATTTTTCAGAAATGAATTTTTTTTCTGAAATTTTTTTTTTCCGGCCAGATTCCGGCGTTGAATTTTTTTTCTTCATAGAAAAAGAATATTTTAATTAATATTAGTGTCTTGGCTACTAAATTATTGTCTCATACAGTAATATTACTGTTTGGGACAATAATATTATGAATATTATTTTCCCGAACAGTAAGTAACATTATTAATATTATTGTCTAAGACAGCTAAAATACTGTTGGAGACAGTAATTTAGCAGCCAAGGCAGTAATATTAATTAAAATAATTTTTTTAAGAAGAAAAAAATTCAAAAAAAAAGTCAATTAACAGTTAAATTACTTTCTCCGACAGTTAAATAACTGCTGAAGACAGTAATTTAGCAACGAATACAGTAATATTAATTAAAAATATTTTTTTTAAGAATGAAAAAGTCAATTAACAGTTAAATTAATGTCTCCGAAAGTTAAATAACTGCTGCAGACAGTAATTTAGCAACGGTTACAGTAATATTAATTAAAAATATTTTTTTAAGAATAAAAAAGTCAATTAACAGTTAAATTACTATCTCCGGCAGTTATTTAACTGTCGGAGACAGTAATTTAACTGTAAATTGTTTTTTTTTTTCTTCAAAAATATTTTAATTAATATTACTGCTAAATTGGGTTGTAAATCATTTGGAGTTGAATTCGGTTTCAATGAATTGGGGCTAATTTTGATATATATCAAAGAATTTTCCTTATTTGTAAATAAGTTTGAATGGGGTGGATTTATTTGAAAGACAAAAAAGTTGGATGTCCCTCTTTTAATTAAGTGCCCTTGTCATGGGCCTTTTTGTGATTTATCCATAAAAAAAGGTTTTACCCGAAACCCTAATACCATTTTTTTAATTTATTTGTAAACCTAGGTTTATTTTTGTGCTCTTACTTTGGACGAGTCATTGTTTTTTTAAATTATTTTTGGGTTCATTTTAGATTACATGATTTATTAAAAAAAAAAAAGAATTCCCACGTTCCACCGGCTTCTTTGTGAACCGTCCCAAGAGAAACTTCTCACATGTGTGCAAAACGAGTTTGCTCAAGTTCGTGCGTAAAGAAACAACAACCGCAATCAAAATCGATAACTTCTCCGCAGTCATTAGTTTATGTTCAAAATGGTGTCTTTTTATTGGTTATTGATTTTCCTTTTTAATCTAATGCTTCATATTAAAAAACGTAAATATATAAATGGACATTCCACTTAATTTGGGTTAATTAAATTTTATGCACAATATTATATTAATTGCCAATAAAACCCAATTTTCAAATTTCATCTATCCTACATGGCAAAATAGTGTCTTTTTATTGGTTAATGAGTTTTTTTTATTATAATATTTTCATTAAAAAAACCGTGGGACTGAAATGCAATTATGTTCCACCACATATATCACATATTATTATTAATTTCAAAATAACCCAACTTACCATAGTCACCCATAGTATTAATGAATTAATTTCACAAGAATGAGTTTTAAATTTAATCTCTCCTACATGTCAAAATGGTGTTTTTTTATTGGTTATTGATTTTCCTTTTTAATCCATTGCTTCATATTAAAAAACGTAAATATATAAATGAACATTCCACTTAATTTGGGTTAATTAAATTTTATGCACAATATTATATTAATTGCCAATAAAACCCAATTTTCAAATTTCATCTATCCTACGTGGCAAAATGGTGTCTTTTTATTGGTTAATGAGTTTTTTTTTATTATAATATTTTCATTAAAAAAATCGTGGGACTGAAACGCAATTATGTTCCACCACATATATCACATATTATTATTAATTTCAAAATAACCCAACTTACCATAGTCACCCATATTATTAATGAATTAATTTCACAATAATGATTTTTAAATTTTATTTCTCCTACATGTTTATTTTTAAAGTAGTCTACATAAAATAGTAATTACATCAATTTATATTAATTACTTTTTTTGTTACCTTTTTTATATTCCCTAACTCTACTATAAATTAACATTCAACATGATGTACATTCTTCAACTTTTCCACATATTTTTTTTTTTCTGTTTCGGAGATATGGAGAGAATTCTTGAAAAAGAATTGCATTGGTATCACCTATATGCAATGGTATATTCATCATAGTCTCTTTTTTAGTGTAACAATGAATTATTGTTTTATTTTGTATTTGATTTCTTCAATCAATTTTATATGTAGCCTTTAAAGAATGCTTTTGTTGAGGCTTCTCGGTTGACCGGATTGTCTACTATCAATATTCGATACGAGGAGGCAAATCATTTTCAAGTTGTGGTATCTTCGCGCAAAAAACATGGAAAAATGTATATGTTGTTGACTAAGGGTTAAACAGAGTTTTGTTACGCACATAACATAGTTTGCGGCAACACGTATTCTTTTTTTTTTTAACCAATGGGATGATGTACTTGAGGTGTGGCACGGCCAGCCTTTCCAACGATATGATATGTCTTCGCCCTCCTTAAAGTTTTATTATTAATAATATGAGTTGCATCGATTTATAAATAATTTCCATTTTTTTTAGTGTTTTATATATCATGTTGAAAGAGCATTGTATACCATTAAAATAATTGTGCGCATCCACACGAAAACGAATACCCATAAGTTAATTAAATAAATATGTAGAAACGATAAAACAATTATAATATATTACAAAAATAGTCACAATATATACATATGTTTGAATTTTTTTTTTCCCTAATCCGTTATATATATATATATATATATATATATATATATATATATATATATATATATATATATATATATATATATATATATATATATATATATATATATATATATATATATATATATATATATATCCGTAACAATAGAAAGCTTTTTTTATGAAGATGTAATCTTTTATATTTATGTAGGTGATCTATATTTAATATAGATTAGGCATATAAATATATGCCTAATCATAATTTATGCATTTTATTTATTGAAAATTGGTTAATTTTATTTAATTACATGGAATATGAATATTTATTAACTATAATTTATTTTAATTTCGGTACTATTAAATATAATTGTATTTTATTTACTATAATTACGGAATTAAAATTTAGGAATTATAATATTACTTCCATGATTGTATTTCATTTACTATGATTTAGGAATTATTAAATATCATCATATTACACGTTTCATTTCATTGTTATTCTAAACTGCAGGATAATATTGTTCTCTCGATTCTTCATCAGCCGACCATCGTTCTCTTTTTGTGAATCGTGAGTATAATATTATTTTAGAATAATATTTTACTTTTTTTTTTAATTTTTTTCTTTCACGATACCCGAGCATATGAATTAATGTAAATTATATATTATACTTTAGGGCATATTACAAATAAGCCCATCAGTGGGAACTTATTCATAAAGAGATCCACACAATATTTTCCTTTACCAATAAGTCCACACATGGTCCAGATTTAACCCCTCTTACTTTTATATGCTCCAATTTCATCCTTAACTTAATTTAACTTCAATTTGACCCCAAATTTCACAAATTATTCAATTTTGACCCAACACTTTTTTTTTCACAAATTTTTTTTTTCAAAAACTTTTTTTTTCCCGCCGGATTCCGGCGTTGACCTTTTTTTTTTTTTCTTCCGGATTTTTTTTTCCGGATTCCGGCGGTCAACGCCGGTCTCCGGCGTTGACTTTTTAAATTTGTTTTTTTTTTTTTTTTCTTTCTTCCGGATTTTTTTTCCGGATTTCGGCGTTGACTTTTTTTTTATATTTTTTTTTTAATTTTTTTTCTGTAACTTTTTTTTCCGTTTAAACAACAATATTGCTGTGAATGACAGTAATATTAACTATATTACTGTTAAACACAGTAAAATTAACTAAACTGTAGTTTAACACAGTGATATTGCTATATTAATCTCTAGCACATTAATATTAACACAACAAAATTCATTATTATTGTATAATAAAGTAATATTACTATGTTGTTCGTTCAATAAATGTAAACAAAATAAAAAAAACCAAAAGAATTAATATTATTGTGAGTGACAGTAATATTACTATAGAAACAGTAATATTACTATAGCAACAATAATATTACAATAGTAGACAGTAATATTATTACGTTACTGCGTGAATAACTCAAACAAACAAAAAATCCAAACAAAATAATAATATTGATGTGGTTGATAGGAATATTACTATAACAACAGTAATATTTCCGTCAACCATAGTAATATTATTGTGTTAACAGTAATATTACAATAATAGACAGTAATATTAATACGTTACTCCGTGAATAACTCAAACAAAACAAACACCCCAAAAAAATAATAATATTGATGTTGTTGACAATAATATTATTGTGTTTACAGTTATTTTACTATGAACGACAGTAATATAATTACGTTAACTTGTCAACAAATCAAACAAAATAAAAAAAAAATAATAATAAATAAAAAAGTATAATATTGCATTAATTTACTGTCAACGGCAGCACAATTACATAAATGTAATGTCAACGGCAGTACAATTACGTTAATTAACTATCATTGACAGTATAATTACGTTAATTTACTGTCAGTGACAGCACAATTACGGTCAACGTTTAGCGGCGGACGTGGAAAAACAAAACAAACCAAACAAAAAAAAAAACTTTAAAAAACACTAAAAAAAGAGACCGCCGGAAACCGGCGAAAAAATCTGGAAGAAAAGAAAAGAAAAAAAAAGGAAAAAGCAAAAAAAAAAAAAAAAAAAGAAAAGTCAACGCCGGAGACCGGCGTTGACCGCCGGTCAACGCTGGAAACCGGCGAAAAAGTCCGGAAGAAAGAAAAAAAAAAAAAAAAGTCAACGCCAGAATCCGGCGGCAAAAAAAAAAGTTTTTGAAAAAAAAAATTTTAATAATTTGTGAAATTTGGGGTCAAATTGAGATTAAATTAAGTTAAGGATGAAATTGGAACATATTAAATTATACTCCAAAAAAAAGTCAAAATTGAATTTTTGTGGTCAAAATTGAACTTTTATGGACAAAATTGATTAATTGGGGTTACAATTAAGAATTGGGTATAAATGGTTGGGGGTAATATTGGCATATACATGAATGTTTCCTTTAGTTATAATAAATATTAAAGAGATGGGCTTATTGGTGAAAGAGATATGTCCCATAAACCTAGAATAATAAACATGCTTGGTTGGGGACTTTTGCATAAAAATCCCTATACTTTATTCATATTTTGGAATATATATCATTGAAGAGTTGTTATCTGATATTCATCTTTTATTGTTTGATTTAATTCACTAACAAATTTTTGATTACGTGTATTAAACACATATAGATGTTAAGGCAAGTAGATCTCATTAGAAACTTGGGAGGTGAAAAAAAGTCATGGAATCTCAAAATCCATGTTTTGCACATTTGGAAACAACCAAATTATTTTAAGAAAGATTTTCAAGACATGGAGATGATATTCATTGATGAACAGGTGATTATTTTATTTTAATACGTCAAATATGATTGTTAGGAAAATATATTTTTCACATTTGTTTTTTCATTACGCAGGGTAATACAGTGCAAGCTTCCATTAAGTATACACTGTTATACATATTTGAGTCTAAGATCAAAGTGAACAGATGTTATGTAATGTATAACCTATCTGTTTTTTGTAGTGTCAAGACCTACAAGCATGCCTTGAATGACTATAGAGTCACTTTTGAATATACATCTATTGTGAGAGAAGTTGACGTTCCGTCTATTCCAATGTATTCATTTATGTTCACACCTTACGCAGATATACAACAAGCGTCAAACAACAATGAGTATACGATAGGTATTAAATTTTTCCATTGATTTTTTTCTTAATATTTAGCATTTATTTACTGGATGTATTCTTACAATTTTTTAATATTAATCGCAGATGTTATTGGTTCGCTTTTGTCGATATGTTCGTTGAATCACCTATCGGGTGGAACAAAACAAAACATTCCATTTGAACTTGAAGATATTGAGTATTTTCAAAAATCACTAAAATATATTTTTTTTGGATTTAAATCATTTATATTTTCATGTGTTTTACATATCAATTATCATTTTATTTGTTATGCAAGTGGTTCGAAGGTCAACTGTTTGTTGTGGGGAAAGTTTGTTGAATACATACTTCAACGAATTCAAGATATTGGTGTAGGGCCGTATATTGTTGTAATACAATTTGCAACGAATGAGATAAAGAATGGTATTAGTTTGTTCAATAATTTCTTTTATGCATTTGGTATAATGAATGTTAGCGACATTTATTACATTTCACTATTATTGTTATGTTTTCGTAGGTGAAGTTCAGGTATCTAACCATTGGCATTCATCACGCGTGCTTATAAATGAGGATATACCTGCAATTAATGAGTTCAAATCGAGGTTACAATTTTATATTTAAATGCATTAATTACGTTTTTTTAAAATTTATTTTTTTCATTACGATTTATTTGCATGTAACTTTTCATTTTAGTCTCATTCGGAGTAAACCAAATAGTGGTCAAGTGATAAGTCAAAAATCGTCGCAGTCTTCTTACTCGATGGAAGATGATTTCGTAAGACTGTCCGAAAAAATTTGGACGAACTGAGTGACACAAATGAGGTAATAACGATGTATTTGCTACATTATTTATTCGTACATTTTCAATAAAATACTAATAGGAATCATTTATCAAAATTGATTATAACTATACTTAACTAATGTTTATTTTCACATTTTAGCCTGGAAAATATGTTGTATTGGCCAGTATTAAGGGTCTTGTGAAAACATCAAAGTGTTGGTACAATAGTTGCATTAAGTGTAATTGATCTGCTAGACAGGATTCAAAAATGTGGTATTGTCACGTTTTTATAGCTCATTGGCCTACTGCTAAGCCAACGTATGTACTAGTAGTGAATTACCATCTTACATGATTATAATGATATGGATTGACTTGACTACGATTTCCCAAATTAATTAATTATAGTAGATATACAATTAAATTTATCTAATTGAGGATATTGAGTCCGCAATGTTTTATTAATTGCAAAAAATCCCACTTACCATAATTATCCATATTATTAATGAATAAATTTTAATTTATTGATTTTAAGTTTTACCTCTCCTACATGTCAAATTAGTGTCTTTTTATTGATTGATTAGTTTCCTATTTGTAATCAATAATTGGAAAAAAGAAACATTGAGGTGTAAATGCAATATTAATATTTTTTCCACATCATTAAAGAGTAAATAAAATATCAGATTAAAATCAATAGTCTTTTATCTTGTAGGAAAATAAAATGTGAGCAAAATAAATGGCCACTAGGCCAATTAACCAGAACTTTCTAAAGCAACACACTTAAGGCCACTATACACACTATTAATATTAAGGGCAAATTACCAAAACCCCCCTGAGGTAAGCCTAAATAACGAAAATCCCCCCCATGTTCTCGTAATTACGAAAACCCCCCTTGACTAACGGTTGACCGAATTTTTTTAACCGAAAACGTGAAATGTCTATTATATCCTTCTGTTAAATATGTAAAAAATAAAGGGCAAATTACCAAAACCCCCCTGAGGTAAGCCTAAATAACGAAAATCCCCCCTGACATCCCTTTCAGTTGATGATTTATTGCTTTTATAAATTTATTTATTACTTTGTAATTTGTATTGATAATTTGATATTATAATTTTTTATTTTTTTTATTTATATATTTTAATTGATTTTATTTATCCAGAGGAGTATTCATACGGATTTATGCTTTTAGCTTGAATGATGCATGGTTGTATTTCTCGAATTGTAAAATATTTAATTTTATGTATAAAAAATAATTAAATTTTGAAATCTCGTTCATTGATTTTTTTTAATCCAATAAAATACATTGTACATTCATAATGATTGATTATATTTGGGTTTAATTTAAGAAAAATAAGTATTTTGCAGACACTTATATATTTTTTTATTTATATATTTTAATTGATTTTATTTATCCAGAGGAGTATTCATACGGATTTATGCTTTTAGCTTGAATGATGCATGGTTGTATTTCTCGAATTGTAAAATATTTAATTTTATATATAAAAAATAATTAAATTTTGAAATCTCATTCATTGATTTTTTTTAATCCAATAAAAATACATTGTACATTCATAATGATTGATTATATTTGGGTTTAATTTAAGAAAAATAAGTATTTTGTACATTCATAATGACCCCTCATTAAATAAAATGCTTACAATTACCCCCCTAAGGTTAATTTCGTGTACAAGGGCAAAATTGGTATTATCGGAGGAATATTCGGGAGAATCAAAAAGATTCTATCGAGTCTAACACCGTTAGAGCGATTTGTAAGACGTCTGCATACCTCAGGGGGGTTCTCGTAATTACGAGAACATGGGGGGGATTTTCGTTATTTAGGCTTACCTCAGGGGGGTTTTGGTAATTTGCCCTAATATTAAGGGCAAATGGCAAAAAGGTCCATCACATAGGACTTTAATGCATTTTAGTCCACAAAAAAAACAGTCTCTCAATTAAGCCCATCCCCATGTCTTTAATCTAAAATACCCTCAATAATATAATTCTTATCAATTCCACCCATTATGCTCTTACTTCCTTAATATTACACATTGACCCCGGATTTAAACAAATATATCACATTAACCCCCAAAACTTTTTTTTTTCAGAAAATAATTTTTTTTCTGAAATGTTTTTTTTTCCGGCCTGATTCCGGCGTTGACTTTTTTTTTTTTCCTGATTTTTTTTCCGGCCGGTCAACCACCGTTGACCGCCGGTCTCCGGCGTTGACTTTTTTTTTTTTTTTTTAAATTTTTTTTTGAATTGTTTTTCTTAGAAAAAAATATTTTAATTAATATTACTGTTTTAGCTACTAAATTACTGTCTCAGACAGTAATATTACTGTTTGGTACAGTAATATTATGAATATTATTTTTTCCGAACAGTAATATTATGAATATTATTTTTTCGAACAGTAATATTATTAATATTATCGTCTATGACAGTTAAATTACTGTTGAAGACAGTAATTTAGCATCTAAGGCAGTACTATTAATTAAAATATTTTTTTTAAAGAAAAAAAATGAAAAAAGCCAATTAACAGTTAAATTACTGTCTCCGACAGTTAAATAACTGCTGGAGACAGTAATTTATCAAACGAATACAGTAATATTAATTAAACATAATTTTTTTAAGAATAAAAAAGTCAATTATCAGTTAAATCAGTGTCTCCAACAGTTAAATAACTGCCGGAGACAGTAATTTAGCAACGAATACAGTAATATTAATTAAAAATATTTTTTTTAAGAATAAAAAATCAATTAACAGTTAAATTATTGTCTCCGACAGTTAAATAACTGCTGGAGACAGTAATTTAGCAACGAATACAGTAATATTAATTAAAAAAAATTGAAGAAAAAAAAAGAGTCAATTAACAGTTAAATTACTGTCTCCGACAGTTAAATAGCTCCCGGAGACAGTAATTTAGCAGCTAAGACAGTAAAATTAATTAAAATATATTTTTTAAGAAAAAACAAAATTATAAAAAAAAAAAAAAAAAAAAAAACAGTCAACGCCGGAATCTGGCCGGAAAAAAAATATTTCAGAAAAAAAATTATTTCCTGCAAAAAAAAAGTTTTGGGGGGTTAATGTGATATATTTGTTTAAATCCGGGGTCAATGTGTAATATTTAGGAAGTTAGAGCATAATGGGTGGAATTGATAAGAATTAGGGTTAAAATTGGGATCAAAATTGAAATTAGGGTTAAAATTGGTTAATTGATGAAATTGGGCAAAATTATGGTGTAAATCATGAAATTGGAGTTGAATTGGGTTTCAATGAATTGGGGGTAATTTTGATATATATGAAAGCATTTTCCTTATTTGCAAATAAGTTTGAATGGGTTGGATTTATTTAAAAGACAAAAAAATTCGATGTCCCTCCTTTAATTAAGTGCCCTTGTCATGGGCCTATTTGCCATTACCTCTAATATTAATTTATGCGTGTCCTTGTCATATATAAATCAATTATTATTATTATATCGAAAGTCAATAATGAAATTAAATTCATATTCGTATTTAATAAAATGTTAAAAATATATTAAATAAATACACATTTTTATTTTTTATTTTAATAATAAAAAGTGTAATTTCATAATATTTTAAAATTTATATATTAGTTTAAGTCGAATTTTGAAAAATTTAATTCTATAATTATATTATATTTTCAAGGATAAATGCTAATTAATATATCAAAATATATGGAATGATATATTCTATATTTAAAGATTTCCATGTATCTTGGTCAAATAATTTATTGATAGATTCATTTGAATTATTAAATATTTTTAAAAACATTATTCTTATATTAATAAATTAAAAAAAAAAAACTATATTTTTTATTGTAACATATACATAAAAATAAAAATATTAGAAAAAAATTCGAATATAATTTATTCAAAGTGTTCAAAAGAAAAGAAAATTTACAATATTAATAATTTTCCCACATTATTATGTTTAAATTAATTTATATTAATCCCAAAATTTGTATGACAAAAAATCCAATTTTTTTAAAAGAGTAAAACAAATTAGATTAAAATATAGAAAGTCAATAATAAAATTAAATGCATATTCTTATTTTATAAAATGTTCAAAATATATTGAATATACACACATTTTTTATTTTTTATTTTAATAATAAAAAATATAAATTCATAATATTTTAAAAATTTATAGATTAATTTTAATTCGAATTTTCAAACATCTTATTCTATACTTATATATACTATATGTATAAGGATAAATGCAAAGTAATATGATTATCAAAATATATGGAATTATATAATCTATATTTAATAATTTTCGTGTATCTTGATGAATTAATTTATTGATAGATTCATTGCAATTATTAATGATTTTTAAAAACATTATTCCTATATTAATAAATTAAAAAAAAAACTTTATTTTTTTATTGTAATGTATACATAAAAATAAAAATATTATAAATATTATAAATTTACCATTACCATATTAGCATTATAATTAGCTATTAACATTATAATTAGCTTTAAAATTAGCATTAATATATTATGATTAGCATTAAATTATCATTAGCATATTAGTATTAATATTAATATTAGTATTTGTATTAGTATTAGGAGCAACATTAAGATTATGATCAAGATTAATATCGAGATAATGATTAGGATTAAGATCAGAATTGGGATCATGATCATGATTAGGATTATGATTATGATTATAATTCAGATTAAGATTATGATCATGATTAGCATTGGCATTAGCCTTTTATGATTAGAATTAGTATTAGAAATATCATATTACTATTAGCATTAACATATTAGTAATATCATTAGCATATTAGGATTTGTATTAACATTGGCATTATGATATATTAATATTAGCATTAGTATATTATACTTAGAATTAACATTAGCTTATAAAGATGAACACTAAACTAGCATCAACATATTAGAAGATTGACTTCAAGTATGTACAAATATCTAGGAGTTAGTTGTAACTAGAGATTATGATTCCTCGACAAACTGTTAGCCTAAAATTTTATATAATGTAATCTATGTAAGTAATGAAAGGTGTGGAAAATAAAACTCTTTCAAATATTTCTGCAAATATATTTTTATATAGTATCAGGTGGGTATTGACAAACGTCGTAAATTATTTTCTCTTCCTCCATGTCTACTGCATCTACCACAAACACTTCATCCCTTCCCATCTTAATCCTTCTTCCAGCATTAATGTTACTAAACTTACTCGCACAAATTATCCCATATGGAAAGCGCAAATACTTCCTTACCTAAAAGGCCAAGAAGTCTTCGGTTATATCGATGGAACAATTAAAGCACCACCTGCAACTCTTATCGTCAATGGCACCTCAACTCCAAATCCCGAATTCGCTCTCTGGACCAAACAAGATAATCTAATTCTTAGCACTATTAATTCTTCTCTCACCGAAGAAGTTCTTGCCCAAGTTTATCAATATGAAACCTCCCATGCCATTTGGCTTGCACTTCAAACATGTTTTGTTTCTCAATCTAGAGCCTAAGTTGTCCAAGTTCGGTCTCAATTAGCTACATCTCGCAAAGGTCATCTCTCTGCTACAGATTACTTCGTGCAAATCAAGAAACTCGCAGATCAACTATCTATGGCTGGCCAGGCACTCACTTCGGATGATATAATCACTTATATCTTGGTTGGTCTTGGACCGGAGTTTGTTGTAACTAGAGATTAGGATTCCTCGGCAAACTGTTAGACTAAAATTCTTTATAATGTAATCTATGTAAGTGATGAAAGGTGTGGAAAATAAAACTCTTTCAAATAATTCTGCAAATATATTTTTATATGTTGAAACAGATTTTCAAAGAGTCATCAATCATGTGGAGCGTGAGCTGGAGAGTTAGATTCGGAAATCTCGAACTCTCTTTGAATATCTGTTTCAACAAGATTAATATTGGGATTATGACTAAAATTAGGATTATGATTACGATCAGTATTATGATTCTGATTAGGATCAAAATCATGATCATGATTAAGATTAGGATTAAGATTAGGATTAGAACTGTGATTAGGAATAAGATTAGAAATATGATTTATATTAGGATTATGATTATAATTAGCATTATTTTTTAGGATTATCATTAACATTTGCATATTAGCTTTAACATATTATGATTAGTATTAGCATTGACATTAACATATTATTACCACCATTAGCATATATATTAGTGTTAAAATTAAGATTAGGATTACGATAATTATTATTATTAGTATTAGTATTAGAATTATGATAATGATTAGGACACGGGTTGAGATTATAATTAGGATTAGGATTAACATTAACATTACGATGGAGGATAAATATTAGCATTAGCGTTAACATTAGGATTAATATTGTTATTAGCATTAGCATTAGCATTGAGATAGTATCCGGATTAGCATTAGCATTACCAAATTGGCATTACCATTAGGACTAGGATTAGCTTTAGCATTACCGTATTAGGATTAATATTAATATTAGTATTAGCATTCACATTAGCATTAGCATATTATGATTAGCATTAGCATTTACATATTAGGATTAATGTTAGGATTAATATTAGTATTAGTATTAACATTCACATTAGTTTTAAAATTAGCATTAGCATTAGCATTAACATTAGTTAGTATTGGCATCAACATCAGCATTAGTATTAGCATTAGCATTAGTATTTTAGAATTACTATTAGGATTAGGATTGTGATAAGGATTAGGATTATGATTAGGATAAGGATTATAATTAGTATTAAGATTTGTATAGCATTAGTTTTAGGATTCAGAATATGATTTGTATTAGCGTTAACATTAAGATTAGTATTAACATTAGTATATAATTAGGATTGGTGGTAAGATTAAAATAGTATTAGCATTAATATTAACATACTAGGATTAGCATTAGCATAATATCAGTAAGATTAATATTGTTATTATCAGATTACTAATAGTAATAGTAATAGTCATAGTAATAGTAATGATTATAGAAATAGTAATTATAATAGTAATTTAATAGTAATAGTATTATTATTAGTATTAGTGTTAGTGTTAGTATTAGTATTAGTATTAGTTTAGTATTAGTATTAGTATTAGTATTAGTATTAGTATTAGTATTAGTATTAGTATTAGTATTAGTATTAGTATTAGCGTATTAGTATTACTATTAGTATTAGTATTAATATTAGTATTGGTATTAATATTAGTATTTTTTAAAGTAAACTATTAGTGTTAATATTAAAATTTATATTATTATAAGTATTAGGATTATTTCGACTAAAATTTGAAGTAGGATTATGATTATGATTTTTATTAGAATTAGGATTATGATTACAATTACTATTAAAACTAAAAATAACATTAGTATTAACATTATGATTAAAAAATAGAATTAACATTACCATTTGCATATTAGGAATAGTATTAAAATTAATGTAAGCATTAGAATATTTGCATTTCTATAACGATTAGGATTACGATTCGTATTATTATTAGGATTAGGATTATAATTAGAGTTAGTATTAGTAAGACTAACATTACCATTAGGATTAGAATTAGGATTATGATTATGATTGGAATTAATATTAGTATCAGGATTATGATTGGAATTAGTATTAGTGTAACGATTAGGATTAACGTTAGCGTTGTGATTAGGATTACCATTAGAATTACTAATAGTAATAGTATTATTATAAGAGTAGTCTTAATATTAGTATATTACTATTAGTATGAGTAATGATAATGGTAATGGTAATGGTAATGATTGATATTGGTACCAGTATTAGTATTGGTACTGGTATTGGTATTAGTATTAGTAATGGTAATTGTAATGGTAATGGTTAATTGGTAATGCTAATGGTATCGGTATTGGTGATGGTAATGGTAATGGTAACGGTAATGCTAACGTAATGGTAACGATAATGGTAATGATAATGATATCGGTATTGGTAATGATATTGGTATTTGTATTGGTATTTATATTAGTATTGGTATTGGTATTGGTATTGATATTAGTATTAGTATTATTATTGGTATTGATATTGGTATTGATATTGATATTAATATTGGTATTGGTATTGGTATTGGTACTGGTATTGGTATTGGTATTGGTATTGGTATTGGTATTGGTATTGGTATTGGTATTGGTATTGGTATTGGTATTGGTATTGATATTGGTATTCGTATTGGTATTGGTATAGGCATAGGTATTGGTATTTGTATTGATAATTGTATTGATATTGGCATTGATATTGACATTGATATTGGTATTGGTATTGGTATTGATATTGCTAATTGTATTGATATTGGTATTGGCATTAGTATTGGTATTGGTATTGATATTGATATTGGTATTGGTATTGGTATATTCGTATTAGTATTAGTATATTAGTAATAGTATATTAGTATTAATATTAGTATTAGTATTCGCATTTGTATATTAATATGAACATTATCGGATTAATATTAGAAAGAGTATTAATGATAGCATTAGTATATTAGGATTAACATTAGTATTAGTGTTACTTAGTATTATGATTAAGATTAAAATTAGCATTAATATTATCATTGGCATTAGCATATTAGGATTAATATTAGTATGAATATTAGTATAAATATTAGCATTATGATTAGAATTAGTATTAGTATCAGTATAATGATTGGAATTATAATTATAATCAAAATTTGCATTATCGTTAGCATTATAACATTAGGATTCGTATTAAGATTACCGTTAGCATTAGCATATTTGCATTTCTATAAGGATTAGAATTATGGTTCGTATTATTATTAGATTTAAGATTATGATTATAATTAATATTAGGATTAAGATTAGCATTACAATTAGGATTATAATTTGGATTAGAACTATGATTGGAATTAGTATTAGAACTAAGATTAGAGTCAATGTCAGGATTATGATTAGCAATAGCGTTATGGTTTGGATTAACATTAGGATTACTAATAGTAATAGTATTATTATCATATTAGTATTAGTATTAGCATTAGTAATGGTAATGATAATGGTAATAGTAAATGTAATTGTAATGGTAATGATTGGTATTGCTACAAGTAATTGTGGTGTCGATGCTATGTTAGATGTTAATATTGTTATCTTTGTACAATTATTGCTAAATAATTATAAATAAATGAATTTTATAATAAAGATGTTACGTTGTTATTACAACAGATGACTTTGAGTACTGTCGCAATGGTGTATCTACATCGTGTGAAGATCATTTACAAGTTACAAAATCTTATTATGTATCAAATAAAAGATGCGATCTTATTTTCTAGGACTAATTTTATGTCTTATTAAATGATTAAGTGTGCAATACATGTAGACAATATTCCAGTTTCTTCTTTCATTTCGATAGAAGTTGAATGTTTACTATTATGTTAGTTGTACCGTGCGGAATGGAAAGAAGATGGCTAGGAGTCATAAAACAATTGACTCTGTAACACGTATGTTGGATATGACATCATTACCCGCTATGTTGTTAGATGAGGATTTACAGACGTTAAGAGACATTTCTTCCGACAGCGGAGGTAATTATCTTTGTCATCATCTCATAACGTATCTCAGTGCTATGCGTTATTTGTCAGTATATTTTTCTACTGTAATGATAATTTTTTGTACATAAATGTAGATTCTGAATATGTTTCCAACGATGAGAATAGTGACGATGCAGTTGACGATACTGGTAAATATCATTTTAATTTAACAACTTTTAATCTTAACATTACTAATTATATAAATTCATTATTTTTTTGTTAAATGAATAATATTATTTAATTAATTTTGGATAGATTATGAAGATCTTGGAGACCAGACGTATGAATGTCCTTTTTGTGGTTCAATGATGTGGTACGGTGAAAGAATTGACAATCATAGACAAACAACCAGGCCCAAATTTGGCTTATGTTGTATGTCCGGGAAAGTCCAGCTCCAAAAAATAAGAGATGCACCTCCTACACTTAACAATTTAGTGTTTGGCACTGATCGGAGGAGCAAACATTTCCAAGAGAACGTACGATCGTATAATATGATGTTTTCTTTCACGTCGCTTGGTGGAAAAGTGCAGACATCCATTAATAACGGATCTGGTCCATACACATTTCTGTTACACGGACAAAATTACCATCTACTGGGCAGTTTATTGCCGGAAGAAGGCACTAGGCCTAAGTTTGCCCAATTTACATTTTTGACACAGAAAATGAGATTCATAATCGAATTGATGTCGTCAGGTAAAATTTTCGGAATTATATTCCTGTCCTAAGGAATATAGAGCTTACAAATTATAATTACATTATTTTTTATTTGACAGGTCCAGAAATCAATCAAACAGTCTTGACCCAGCCATCGTTGCATCGTTGAAAGATATGATTGACGGTAACAATGTACTTGCACAACATTACCGTGTTGTTCGAGATCGTTTTTCCAATGATCGCCATCAATGAGTAAAACTCATATTGGTCAAGAGTCGCAGTACTGATGGCATGACGTACAATCTTCCTAACGCAAGTGAAATAACAGGCTTGATCGTTGGTGACTTTGACACACAAGAGGGTGTTAGGGATATTGTAGTTGAGACGCGCTCGCTTCAACGAATCAGTGAGCTCCATCCTCTTTACTTGTCTCTACGGTATCCTCTTTTATTTCCTTACGGTGAAGATGGTTATCGAGACGATATCAGTTTGAGAGAATCTTCATTTGCTGATAATAGAAAAAGAAGGAAGGTAAGCATGCGAGAATTCTTTGCATACCTAATTCAGAAACGACATGGAGAACATTCGTTACTTTTGCATTCCAAGAAGTTATTTTAGCAGTTCTGTGTTGATGGATTTTCGATGGTTGAGTCACAGATAATTTCATAAGGTTCAATCAGGATCAACTTAGGGTTGACATGTACAAGGGTATCGAAGAAAAGATTTGTAAAGGAGACACTGAGGGTAAATCGGTTGGACAACGCATTATAATTCCAGGGTCGTTCACCGCAGGTCCAAGGTATATGTTTAACAACTTCGTTGATTCTCTTCAAATATGTAACTTGATTGGATTTCCAACCCTATTCATCACTATCACATGCAATCCCCAATGGCCAGAAATACAAAGGGTGTTAAAAGATACAAATCTCAGGCCGGAGGATCGGCCAGACATTTTGTGTCGTGTGTTCAAAATGAAGCTCGATAGTATGATGACGGAAATCAAGAAGGGCCGTATATTCGGACGTATTAGAGCATGTGAGTATTTAATTAGATATCCATTTATAATTAAACATTTAATGCGTTATATAAATTAGATAATTTAGTCATGTGCGATTTTAACTACTTTTTTGCTTCATTAACTAAATTAATTCATATTTTTTAATACCGTATGTTTACATTTTTTATGCAGATGTATGCACAATTGAATTTCAGAAACGAGGTCTACCGCATGCACATATTTTATTGTGGTTGCATAATGACGAAAAGCCCAAGAATCAAGAAGAAATTGACAGGATCATATGTGCTGAAATTCCTAACGAAGAAAACGACAGAAAGATGTACCAGTTGGTGGAGAAGTATATGATACGTGGACCGTGCGGTCAGGCGAATTTGAAATCTCCATGTATGAAAGATAGAGTTTGCACGAAGCGATTTCCAAAGCCGTTTGTGCAGTCCACTGAATCAGATGCAGATGGGTTTACAGTGTATAGGAGAAGGGAAGATGGCAGAACAGTTACGAAGAAGAAGACTACTCTTGATAATGGGTTTGTGGTCCCCTACAATCGTATATTGTTGAGTAAATACCGAGCTCACATTAATATCGAGCTATGCAACCAAAACAAGTCAATTAAATACCTGTTAAAATACGTAAACAAGGGGTATGACCGAGTCACAGCGGCATTTTATGAGACACGCAATACAGATGGCGGTGCTGAGATTCATGATGAGATAAAGATGTACTACGACTGCAGATATCTTTCGGCGTGTGAGGCAATGTGGAGGTTGTTTAACTTTGATATTGATTACAGAGACCCGTCTGTAATGAGGCTAAGCTTTCATCTCCCCGATCATCAGCCATTTGTCTTCAATGAAAACCAGTCGTTACAAAGTGTGTTGGATAGGCCATCTGCCAAGCAAACTATGTTCCCGGCGTGGTTTGAGGCCAACAAGAACTATCCACATGCAAGGGACTTGAGGTACGGAGATTTTCCACAACAATTCGTGTATAAAGAGGATTCTCAAACTTGGGCGCCAAGGAAAAAAGGATTTTCTATCGGTAGGATTGCGAATGTTCCCCCTGGAAAGGGAGAAGACTATTACCTTAGGTTGCTACTTAATATTCAAAAGGGATGCACGTGCTACGAGGACATCAGAAAAGTTTTTGACATCGTCTACCCTACGTTCAGGGATGCATGTTATATGTTGGGTTTGCTAGATGATGACAAAGAATACATAGATGCAATAAAATAAGTGAATACTTGGGCATCAGGGGATTATATAAGAAGGTTATTTGCGGTTATGCTGCTTTCCAATAGCTTAAGTCGGCCCGAACATGTTTGGCAAAGTTGTTGGTTGGATTTGGCTGAGGGTATTGCTTCAAACAACAACGTCTTCATAAAAATCCAGGTATGGCAATTTGTATGGCATTGTATTCAATTAGATTTTACGTATTAATCATTCTTTTAATATTGTCTCTCTACGATTTCAACTAGATGCACATAATTTATCCATTTTTTTTATTGTTGAAGATTTACATATATCGGATGAAAGCTTGAAGAACTATACTCTCACCGAAATAGAAAAAATATTGCAAAGCAATGGTAAAAGCCTGCAAAATTACGCGCCTATGCAAGTTCTAATCGAATACTCATATGAGGACACAAAAAACATATTGGTGTTAGATGAACAGGACTACGACCGGTTTGAAATGGGTAGAGAACTTCAACAGTGTCTTACTTCCATTACAGATAAGCAAAGAAAGGTTTATGATGTAGTCATGGATGCTATAACCAATGACAGTGGTGGAATGTTCTTTCTATATGGCCATGGTGGAACAGGAAAGACTTTTCTATGGAAAACTCTTTCGGCTGCAGTTCGTTCGAAGGGAGAGATTGTAATTAACGTTGCATCGAATGGTATATCATCGTTATTGCTCCCCGATGGAAGAACAGCTCATTCTCGATTCGGACTACCCATAAATGTACATGAGAGTTCCACCTGCAGCATATCGCAACAAAGTCCACAGGCAGAATTGCTCATAAGGGCAAAGCTTATTATATGGGACGAGGCTCCTATGATGCATAGATACTGTTTTGAAGCCCTTGACAAGACAATGAAGTCAATAGTACAGGCTGACAAACCCTTTGGTGGTAAGGAGGTTGTTCTTGGAGGTGATTTTAGGCAGATTTTACCAGTTGTGCTCAAAGCATCAAGGCAGGACATAGTACATGCTACGATAAACTCCTCTCCGCTGTGGAATTTTTGTCGTGTCATGAAGTTGACTAAGAACATGAGATTGCAGTCATGTTCTTCTCCATCTAATGTGGATGAGATAAAAGAATTTGGAGACTGGATACTGAATGTTGGTAATGGGGGATGTTGGGGAAGACAATGATGGTGAAGCTAAGCTTCGATAGAGATTCCAGATGACATGTTGATTGGTGATTCAGAAGATCCATTCAGAGACCTACTCGAATTCGTTTACCCGGATTTGTTGAGTAACATGTACGATCGAAATTATTTTCAAATGAGGGCAATTCTTGCACAAACTAATGAATGTGTCGAGTCTGTGAACGATCACTTAATGTATCTCCTTCCAGGAGAGGAGAAGGGGTACCTGAGCTCAGATAGTATGTGTAGGGACGAGCACACAATGGAGGATAATGCAGAAATTTATTCGACTGAATTTCTCAACACAATAAGATGCTCTGGAGTTCCTTCTCATGCGTTGGGGATCAAGGTTGGTGCACACGTTATGCTAATAAGAAACATCGATGAAGCTAGAGGATTGTGCAACGGTACCAGACTTCAAATTATTATAACTGGCATTCACGTTCTGAGTTGCAAAGTTCTTTCCGGAAAAAATATCGGTGACATGGTGTTCAATCCTCGGATGACTTTAATACCATCTAACTCCGGACTGCCAATTAAATTTCAGAGAAGACAATTTCCGTTGATTTTTTCTTTTGCAATGACGATAAATAAAAGCCAAGGCCAAACTCTTTCGCATGTTGGTTTGTATCTTCCTAGGCCTGTCTTCAGCCATGGTCAACTATATGTTGCAGTGTCCAGAGTTAAGAGCAGGTGTGGCATTAAGATATTCATCAAGTCGGATTCGGGTGAACTCACCAATGTTACTAGAAATGTCGTGTACAAAGAATTATTTCCTCGAATTCGAAGGTAGAAAATATTTTCATATTTATCATTTATTCATGTGACATGTTTTTTATTTTATTTTTAAAGAACTTATTCTTTTGCAGGTGTTTCTTATCTATACATTTTAATTTCCCCGGTGCAATGTTATTTTCAGTCATTTCCCTAGGGTGCTCGGTGCAATTCTTATTATCTTTAAAATTTATTTTTGACGATATACTAATATTTAATAGTATTCTTATATTATAACTATGAAGAACATGACACTTATAACATATTTTTATTATCGTTGGTCGATTACGTTATGTACTTAGATTCAGTGACCATAATAATTGTTATCTGCTTAAATTTATTTTTGAGACATGTATTTTCAGTCAAAAATATGTCGCCCCGTGCATCGCACGGGTGAATACTAGTAAGAAAAAAAGGAATAAACGGTGGCGGTGGAAAAAATGTTAATTGAATGAAATGTACCACAATTGGTAAAATTTATCACTCATAGCGATTGATAAAACTTCAACTATTTCCCAGTTTTTCAAATAGTAGAAGAAATGTTTAGGGTTTGTTTAGATATAGCTTCAATGGTAGATTACTAGATCCAACTTAAATTGTTCGTGTAAATTTTTCACCTTTTTTGATGCAAGGTTGTCAATTGTTTAATTTATGTATTTGTTCGTTATAAGCAGATATAAACTCGAAGCCCGAAAAAATAATTGCGTGTGGAAATAGCTAGAATTGAATGCCTTTGAGCCTATAATGTTCGAATGCAAGTTGTGTCAACCCAAACTCGATCGGCTTACATTGCCCGATTGCCAGTCTTCCTTACCTACACCCCAAAGCTATTATGTTGTTTATAGCTGTTGACATGGTCAGTCCGGTATAATTTAAGACTCTAGAAACAACTATACTTTTCTTTTTTTTTCGTATTTATAAGTAGTAGTGTGCTAAACACCGATGGAATTTTTCTTTTTCAATTTGTGGGTGCTCTAATCATTATAGGTAAAATTAAAACGTAACGGGGTGTTAGCACCTTAAATATAGTTCTAATCTACTTCTAACAAAAATATTTTTGTTTTATTTTGTTTTTCCCTTTTTGGAATGCTATCAGTGCATCGGCACGGGATGAAATACTAGTTAAAAATAATTATAAGGTTCACCATTGCAATATCAGTATAAAAGAGAAAATGCCCGATTCATCTGCTGGCCTGTTACATCTCAAAAACACCCTTTCATCACATACAAAAACAACATTTCTCTTCTTCATCTCTTCTCTGAAGTCTACAACAACCGTTTACAGGCTTCAAATTCTGCAAAATCGTACGTGAAAAAACATCTTCTTCATCAATAAATCGTATGTAACCGACCAAATTTAATTAAGGATTTCTCATGAACAAGCAGTCTCATTCATCAACAAGATGGTTTCCAGGTACTGTACATTCTGATTGATGCATAAATGCAATGTTTTGAAAACCGGACCGGACATCGACCCGGACGGCAATATCGATGCTACACCCGGTGATTTTAACCAGGCACCCTAATTGATAAGATTCCCACTACGGGTTCAGTTATGGCCCATTGGGTTTTAGAAAAATAATTATAAAATAAATTAAAAAGGACACATGTCAATAAGAGAGCTACCCGGTGAAAATCACCGGGTGTAGCATCGTATTCCCCGACCCGGACAAGCTACTGGGTTACGGTTGGACCGGTTCAACCGGGTCCAACTGATTTTTTCATTTTTTATTTTATAATTATTTATACATAAATTTTAAAGTACTAGACAGGTGCACGTGCGTTGCACGTGTCTAGTTAATTCTTTATTTTTTATATTGAATTTTGTATATTTATCCTAATATGCTATTAAAATTTTAAAATATCTTAAGTAAATAGTGTATATTTATCCTAATTTTTTAGTTTAAAAAATCTAGATTTTAGATTTCATGCTATGACCATTAACCTGAAAAATAAAATGAATTAAAGTTTCCATTCCAAATCTCATGCCGCAGCCCGAGAAAATATTTTAGAACATGCTATCTTGCAATTCAAAACTTTTTTAAATTCTTGTGGGACATATATTATAATTATATGTTTAATATAGTACATATGAAAGATGTTAAGAAATGATCAATTTTCTAAATACCCCGCGCAGTAATACCTTTTCAAATCAAGACAATCATATTTTCGAATTTTGCTAAAGTCCATCAGGTAGCTTAGTTAGAGAGATTAGGTAGAAAATAGTTATTTTAGATTGTAAATTAATTATCATCCTGAAACTCACCTGTCCTCAAAACCACATTCACTAAAAAATTGCATTTCTTCCACTCTTCCGCCTCTCCTTACCGGCTCTGGCAGCTGACCACCTATATTCCGCCACAACATCATTGGAAAAATTTTAT
Source organism: Erythranthe guttata (assembly GCF_056151865.1). Lineage (NCBI taxonomy): Eukaryota > Viridiplantae > Streptophyta > Magnoliopsida > Lamiales > Phrymaceae > Erythranthe > Erythranthe guttata. The sequence continues at coordinate 12,605,393 of NC_142537.1, forward strand.
TTTCACTTTAGGTGTTTGTATTCATTACAAAATTTCCAACTGAAATGTCCCTTTTTCAGCCTAAAATATATTTTTTCAGTCTAAATTCAACAACTAAGTTGTCTATTTTCAAGTCCGACTAAAGGACTTTTAGAAAATCAAAATACTCGGACGGATTGTTTGCTATACACAATATTTGAGGGATTTTTAGTCAATTTTCTCATGAAGAAAACATTAACTTTAAATCCCAGAATCTTATTTACGCAAATAAATTATTTCTATTTACATGAATGATCCAACGATTATGTACATTAAACTACTAAGAAAAATATTATTGTCGATCAAACCATTTAATGTTAGTTTATTGTTAAAATATAAATATATATAGCCTACTTATTTTCATGAAAAATATATTTTTTAAGGCTCAATAACGTCTATGAAGTTTTAATTATTATATACTAATAATTAATTTCAAGTACATATTGTCTCAACAAAGTTATAGTCATACGTATACCATTAAATATTCTTTTATTATCAACAATTTATTACTCTGTAAAGTATATATATTTGATATATTGTCCGTCTCTACAGTTATTGCATAACATAACTATAATTTTCTTTTTAATTGAGTACGTACTTTAATAATTCAAAATATACAAAAATGAATGTATACATAACTTTAAATATAAAAGTATAAATAATTTTAACATTCTTAATATAGTGAATAATGTATGGACCTCAATGCACACAAGTTAATTGATTTCATAAATGTATCTAGCTAGATAAAAAGTACTTAAATTTGCTAAAGTAGCTAACGATTCGATGGATCTCTAGACAATGCCAACTATGGAAATGGCAACAATTAACTGTTCTAGCAGGTACTGACACTAACGTTTCTCTGAGACTTGTGTACTGAAATATGTAACGTAAATAAGTTCATACGGTATAACATCTCAAAATATGGATTTAGTCATGATATGCCTAGTGCTTGAGTTTCTCGAGAGTCGATGACTGAAAAAATCCAATATTTTAAAGGCGAATACATGATTTTTTGTTTTTACAGGAAATAAGTAAATCAATGCCATTAAAACTTCTCTTTTATAATACTGAAGTATAGGATGACATAAAGATGACGATCACGAATCACGATCACGCACCTAAATTACCTTAGCAGCTCCGCAAAGATTCATACTCTGGCTGTAAGGTTTTTTAGGTTTCGTCTTTTTAGATCATTAAATTCTAATTTCAGCATATCAAAACGTAAGAATGATATATAATCATGTTTGGTACTATTAACTAATGTGTAAATTTTACATGCAAAAGGTAAAAAAAAGAAAATAGCATACTGCACACCTGGATTTTAAGGTGAGCACACTTCACTGAAGAATGTATACTTCATAAATAATTTTTTTGCTTATCGAATCCATTTATGTAGCACTGATGCAACAAACGTCTTTATGTAGCAACTGAGCATTTTTTTTTAATTTTCTTTTATTAGTATACAATCTGATTGTAGAAACGCGCATGTTAACGTACAACTGAGTGTCTGTAGCCCGTACAAAATGGAGAGCCATCTTTTTTTGCCCTGCCAGAATACCAAAGGTTTATATTGATGCCTAATATATATATTTGATAAAAGATGGTATTGTAACGTTGCATTGAAATGAATAGGGAAGAATTGTATCGGTTACAAATAAACATTAGTGTTTAGAAATTATTATCATTAGTTTTTTTAATTATTATTACTATATTATTTAATAATAATAATAATAATAATAATAATAATAATAATAATAATAATAATAATAATAATTAATAATAATAATAATATTAATTTCCAGAGGTACACTCTACAAATATATAAATATATATATATATATATATATATATATATATATATATATATATATATATATATATATATATATATATATATATATATATATATATATATATTATATTAATATTATTTAATTATTAATGAATGAATATTAATTATACTACCCAATATAATAACTATCCTGGTATGCTCAAGAACCGTATAAGTTACAAATTAAATAGGTGTTGATGTTTGATAATTTCTATTATTATTAAATAATATGATATTACCTATTTATCCACGTATGCCCTTACTAATTACCTATTGAAAAGGGTTTTTTTGTCCTCACATAAAAGAGAAGAAACTCACCCATCATTCCTCCTTTTATAGATAGTATAGAAATAAACCATATTTTATTTCACACACATTAACTCATTACTCATTTTCACTTAACATGTAATTAAACTTATTTCTCTTTTACACAGACAACATAGAACCCACACACATCACACCGAATCATTTTAAATATTATAGAAATTATAATAAAAAAATAGCATGTCTTCCAATTTAAAAAAAAATATTTTATTTAATTTTCTTTCAACTTGACATTAAAAAGATGTCGTTTTGACCATTTTATTTGTTTGTTTTTATAAAAAAAAATAACAATTTTGGGGGGAAAAAAACCCTGATTTTCACCCGGATTCCGATATTACGGTTCAACCGGCCAAACGGGACCGGACAAGACAATAGTTCGCGGTTTAACCGGTTCAACGGGTCGGTCCGATCCGGGTTTCAAAACATTGCATAAATGCATTTAATGACACCAATAGCCGATATACTATATATACCACCTTAAACAATGTCATCTTCACCAATGATATCAACTGAGTACCGACACTGGAGCATTTTACACTGATGATGCTAGAGATAGATCACCTTAGTGAGTTGAAGTAGAATGAGCTGGAAGAGCAGAGTGGATCACCGGCTCACGAGCTTGATGACCTTGAGATACCTGCGATCATAGAACACGTGAACTAAGTCGGGGGTTGATCCGGCGGAAACCCCTCCGACACTCAAGTCAGTCGTGCGGATAGTGGAAATAGTCCAGAGAATACAGTTGGTAGTATTGCTCAGATAATAGCTAGGACGTACCTTAAGGAATGAGTTCAAACCTTTATTTATAGCTTAGTTGAGATTGTCGGGCCCAAGCCTTACTTGAAGGTGATTGGGCCTCGGTGATAGTGGTTTTCGATATTGAGCTCGTGGCCCAGTAGATAAATAATTTGTAGGCCCATTGGGTTGGACCAATTAAGCATATCATACACATAGGTAAGTATGTACACGTATAATATTATTGCTTGTGTTTCTTTATATCTAAGTCGTTTGTTACACGCCAAATTATTACCTATCATTCTAATTAATATATTTTGGTTCTCATCATACAGAAGGCCAGCAAAACATGGCGAATTGTTCAGACCAACTAAAAGTCGTCCCAGGTCGGAATGGAGATAAGTTGTGAAACAAACTCTACATCTTAATTCAAAGGTTAATTAAAAAGCTGATTTTGATCAATTTAAGAAGTAAGTATATCAACTTTACGAATACTATTTTTCAGTAACATCCAAAACTATTTGCAGATGTATACAAAATTCAGTATATCATTCTTATCGTGCATATATATATATATATATATATATATATATATATATATATATATATATATATATATATATTCCTTTTTGGGTGAGTTTTCATTTGTCTATTTTGTGGTTTGTATCTTAATTTTATGTGTACTAATTAGAGGGGATACAAAGAAATAATTATTGGGTTTGTACATAGTTCTGAAAATTACAATTTGGTGCTAAAAGTTTTAGATTATTTACAAGTTAAATCAATTTGTATTTATTTTTATTTACATAAAGGTCATTGTATCAATTCACTCTAAAAGTTTAGAAAAAAAAAAATTTGCGCAGTTTGCGAGTGAGCTACACAATCAGATTCCGATGAGTTTTTTTGTCTTTGGCTTATGGCTTATGGTTTATGCTAATTTTTATAACTTATGAACTTTTTTTAGCCGTTCGAGATTACACAGAGGTGGTTTTTGCAATTTACTTTCTTCTTTTCTTAATCATTTCTTAAAATTGTTTCTTAAAACAAATTTGTACTCAAACAGAAATTTGAGAGATTTCGGCTTCATTCTACTTTGCACCCTTGAAATATGCCATTTTGGCATTTTACACCATCGAAAAAAATTTATAGCACTTCGCACCCTCGAAACACAATAAATCATGGATAATGCACCCCAATGAATTTTTAATGCTAATAAAGATAATTTAATATTTTTACTGGTATTTTTTTATGATGAAAAATGCCAAATCTGTTTTTTTTATGCATCAATTATTTTGAAATTATAAAGTGCAGGAATAAAATTACATCTCATCAACATATTTAAAAATTACATTTTTTTATCACAAAAAAAATATTTAATGAGAAAAATCATTCAACTATTTCACTATCAATTTATCTGAAAATCATATCCATTCCAAATATTTTACCTAATATTTCCACCAGTTGCAATAAAAGACCCATCAATCGAATAATTTAGCGATAAAAGTTTATTTTATTTTATTTTGTTAGAAAATATAATTCTTTTTAATAATCCTGTGTGATTTTTATTTTTTCGCACTTTGTGCGCTCTAAATTAGGTTGGAGGTTGAAGAAAATAACAATCTAATTTGTTTTTTTGTATTACGGAAAAAACTAATAAAAATTAAAATTGCTTTTATTATTCAATTCATGGTACGTTGTGAATGATTTATTGTATTTTGTGGGTGAAAAGTGTCAAAACGCTCCATGTGAAGGGCAAAGTGGGATTTTCCATTTTAAAAAACAAAATGAAAAAAATATATCAATCAAAACGAAGATGGTAGTCCACAAAAAGGGGTTTCAGAAAAAAAAAAAAAAAAAAGAAAAAAAGAAAATAAGTTTCATTTTTAATTTCTCATGACGAGGATAGGGTTTGAGGACCACTTGGATTGAATCTGGACGAAATAATTTATAATATAATAATATTATTATGAATTCTTGGAGATTAGGGATGATCACCCGTTATACGTACTCTCCGTTATTGATTATTAAGGTCTTGTAACTCATGACCTTTGACTAGCTTTTCTACACCTATAAATTAGGTGCAATGTATTGTATTTTGTACAATTGATGATATGGAATAACATATTACATATTCTCCCTACTTTATTCTCTACTTCTTGTATATTGTTTATTAGTTTCTCAACACGTGATCAGCACGATTGTTCTATTTTAATTTTCGAGTAAAGATGATCTAAAGAAGATAATTACTTCTCAACCATAGAAGATGAAAAGGGAGTTGATTTCAAATATTTTATTGTTGTTTTAAAATTATTAAATATTAATCATCTTAATTTTGTTGAAAATTGCAATTCACGAGTATGTACTTTGATGTCTGTTTTGGACTTGATATTGTCCGAATTTCAGAAAATTCAAAATACGAAACTTGTGGAATTTTTTGTTGGCTTTTCGGAACATTTTGAATCATCGAAATCGGATCTCGATCGAGAGAGATATGCTTACAATAATCAACTCTGCCAGAGCTGTCCCTAGTGCGAATTTTGAACATGATGTTCTAAAAAAAAGGGACGATTAAAGGCATAAAGCCTAGATTACATACAAGATTAAAAATCTCGATTGAGTATATTAGACTTTAAGTCTAAATGATAAGACTCTTGAACATTTGAGTTAGAGGGTATTTCCCATTTATAGTACTATTCTTTCCTGATCAATGTACTATAACAATTTTATTATATATTGAGGCTTGAAGTCCAAATCGAGCACGTGCAATGAAGTGTCTCGAAGATTTGAGTGGTATATTAAAATAAAAAAAATACAAAAAAAAACCACTTGCTCTCTAGTTTATGCAACTTGAAAAGCTCCATCAATCGAAAAAGAACTCGAAGTTCATAAATTTTAGGCTCGAAGTCTACTTTTAATATGAAAGCTTGAAAGCTTATATGGAGGAATATTAAATATAAAGGCTTGATGCCTAGATTAAATTTTAAGACTAGAAATCTCGATTGAATATATTAGACTCAAGGTCTAAGTGATGATACTCAAAATTGAATATTTGAGTTAATGGATATTTCCTACTCAAGGTACTATTATTTTACGATTAAGTACCAATTATAGGGCTCAAGACCCTAAATCGAGTATATAAATTCATGGTATAAAACTGAATCCCTGATATTTGAATAGTATATTGTACTCGAAAGAACTATTCAGTTTGTGGTACAATGATATATAAGAAAATTTGAGTTAATTATAGTACTATTATTTCATATCAAGTACTATAATGATTTCAAATCGAGTACATAATTTTAAACAATAAAACTCAAATCTTGAAATTATATATATATGGACTCGAAAAGACTATTCCTTTCTGATTCAATGATATGAGTCATATCACGCAATTTGAAATTAGATATATTCGATAGTTCAAGAACGAACGTAACTATAAGTTATGGATCATTGAAGTTGAAGATCCATATATGTGTATTGGAAATACAAGCCAAATATTTCATAACGAAAATGTGTCTAGAAGACACCGAGCAAAATTATTGTTTCATTTTCAAGAAACGAGTAAATATTTTGTTACCTGTCTGGTAAAAGTAACATAAAATAAAGTTACTTGTGGAGATATATAAGAGAGAAAACTCTCTAAGTTTGTGAATTGAAATGCTACCGCAATAGCAATATTTTGGATCTATATTATAATCATGAAATGGCAACATAAAAACTCAAGTTGCACTCATAATAGCAAAATCAAGAAATTTGATTGCATACTGTAATAGAGCAAGAGTTGTGAGCTAAAATTGAAATAATATAGAGCTCGTTGAACTGTTGTTATTCTTTGAAAGTGAAAACAACAATATTAAAAAAAAAATCGAAGAGATATATTGGCATGAATAGCTATCGTGGTGCTCAAGTTTATCCACTATAAATATTTATCTCATCATTTAAAGTGGAAGAGAGATGAGAAATATAAAAAATGATTGGTCATAAATCCATTTTACGATAAAGCATGTTGGTAAGCTTTATCAAGCACCAACAGAAAAACAAAAGAAATTGCGTTGATTTTGGAGTCACGATATTGACCAATTCAATTAAAGATTTTGAATCACAAAGTTTTAGTGATGCAAATTTCACTCCAAATCCATATCTATGGAGTACGTATATCCAGGGACGTACCCATGCCTATGGCTAGGGTGGCCCCCGCCCCCTCCCCCCCCCCCCAAGATTTTTTTTTAGCTGTTTTTTTTTTGGTATTTATGTATTAGTTAATACACTTTCGCTCCCCCCCAAACTTTTAATTTTGTACACTTTAGTCCCCAAAAACAAAAAAAAAACATTCTCTCTTAAATTACCCCTATATTTCTCTCTTTTACGATTCAGTCCAAATGTTTTTTAGAATATGCAGCTCGTTCCTCTCGTCATCTGCAATTATGAATCTATTCCAGCATTTTCAGTTATCACTAAATTTTTTAAAATTGCAGTCCCTGAAGTTTTCAAAATTTACAGTTTAGTCCCTAAATTTTCAAAATTTACAGTTTGGTCCCTGAATTTCAAAAATTTTGAAATTTGATCATTTATGTTCAAATCCAGTTAGATTCTCAAACCTAGTTACTTTAATCTAGATAACATGCTATATCACATGGTTTATTTATTATTTATGCTATGCAATATTTTGCACCTCTAATGGTAAATATTTCTATGGCATAAATTGTTAATTGCCATTTTAATGAGACAATTTTCCCGCCACTAAGGGGGAGATAAGAAGCATGTTCTTGTATAACGGCGTGAATTATATGAAATGATCTTTGTCTCATCTACATTTGTGCATGGAAATATTTAAGCACAAAAGAAAAAAGAAATCATTTAATTTGCAACAATTTAAATGTGTAAAATGCTGGATGCATTTATCGACAAAATGACAACTTGAAATTATTACATATGTTGCAAATAAGTGCAAGAGAAAGTGTCCAAGAAGGACACATAGCACATTAGATTTTGTCATGAAAGGCTTATAAACGAATGTCCTCGAAGGACAAATTTCACATTGTGATTGCATCGTGAATCCCTAAATGGGTGAAAAATGATTATGGTACACAACTAACCAATTGTACTTTATACATATAAGAGGGGGAGATATATATGTTGGTTCGAATGATTAACACCCGAAAAAGTGGGTGAATATTGTGTAACTAAAGTCTACTAGCGCTAGTAGCATCATATTACTTATCTCATTCGATGAAAGGATTCGTCTTAAAGACGATTTTGGGGTACGCCTCAACACCAATATCCATTACTATGATATGAGAATACTTGCCAATTATGGTGGCATAAATGAAATCCATATTTGGATGAGAAAATCGTTGATGATTACATGGTAGCTACCGAAATCATTTTAAATCGAACCATTATGTGCCAATAAAGAGTTGATTGGAAAATAAATCATGGTTAGCTTGCTCTCTAAGTGAATAGAGAGGAATTTGAGACATTAGTTCTCAATTTTGTTGTTGTACCGATATACTATCCTAAAGAATTGAAAATTCTTTTCGAATGAATATTCATGTACCAAATTGAATTTGATAATATTGAGTTTGAAAATAAAGTGGAGAAGTAGTCCTCAACACTCCCTCCACATTGTGAAACTCAAAAGCGCGTGTTTGTCCATATAGGACATTTTATTGAAATAAATAATGAGCTCAAGCACATAAAGTATTATGAAAAACTTTATTGATGCAATATAGAAAATTCTCTATAAGAGAAAAATACATGGTACATGAAAAGATATGGATCTCAAGAAAAGATCGTACCCACAAAGGCTACAATCCGCATTTATATGAATATAATTCTCTAAGGAGAATCCGGTACCGGAAAGTGAAATAGTGAGATCTTGATGGATAATAAAGAAATATGGGGAGTACTTAAGATGTTATCGAATAACTATATGCACAATTATTTCTATTATGTGAAAAGCTTGAAGCTCATAAATCTTAATAGATGTCGACATCTAATTGGTCATTAATATATGCATTCACAAATGCAATTGACCATGATGATTTGAAATTATTGATGAAATGAATTGTACATTGACTTGCGGTCATCACACATAAAGTTGTGAAAGCCTTTACTGCAAAACTGGGTAAAATCATTGCAGTAAATTTTAATGCCTTTTGAAAAAATATTGTTATGATGCAATCACTTTATGATGGTATTCAAAATACTTGACACGCATCATATGGATGCAATTACCGCATATGTATATATATATGGATCATAAAATTAATAAAGAACTGATAATGCGTTATGCATATAATCAGAGGTCTCGTGAGTTAGACTCTAGAAATGATCCATTTACATATTATTTCAAAATATGGTACATTCACCTCATTGAATACCATGTTAATGATCAAATAATTTGACTTACCATTATCATGGTATAGATGTGAATGATCTAAATCTTGTGGAGACTCACGAAGAGCTCACAAAGACGGTCAATTATTTGGTGACATAATTTGATATGAAAAATCTTGGAAGAGCAAAATTCATCTGTAAAAGAAGATCTATTAAATGGAATATTTATCCATTAATACACATAAGAGATGGATAAGTCTCATTAAATTGAGTGGTATTATGTTTGTCCAATAACTGAATATATAGTTAAAGATCTTTTAAGCCCTCGAGAAGATAAAGAAAGAATTGCAAGTTCCAAAAGTGTAAAATGTGTACTACACTATCTTTATGAAAAATCTGGTGGATCTTATAGAGGATATATAGTTGGCTATATCAAAATCAAAGAATAAATTCATATATCGGAGTTTTGCCAACTACATTATTGGGAAGATGATTAAAAGGCATATGTCGAAATCAGGGGAGCGTGATCAACAACGGCAACACTGTACTCTTATTTCTTCGTCCAAGTTTTTGTCCCATAGGGTTTTTTTTGGCAAGGTTTTAACGAGGCAGTATCACACTCACAAGCTTCAGATGGATATGTACTATTTTTCCTTCGTTTAAGTTTTGTCCCATCGGGTTTTCCTAACAAGTTCTTAACGAGGCATATTCCATAAATGGTGGACATCCAAGGGGGAGTATTATGAATTTTTGGAGGTTATGGATGACCACCATTACACTCTCTATTAAACCCACATTACCTCCACCATTATTCATCATTAATGTCTTGTAACTCATGACCTTTGACTAACTTTTCTACACCTATAAATTAGGTGCAATGTATTGTATTTTGTACAATTGAAGATATGGAATAACATATTACATATTCTCCCTACTTTATTCTTTACTTCTTGTATATTGTTTATTAGTTTCTCAACAAATATATTATAATATAATATAATAAAATTAATGATGACGACTGTTTCATTTGACAACAAACTTTAGGAATAATTAGCGGGAAGCCCCCTCAAAAATATTTTTATAGCCAACAAGAACATACATATTATGTTTTTTTTTTGTTTGGCTAAAAGTCATTGTGCACTTTCTCGCTCTAGATATAATACTGTGTTAAGAGTGTCTCTTACGGAAAAAACTAACAGTAATTGGAACGCGGTGATTTGCACAACTTAGTTATATCAATATACAATAACTTAGTTATATTAATAAGCAATAACTTAGTTAAAATAATCTGAAAAAATTAAAAAAACTAAAAACAACAGTTCACACATTCCATAAAACATACACAACTTACACATACAACTTAGAATACTTATTTACAGAGCTTAGTAACATTAACGAGCAAAAGTTTAGGAAACAAAACGTGTTTTTCATGTAATTTTACAATGAAGTTAGACAACTTAGAAAGCTTATGTGCATAGTTTAGTTACACAACTTAGTTAAAATAAGCTGAAGAAAAAAACTTCATTTCTCATGCGTAAATCACCACAAACATCACTATCACCAAACAATTCTTCATATTTTTCCGATTTGGTGTCCATGATTATTAGTTTACAACGGAGATGAATTAGTGTAACCAAGATCGTATACGTGTGCGTGTGTGTGGTTGCGTCTGTGTGTGATTATGTGTATGTGCTTGTGTGCAGTTGTGTGGCAACGCTTCGATGATGGCAGGGGGTGGAGCTGATTTGACGGAGTGTAGTGAAGTTGGATGTAATTTAATGGAGAACAGTTAGGATAGCGCGATGAAGGCGGTGTGAAGAACAAACAACTTATAGCAAATTGTAAAAGTCGGTATGTCCTCATTTCAAAGACAATCAGCGCTTATTGATATTTACCAAATCGGCCCTAAATTTTAAATCATCAACTATTAAGTTAAAATATTATGTTATACTTGTTAGGTGTTACTAATTCTATATAGTGATTATAAAATAGGATTAAGTGACACTAGAAAAAACTATTTATCACAATAAAAAATATGTTGTCACTTAATATATACATTTAGTGTATTTTTTTTTTAAATATGACAATTGAGATGTAACTTATTCACTTTTTTTTTTTTCTTACAGTGCATGAATTAAAGTATAACAAACATGATACAAACAAAAAAAAAAAGAAAAAATGAAAAATTCACCCCCACCTTGCTAGTATATTAAAAAGTGGGTGAGGTAGATAAAATTGAAAATAATAGGTGGAAGATTAAAACTATAAAAAAATAGTATTTTTTTTAAATTAATAAAATAATGACATTAAAAAATCAAAAACTCGATTGAACCGGTTCGACCTTTTATATAAAACCATAGCCCAAATAGTCGTCCGGTTCCATAATCGGCCTGGTTCTGACAGCAATGGAATTAACCATCAAATAATAATTCTTAAGTACTACTCTTTTAGTATTTTCTGAAATAAAATTATGAATTACACTTTTCTAATTAATTTTATTTTAATGAGAATGTTGCATTTCCACTATATTTAGTTTTGCTTTACACTAATGTTGCACAAATTTGTCCATATAATATTCTATTGTTTGTGTAGACGCATAAAATTAATTAATTGGTTAATTAAATTTGCCAATTAAATTGTGTCTAAAGTAAATTATACCTTGTCTTGCAAGACAAGTCATGGGGATAATTATCAATTAATTATTGGCCAATAGGATTATTTATTCTCTTCCAAGTTATAAGAGATAAATATCAATTTAAAGAGAGCCAATTAAATCGCGCCACGTCATCAAACAGACTTTAAGTAGGACTCTTATTCTACCACTATAAATAGGGACCCTCCCTACACAACTCAAAACACAACTGAAGAAGAAGAAAAACCGTAGGAGAAAATTCTCTCTACAATATTCAAGTCGTTCTTCAACAAATTCAAGGCGTTCTTCATCAAACATCAAATCGAGGGCGTTCTTGATTTCGGCGATTCTTCAACAAATCGAGATTTACACCTGAAAATGGGACGGCCGTGCCAACAGCAGAACTGGGCAGAAGGTTTCGGCGATTCTCGCGCGGCCGTGTGAGAATTGCACTGATTTTCGCGCCGCCGCGCCAAAGCACGCTGGAGACAATTTTGGACTTTTAATCACACAAGGAAACCTAAAATCATCTACCAAGTTGGGACATCTATTTAAGCCCAAAACCAAGCACGAATTAAAGACTTTGGAATACAATCTTGGAGGAAGAGGAGCGCGAAGAACGAAGATCGACGAAGACTCAAGCATAGTTTTTCTTATTTATTTTATTTATTCTATTTTGTTTATCATAAGAATTACGAGTAGCTAAGTTTTTAATCTATGATTTTATTTGAACCCTATGTGGGGATGGTGAACCCGTTTTCTTGAGATTATGCAATTATGATTTTATGATTATTTCTACTGCTTGTTATGATTGTTAGTGCATGAACTTGATCAATTTATGTGCTTTATCTGTGATTATTGGGATTGACTCGACAGAGCTATTTTGATAATTAGACGGTAAGTAGCTACGTTTTTAATCTAGGATTTTATTTGAACCCTATGTGGGGATGGTGAACCCATTTTCTTGAGATTATGCAATTTTGATTTTATGATTATTTCTTCTACTTGTTATGATTGTTAGTGCATGAACTTGATCAATTTATGTGCTTTATCTGTGATTATTGGGATTGACTCGACAGAGCTATTTTGATAATTAGACGGTAAGTAGAAGAGCCTTCGAGTAGTTTTCACCGGATGAGTGTGTCAATTGCATGTGGTGTCGTAGACATACATATATCACCTTAGGTAGCCATTTACGAGACTTGTTAGTTAATGTTTTATTTATAATTGGTTTGCATAGACATATAGTGAATCGTTTATGAATAATAGACTCATAATACACGCGGCAACGGGTTATGAGTAAATTAGTGTCTCGGGTTAATAATCATGAATCATATATTTCATAATTGAGGGGTTTTGGGTGAGCAATTCTTGCATAGGGGGAAAATAAAATCCTAGGTCCGTTTTTATTGATATTTTCCCGTGTTTATTTGCGTTCTTAATTAGTTTAATTGTTTGATTGATTTTATTTGACAACCTTGCGTAGGCTGGATAAAAATCATAATTGTTAGAATTTGGTACTTAGGATTAAATAATTTGAGTATTGCCTGTGGGATCGACATCCGACTCACACGAGTCCACTTTACTACTTGTTTGCGATACGTGCACTTGCGTGTTGGTATTTAGCACCCAACAGAGGGCGTTTTCCAATAAATCAAGATCGAAGGTATATTTAAGGGCCAAATCCATCAAGAACCCCAAGATCTTCAAGTCAAAACCCGTCAAAGTTCAGCGTCCGATCCGAGATTCAAGTCGCAAGACCCTCGAAGACGTTATTCAAATCCAAATCAAATCCGGAGAAGATCAAGTCAACGAGCCGACTCCAAAATTCAAAGTCAAAACATACATCATTCTAGAGAGAAGAATCAGAGGATTAAATTAGAGTTTGTAACCCGCAATATTTTATTTTAATTCAATAAATTATTTTTGTGCAAGTTTTTCTTGTTTGTTTAAATCGCATATAAGAATTTGTTGTTACAAATTTTGGCACGCCCGATGGGACATCTCTACCTCTCATCTCTTTTCTCTCTCGAAGATCCTCGAAGTGTTGCAGTGACTGCTCTACGTTCGCAAGGAAGACTGCTACTTCATATTCATCAAGTGTGGGCTTAGTTACAAGGAGTATGGCTAAGAAGCTTTAAGCATCCTCAGAGACTAGCTCGGCGCCCCAAACTATTCAGAAAGGCTTACCACCTCTTGTCAATACAAGCGCATACATGGAATGTTCAACAAGAGAGATTTCACAGCCCACGCCTCGTTCAACATCAATCTACTCAGATGTGGCATCCGTCATGACAACAAACTCTACAACCATGGAAGAGCAAATTGCAAGTTTAACAAAGGCCATTGAGGGACTTGCAAAGCATGTTCAACAACGAGATTCTCAAATTGCCAAGTTGATCAACAAGATGGACAAAGCCGATGCTAGTCAAGCTGTCGAGAATCAGATAGAGACTCAAGACGAAGTCGAGACATCCACAAAGCAACAACCAGTTGAAAACGAGAAGGCTCCAGCTCAAGAACTTCAAGTTTCTCCAGAAGCGATGATTCATGTAGATCAAGTGATGATGTTGATCAGTGGAACCATCAAAGACAAGTTGGAAGGAAGCTCGAAGTCGCCATCAACCTATTTCAAGCCATACACGCAAAGGATTGATGATCTAAAGATGCCAATGGGCTATGTACCTCCAAAGTTTCAACAATTTGACGGCAAAGGCAACCCCAAGCAATTCGGAGATCACCTCGTCAAGCAAATAAACCACTCCTTGACACGAGTTTAAAAGGTCTACAAGTCCAAATCAAATAAACTACTCCCCGACACGAGTTTAAAAGGTCTACAAGTCCAAATCAAGTGAAACACTCATCGACACGAGTTTAAAAGGTCTACATGTCCAAATCAAACGAAGTACTCCTTGACATGAGTTTAAAAGGTCTACATGTCCAAATCAAACGAAGTACTCCTGGACACGAGTTTAAAATGTCAACATATCCAAATCAAACTAAGGCTCTTTGATACGAGTATAAACTATCTATATATTCAAATCAAGTTAAGGCTCCTTGATACGAGCATAAACTATCAACATATTCAAATCAAGTCAAGGCTCCTTGATACGAGCATAAACTGTCTATGTATCTAAATCAAGTCAAGGCTCCTTGATACGAGCATAAACTATCTACATATCGAAGTCAAGTCAAGGCTCCTTGATACGAGTATAAACTATCTACAAATCCAAGTCAAATGCTCCTTCAGCACGAGCTTAAACTGCAAATGTTTCTCCTTGTCCACACGAGTGTAAACTGTGCATGACATCTCATAAAAGGATATATTTTGAACTACGTTATGACTTGATCCCTTTATAGGGTACGTAGGCAACTTAGAATCTCTCTAAGTCCAGTCATGATTTCAAACGTTATATGTGCTTTGCTAGATCAAGCTGCAATTGAAGTTGAACAATTATCGAGACTCATCCACTCCAAAATGCATTGTCCGTGAACAAGTCTCGAGGGGGCATTTGTAGACGCATAAAATTAATTAATTGGTTAATTAAACTAGCCAATTAAATTGTGTCTAAATTAAATTATATCTTGTCTTGCAAGACATGTCATGGGGATAATTATCAATTAATTATTGGCCAATAGGATTATTTCTTCTCCTCCAAGTTATAAGAGATAAATATCAATTTAAAGAGAGCCAATTAAATCGCGCCACATCATCAAACAGACTTTAAGTAGGACTCTTATTCTACCACTATAAATAGGGACCCTCCCTACACAATTCAAAACACAACTGAAGAAGAAGAAAAACCGTAGCAGAAAATTCTCTCTACAATATTCAAGTCGTTCTTCAACAAATTTAAGGCGTTCTTCATCAAACATCAAATCGAGGGCGTTCTTCAACAAATCGAGATCGAAGGAAGACTGAAGGGCCAAATCCATCAAGAGCTCCAAGATCTTCAAGTCAATCAAATCGAGGGCGTTCTTCAACAAATGAAAATCGAAGGTAGATTGAAGGGCCAAATCCATCAACAACCCCAAGATCTTCAAGTCAAAACCCGTCAAAGTTCAGCGTTCGATCCGATATTCAAGTCGCAAGACCCTCGAAGACGTTATTCAAATCCAAATCAAATCCGGAGAAGATCAAGTCAACGACCCGACTCCAAAATTCAAAGTCAAAACATACATCATTCTAGAGAGAAGAATCAGAGGATTAAATTAGAGTTTGTAACCCGCAATATTTTATTTTAATTCAATAAATTATTTTTGTGCAAGTTTTTCTTGTTTTTTTAATTCGCAGATAAGAATTTGTTGTTACAGTGTGATATAAGTTCTTATGATGAAATGAAATCTCATTTTATGCAATAATTATATGTAAAACATAATATAAATTATATAGTTTTTATTGGATATATTAATGGTAAATGATACATTGTCCTATAGATTGACTGACTGTTATGAGAAAATAACCATGAGATTTAGAAACGAAATTTGGCCAAGTCAGTTTTTCCGTTCCTTTCATTATGAACGACATAATAATAAACTTCATATTTTTCTGGAAAAAAAGTTATAAATTTGATATATTTCAATTACTCTATTTGAGGAGATAGGACTAGTTTGGGTTTCCACACATCGGCAACTTGGCCAAACATCCTTTTGGCTCGACAACATGTTAAAGAGGGCGCGAGTGTCCGTATTGGTAATGGAAATAATAGCTCTATTTTAGGAGATCCATAGTTGTTAGATGATGGCAGTTTTTTGTTTAGTGTAGTAACTACACTTGTTAGAATTATTTTCGTGCACATTAATTATTTATTTGTGTCGGATTAATCTCAAACAGTTTCAGATACTGCTTCACGGAGAGTTGCAACAGTTAATGAAACAGTAATAAAAGATAAATTTAATGTGGTTCGGATACAATTGTACCCTACAACCACGGGGACCTACAAATAAAATTTACTACTTTTAGTTTTACGAATACAATAATAGGACTTAATCAAAATACAAAGAGACCCTATTTGTTGACGTCGTTCTTGTATACTACTCAGAAGTATACATCTTCAATTTGCACCACGTCCTTTGCTCCGCGCGGTTGAACTCCCTACAAAATCCCTCAGTCGGCGGATCGACCTCCTCCCAAGATCTTCTAAGCTATTCTCCCGGTTCGTGAAAGAAGCAAACCTTGAATATGTTTTTCTTTTCGAATAGTACCAAATATAGGGAGCAGCCAAAACCAAAGAGCATAAACTATTTTTCTCTCTAACAAAAAGGACAGCCGTAAAGACGCCTGTACACCTATATTTATACTCCTTTTGGTTAATAAGAACCCTACAAGGAATTAGAGTCCATTAGGGTTAGAGTTCTTTATTGCGTAAAGAACAAGAGTTGTAAAACAAGAAAAAATTTCTTGTTAGAAGGTAACTCACAATATTAATAAATTAATGACAAAATAAGAATTTAAAACTTTAAGGAAACTTCCCCATCTTTATGATTAGGGGTGGGCATTCGGGTCGGGTTATTCGGGTATAACCCGACCCGGTCGGGTATTACCCGACCGGATCGGGTAATTTTTTATGAAACCGGGTTTTTTCCGGGTTCGGGTACCCGGTGCTCCCAAACCGGGTCGGGTCCGGGTATTAGAAATCCTACCGGGTTACCCGATCGGGTACCCGGTTGAATATTTTTTTTATATATATATATATATATATATATATATATATATATATATATATATATATATATATATATATATATATCAGTATATGTATGTGTAATGCAGTATATGTATGTATATGTCTATATATATGTATAGTCTGTATCTCTGTATATATATATATATATGTATGTCTGTATATATATATATACGTATGTCTGTATATATATACATATATGTCTGTATGTCTGTATGTCTATATATATATATATATATATATATATATATATATATATATATATATATATATATATATATATATATATATATATATATATATATATATATATCTTAAGTAAATTTTACTATTTATTTTTCAAAAATGAAAAAAAAAAAAAAAAAAAAAATAGGAAAACCCGAACCCGACCCGAATCCGACCCGAAATAATCGGGTACCCGGTTGCCGGGTACCCGGTTATCTCGGGTCGGGTTCGGGTAATATTTTTTTTGAAAAAAACCCGAATAACCCGACCCGAATAACCCGAATAACCCGACCCGACCCGAATGCCCACCCCTATTTATGATAGAGCATTTATTCAGACTTGAGAAACACGTTCTCTACAACGAATTTTAACTACACTCAATACATTTACTTTACGTGTATCTTTTGTTCAAATTTTATCATATTCGTGTTGTAATTGATAGATTTTCTATTTTATAGGTGAAAATCGTGAATTAGGTGGCCATGAAGAGAAAATGATCAAAAGGAAAAGAAAAAACAGCAAGTAAGGAATTAAAATCAAATTGGAAGAAGGAATCCCGCAACAATTTTGACAGTGTCCACTATTTCGAGCATTTCCCTCTCACCCGGTCTCTAAATCACCTGATTTTAGTGGATTGAATAGCTATTTCAAGAACTACAATTATTATCTCACGCAAGTTACCCTAATTAGAACAAGGTCAAAATCGGGTCACATGTCTGAAGAAAAGATGCAAAATAAATTGATTAGATTAAATAAAATCATATAGAAGAAATAATCAATAAATCAAACTTGCATAATATTAGAAAAATAGGTTCTAAATCACTACATGGGTTCCAACAAAATCCTGAATGAAAAATTAGCTACTACTTAATCCTACGAAAAAATCATAAAAATATAAAAGAGCATAGTTTTAAAGAAGAGAAGGAAATTATATTGGAGATTTGTCGGATCTCCGCCCTTGTTCATAGTTGTCTTCTTGTTCTTTTGTGCCCAATTTTTGTCCCCTTAATGTTGTAAGAAATTCCTACTTTTATAGGTCTTTCTTGATAAGGAAGTATTAGAAACTTAACAGGACTCAATTTTGACAGCTGACAATTACCAACGACATCACACGTAGATGATAAACAAGTAGGCAATAGCCATATCTGCACCAACACAGACACACACATACATGTGTATCGGTGAAATCAAAATTCATAGTAAAATTATATAACAATAAAACAGTACTCAACAATAAAATCACAGAAACGGAACGAAAGTAACGCAACAATTATTATTCCTAACCAACTTACGTGTGACTACACATATAGGTCTGAAACAGATAACCGAGGACTTGGAACACCAATCAACGGTGTACCTTTCCTTAGGACAATCCCAAACGCCTCCGACATATCAAGTGTTTCCCCTTGTCCTAATTTCCAATCGAAGGAATGCAAAAATGAAGCTAGCAAATACATCAGCATTCTCTCCGCAAGGGGCATCCCGGCACAAATCCTTCTTCCCGATCCAAACGGTAGATAATGAAAATAGTTACCTCTATAATCACATTTCTCAATCGTGTCGTCAAGAAATCTCTCCGGCCTAAATTCCAAAGGCTTGTCCCAAATCGAAGGATCTCTTTGGATAGACCGAACATTTATAAAGACTGCAGTATTCTTCGGGATTGTATATCCTCCGACGATGGAAGATTGCGAAGTAGACCTTGGAATCAAGAGAGGTATTGCTGGATGTAACTTCATTGTTTCTTTTATAACTGCTTCTAAATATTTCAATTTTGGAATATGAAGCTCTTCAACAATGTCGTTCAATCCCACTACTTCCGATAATTCTTTCTGCGCCCTGCTCATCGCAGCCGGGTTATTCATAAGTTCGGCCATTGCCCATTCAAGTGTTATAGCCGTAGTGTCGGTCCCCCCTATCACTGTATCCTAAAATTCAATAAAACAAATCTTAAGAATGTAGGTAAATTACTAGGCTAAACACTAAACTAATTTCAAATTGCCAAAAAATCCTTCAAGCGGCCAGAATCACCAAACATCCAAACACCCGATAGTAGTGGTCATATTTCTAAAACGAAAATAAAAATTAAAAAAATTACCCTTGTCATGAAATAAATATTACAAATTCACCTCTATGGTACAAATTGCTATTGTGTGAAGAATATTCCGTGAAATAAAAATTAAAATAAAAACTAAATTAAGGGTCAAAATTAGCAGCGCAAGAGGACAATGTAAGACGAAAGCAAATTGCAGGTTTTTTTTTTTTTTTTTGGTAATTATCGATAATTATGTTTTTTTTTTTAGTACATTGAACTGAGTTCAAGTGAATTATCAAATACATGCAGGTTTTGTTTTTTGGTAATTATCGATAATTAAGTTTTTTTTTTTTTTTAGTAAATTGAACTGAGTTCAAGTGAATTATCAAATAAATGTTATATAACTAATCTACGAATAATATCTATTATCTACCTGAATTGTAACTTTAGAGTAAGGCACTTACCATAAATATTGCCTTAATTTGTCTGCGACTGATTGACATCTCCGAATCTTGCTTATTTTGAATCTCCAACAAGATTTGGAGAAGATTTTTCTTCCCTTCTTCGATTTCTCCGGATAAATTCCTTTCGTGTTGGGTAATAACGGTTTCGAAAATCGTGTCGACAATTTGCATATAAGTCTCCATCTGTTTCTTTACTCCTTGAATATCAAGCCAAGCAAAAATTGGAAAGAAATCGGAAATATTCGGCTTTCCGAACAAATCAACAAGCTTCGGTGCCACGGCCAGAAACTCATACGCAACTCTTTCGCCCTCTTCACCTTCAATTTTCCCGCCCCACAACATGTTCATCATGACCTTTAATTCGGTGCGAAAAATCAACGGTCCGATTTCGACGGGATTTCCAATCTTAGCGTGGACTTGTCTAACCGCCGTTCTAACCTGATCCTTGCGAAGATTATAGGATGCATCGAGACTTTTGGTGTTCATCATCTCTTGAACGAATATTTTTCTCATCGCTCGCCACTTTGAATTGAGTCGGAGAAGACGATGTCGTTCGCACCGTAAGTCGCAACGATTCCTACTGCAGGAATGTCACGATTTGCGAAAACAGAGTCTTGATCGCGGACTACCTCTTTTACGAGTGATGGTGAGTTTATCACAACACAGAGTTTGTTCCCCAGAGAGATACTGATTATTGGACCATATTTGTGTCCTAATTCTGTGAATTTTTCGAATAAATTGTTGCCAAGAAACGGCAAATATCCGAAGATTGGAAGCCCGAGGGGACCAGGTGGCAGGGGAGGATTTTTTCTTCTTTCTAGTGAGGTTTTGATGTACCATAAAATGGACATGAGCAAAATTGAGATTGAGAAGGTTGCTACTACATACAGCCCATCCATTGTTACTTTTTTTGTTTCTTCTTTTGGGCTACTAATCCAACTGGTTGGGTTATATGTAGATATATATGTAGGTGATATAAAGTCAAACAAAACATGCAATAAATCATGTCGGAAAAAATACAGCTTTCATCCCTCACATCTGCACCGATTTTATATTTCGTCTCTCATGTTTACAAAAAAAACACATTTGATCCCTCATATTTCAAAAATTCAACAGTTTTAGTCATTTACGTTAATTTTCCGTCAAAACTAACAAAATCGAGGGTGTGCCCACTACTGCTTTAAATGACAAACTAACGGTAAATTGACGAAAATGACCAAAAATGTTAAATTATTGAAACATGAGAGACGAAATATGTATTTTGCAAACATGGGGGACCAAATGTGTAATTGGTGCAAACTCGAGGGATAAAAACTGTAATTTTTCCAAATCATGAATCGTGAAACATGGAAAAATATTATATCTACATTAATCTATGTTTTATATGGTTTTTGAATCATCGATTTCGAATAAATCATAAATTAAACTTGCGCCAACCTCTATATAATGAGCATATGGTAGTTGAGATTTTTTAACCCATGGTTCAATATCGTTTTTGCAATTTGTATGATTTTCATTTATGACCAGTCAATAATTTGTGCTGTATTATGGATGTAACGTCTAAGTCAAACATACTTAATTTTATATATTTTAGAAAAGTTTGTACATTGAATCTCAGCAGTCGCCGCAGGGACGGAAACAGGATATTTTGGTTTCAAGGACCGGGATTTTAAGAGGGCTAATGAAAATCAAAGGGGGAGGCGGGTTCGGGGACAGAGCCCCAAAATTCTTTTAGGGATATTTGTGAAGAAAACAATGGAAATAAGTAATTAGTTATAAATATTATTGTAAAAAAATATTTATACACATTAATAAAAAAAATTATAATACATAGAAATTCGATAGATTGAAAACTTAGAACATTGAGAAGTAAGAAAAAAGAAATTCTTGTTTTATGTTAAATTTTTTTAGTCGTGGATTTTAATGAGAATTACGGATTGAGTTTGTGAAAAATATATTTTATAGAATTGCTTATACTAGAAAGTGCAATTTAAAAGATAACGTAGTTTACGTGTCTCGAGGGGCGAGTCCACCCAATGGCTAGGGTGGACTCAAGCCCCCCTCACTTCCAATTTTTTTCATATTATATATATAAATAAATAAATATATATATATATATATATATATATATATATATATATATATATATATATATATATATATATATATATATATATATATATATATATATATATATATATATATATATATATATTCTATTTATTTTTTTAGTCTAATCAATTATATTATTTAAATCCACTTATTTTTAGTCCACTTACTCAAAGACCCCCTCCTGTATATTCTATTTATTTTTTTAGTCTATTTAATTATATTATATATATATATATATATATATATATATATATATTCTATTTAATTTTTTAGTCTAATCAATTATATTATTTAAGTCCACTTATTTTTAGTCCACTTACTCAAAGACCCCCATGTATATTCTATTTATTTTTTTAGTCTATTCAATTATATTATATATATATATATATATATATATATATATATATATATATATATATATATATATATATATATATATATATATATATATATATATATATATATATATATATATATATATATATATATACTGCGTGTCTCGTATGGTTTGCAAACTATTATTGAGACTGTAAGTTTTTCTAATACACCTATACGGTTAGGTGTGAGTTCTTTCATTACCAAAATAAATAAATAAATAAATTTAGAAGGTAGAAATAAAAAAATTATTTTTTAAAGGTCATACATAAGCATTTGTAAATAAAATAAAAAAATAAATATATAATAATAGATAAAAGTCAATATACAAATCAATTATTATTATCGTGTATATATATAATAGTAGTGAAATATGGACCACAACAGCTCCCCTTGCCCCTTCTAAGTTCATCAATGGTCGTCCCCACTTGTTTAGATGATTATTTGTTCAAAAATATCTCAAAGTTATACTTTTGTCGCCTGACACATCACTGAAGTGCGAACTACATCTACACTGCAGGAATTGAAATGTTAGAATGTAATAACTACATAAATCTATTTTGTGGCTGAAAAAATATGAGATACAATATGGAACACAATCATGTAAATAAGGCCAGATCAAGCGTGATGAAATCTCGGGGAGGCCTTATGATTGGGTCAGTTTGGCACATATGAGCCGGACTCTCCATATTCAGATTAATGGGTTAAAGATCCAAGCGGGCCATCAACTCGCTCAATAAAACTAAAAACCAACTTACCAATAAAATGAAGAGTCGGGCATCACAACGGCGGGATTGATAACCCGTGATCGGTGAGAGCTGAAAGGCCATTGACCTCCGCGAACTGTTTCGTTATATGTTTAGAGAAGAAAAATATGAATGAACGCGCGCTAGGTGGCGAGTTGAGCTCATGATTATGGAAAGATCCAATCTAAGGATTTTCTCCATAAACAGATTAGGCTTTTAACATATTTTACGCCATCATGTAATAAGAATAAAATTTTGAACCAATTAAAGGTTCTATGATAGGAAATGTCTATAGGAAAATCACTATATATATGAATACAGGAGCCCGGTTAAGGTTACGTTTTTTGGAGAACAATTAAAACAACTTAAATATCAATAATAGACTCACTTCTGAACTCTCTTCTTTCATATATCATTTTCCACCCGTTTAATTTATCTTCTCTAGCCAAAGACCGGTGTGAGGTGGACTTTTCGGCGTTCAAGGAAATAGGGTTTGAAAGGAGGTCTTGAGGGTGTAGATTTTACACCATCATGCGACGCCGTCTATGGAAATCAGGATTCATGTTGAGACGTTGATTTTCTAGATCCTAAGGAGATTGGATCTCCTAATACCTCTAAGAGAAGTACCTCAACTATTTTTTTTTTCTCCTTTTCCATTTCTTTTACATAAAAAAAAAAGTAATAATAATTGAAGCATAATGGTCGAAAGGGTAATTTGGTTGTTTTGTGAGTAGGAAAAGACAAGCGATGGGAATTGAAGGAATTAACATGAACTTGGAATCGCTATTAGGAATAAAGACACCCCATAAAGACCCAAACGAAGTTGTCAACTCAGATCCGGAGGAAGCTCCATCGAAGAAAACTACTGGAACGGAGGTAAGGAAGCGACTGCCGCAGAAAGTTTGACGAGATGAAGCCATTTCCTCTGACGTATTCATTATGGAGTCCAAGGGGTTGCAGGACCTAGACGATTAACATATTATCATTAAAGCCAAGGGAAAAATGTTGGCTAAGCAAAGAGAAGAAGCCCAGAGGCTCCAAGAAGAATTACTGCGGGCTAGGGATATTGTCGAGGAAGAGAATGAACAAAATCCTGAAGCGATTGAAAAAATACACTTGAACCAGTGAAGCCAGGACGTTTAGAAGAAGAACGTCGAGAGGAAACACAACTAATTGATGAAATGAAACGCGAGCTGCATCAACCGAGAGAGCGAAGAAGACACCAATGGAAACTCCAAAGCATATCAGACGCTACAAAGAACAAAGGCGTCACCACTTAGCGGTAGAAGATGAGGACAATGATATCTCAAATAGCCGAGATGATAACATGCATGTTCGAATGAGCGAATTGCAAACTCGGAAGGTGGCAAAGAGGCATGGCAAACACGAGGGAGTAGAAATGATGGCATTTCTAACAGGGGTCCTTTCACGGAGAATATCGTGCAATACCCACTACCCCACAATTCCAGCTCAATCAATCTCTTCTATGATGGAACTGGAGATCCAGAAGATCATTTAACGTACGGCGACACTGCACCTCTTTTTCGATGGGGTTGAATGTCGAGTATTTGCAACCAGGGTGATTAAAACCGCTCAATTTTGGTACAATAATTTTCACCCCAATCCAATTTCCTCATTCGACCAGTTCAGCTCACTTGTTTTGTGAAAATCTTACAATTCGCACAAGAATTAGAGGACAAATATGGTTTTGTGCAACCAGCGACAGGAGGAAGGAGAGGCCTTGCGAGGTTACGTAAGGGGATTTAGAGATACGTGATTAGAAATCCCAACAACACAGTAAAAATCTTAGTGAACGCGCTTGTCCAGGGTCTTGGAGAATAACAATTCTTCATGTCTCTAGCTAAGCGTAACGCGATCAACTTCGATGAACTACTACAACAAGAATAAAGTTCCATTAATCTTGAGGATTGCCAAAATATTAGGAAGGAAGATCGCCCCAGAGAAGATAGACGAACAGAAGGGCGCGATGTTACACCCCTGCAAACTCGGATCTATAATCGTTTCAGTGGACATCGCCCTAATCATCGGCGTGTATTAGTAGGGATCCAAAGCAGAGAAAAAGAGGTTAGCTATACTCAATACGGCAGCCAAATCCTTTGCCATGAGTAATCAGACCCAAGAGGGGTGAACGCTTGAATTTTCCCCCACCACCTCGGTGTGACTCTTTCGAAGAGCATGCCAAAGGATAAGGTTTTGTAACCTATTTGCGAACACCCCATGTTGCGATAGCCTAAATTCTGATATGAGCCACCTAGAAGGGGATCCCAAGACAAGTATGTTATGCACTTTCATAATCATCATGGTCACGAGACAAGTGTCTGCAACACATTCCGAGACAACGTAGAGAGAATGGTTAGAGAATGACTAATCGCCTGGTACTTAGCGAAGCGGAAAAGGGAGGACCCACTGACGGGGATGAGGTGATCGAACCGCCCTCCAAGAGAGGATTCATCAATATGATAGTGGGAGGACCCACTGACGGCGACATTAATCGAGCGATGAGAAGTCGACTGGATTTAATCGGGAGGGGATAAATCAACCAAATATTGGAAAGTAAAAACCATGTACCTTCAATTGAATTTGGCCTAGTGGACTGCAGCACGGTGGATTCTCTGCATAAAAAACACCTTATCGGTCAATGCTAACATCGAGGGTTACGATGTCTAGTGCGCTTTCATTGACACATGTAGTTCAGTTGACGTCTTATGTTATAATTCTTGTTACAAATAAAATTAGATGCAAATATTAAGCCGGTAACGACAGCAATATACGGTTGAGGGGCAGTTTGCCAGGTAGGACAAATAAAGTTAATGGTGGCACTGGGAGCCCATCATTTAATCAAGATGCGGACAGTGAACTTCTTAATAGTAGATGTGATCTCCCAATATAATATGATCTTCGTGCGACCCATGCTCGCCACTTTTCAAGTGGTTCCATCCACGTTTCACATGAAGCTTAAATTTCCAGTGGGATCACCAGTAGACAAATTCAGACCCGGGGTCGAAAGAAAGACTTGCGGTAAGAAACAAGGGATTACTTTACTAAAAGCTTAGTAAGGAAGTTGCATACGACAACGATAAAGGTATTTTTTCTTAAATAAATGAATGGCTAGATAGAGTCGACGTGAGGCACTATTCCCATAGCAGCAGCAGGTTGGATTCTCCAACTTTTGCAAATGAACGAGATAATAGACAGATGGCTTTCAGGCAGGCTTACGGGTTGACAGGTGAGGAATACAGCCAACCAATAGACCTTTTTACGTTTACTAAAAGCAATAGACGAGTTCCATCTAGAACCTATTAATCGCTAATGGAGCAAGTAAGACTGACTCTTTCAATCAAATACTGCAAAGCCCCGGTATTTATTGCCGGTCAGAATTGGACCATAACGGAATTTCGGTCTATACCGGCACTGTTGATTTATATGCCTATAGAAATCAATTAACCTAAGTTGTAACAGTTAAGTTGTGGAAACAGTATTTAGTTACAACTGTAAATCTTGTGTTGGCACAGTTATACTCTACTTAAAGTAAATAAACAAAACACAAGAATTAATGTGGTTCAGACACAATTGTGCCCTACATCCACGTGGACCTGCAAACACGATTTCACTAGTTCAGATTTAAAGTGTACACTAATAGGACTTAATAAAAACACTAAAGACTCCCTCTTTATGTAATATGCCGTTCTTGCACAAAACTCGAACTTCGTGTTTCTTCCAACAACAGCTCCACACCGCGTGCCTAGAACTCCTTTCTGGCCCGAACTCCCTTCAGTGACGCGGTTGATCTCTCAAGAGATCTATACAACAAATCTGTATATGTTGACACATCCAACGATGGCACAGTTCTGTTCAGCAGAACGTTTCAGCGATTCTTCAAAGCTATGGAGTGATTTTTCTCCCAACAAAAGTGTCGCAGTCTTTGTGAGGTGAGGAGCCTTATATAGGCGTGAGATCGTCTTCCCAAGACCCGTCTTCCAAAGGAACCGAATAACTAGGAAACAAAATCCTAGTCAATATCTAGTTCTAATCTAGATAACTATAAAAGATTCCTAACAAGAGTAAAGTACAAGGAAATAAATCTAAGTCCTAAAGTATTACAAAGGTAGGACTCTAAATTTCCAAAATAAACATGGGAACAAATCTTTAGCCAATCTTTACTTCCCAAGTGAGGCGGATTTCTTCCTTGGTGGAAATCTGGCGCCAACAATCTCCCCCTTTGGCATAGATTTGGTCAGAACCCATGTTTAACAAGAACTGCCCCTGCAGATAAGACGAAAAGAGAAAAGACTTCCCCTGCATTACATACAATTAGCACATAACATCACATACTGTCAGCACAATAGCAGTGCTACATAAGTATTCCTTGCAGTGAGACAAATAAGAGAGAGATATAGTATCACTCCAAAATTAACTCAAAAAATAGTTATCAATGCAGATAACAAGATAACAAATAGAGTCTAATATGCAGAAAAAAAACAATACTAGCTATTACAGACCAAAAGTAATAGCAGATAGTTTTAAGATAAAAGACATAAAAACGCAAAAACATAAATCTCTGCTTTAGTAACTAAAGCCAGAGAACAAATCATCATCATCGCGAGAGCTGGGCTGTGGAGGAGTGAGGAGGGATGCCTGCTTTTTGCCTTTGTCTTTGGTCTTGGTTGAAGCCGCAGGAGTTGGAGTTGTTGCTACTCCCCCTTTCTGACCAGAATGTGCCAAAGTCCTAAGCAGCTGATCCTGAATAGATGCAAACCCTTGAGCAAGCTGAGCCTGGATAGTCTCCTGAAAACGAGTGAGCTCATCCTTGGTGACCACATCAACTGGCGGCGGAACAGAGGCAGAGACAATTGGAGCCTTCTTCGCACGAGGGACTGTCTGAACAACTGAAGGATCGACATGAGGCAGATCAGCAAAATGTTGAGAGAGGACCTTACCATGGATAGTGATAGGACGGCCAGGAGGATCCAATAAAGTGGCATCACTGTTGGGGATCGTGCATGTATACGCAGCGGAATTTAAATTTTTTAGATCGAACTAGTTTCGATTACATGCATAAACTAATCACATAGTCAATGTACATTAACGCTTCCGCCATACATATGGTAATTATCGATTTAATTGAAAAACACGTAAAACCGAAAATTACGAAACATGCTTGTTCATCATTCAATAAAATCGAAACACGTAATCACATATTACTCATAATCATAAATTACAATTCATACAAACATGCTCGAATTAATTTATGAAAGTTTCGATTTATTTACCTCTTGTAGCGTGAGATTTCGACGAATCGAAACCTAGAACCAATCACGTACAAGCTGCAAATTACCAATCCTCGGGGCTGCAACTCACAGCTGGAACAAGCTGATCCAGCAAGCGACGAACGGCGGTGAGTGGCAGCAGCAGCGGCGGCGCGTGAGCGGCGTAGCAGCGCGTGCGGCGGTGCAGCGGCGGTGCGTGGATTCGTCGGGGCAGCAGCTCCTCTCCAATTAGGTTTCACCTCGTATTTTCGACCCACTCGAACTACAGCACTAGATAAACAACAAGTAAACGAGTTAGATAAACAACAAGTAAACGAAGGAGAAGAGAGGAGAAAACCAGCGGTGATCGGCGGTGGTGCGGCGGGGCAGCAACGGCGGAAGGGATGAGCACATAAAGGACATACTACAAGATGCTATGTATGCTGTAGTTTCGAAAAATATAACAAGTCACGCAAACCGCTTGTAAAATAATTCAATTATAAAAACATATGTCCCAACACTCCCTGCTTTTTGTAGATATTTTAAGATACAATATCATAAGTATGTCTTCAGTGGAAAACGAATACGGTCGATCGAAATTGTCACTTTCGTGAAAATATTTTTTTTTTTCGGAAGTGCAAAACTTAACTCCAATTTTGTTTGGAAAAGATTTTGAAAAATCCGAAATTGAAATGAATTTTTGTATTAAAAGTTTAACTACAAATAAAAAAATTAAAATTATTTAACTAAAATATATATTTTATGCATTATTTATATTTAAATATAAAATAAAATATAGAAACATATTCAAATGCAAGTAATACAAAATGGGTCGTGGGCCTGTGGCTTTTATTCTATTTCATTTTTTTCAACTTCACGCTCCATTACTACATCTTTATAGGATTAGGGATTTTATTTCTCTTCCACAGTTCAAAGGCGGTTAAAATTTTGTATTGCAGGGCCTCCGAGTTACGACGGTGGATGTGAAGGAATTGATGAGTTATGGTTGCAGTGCCCAACAATTTAAGGTATTCTTTTCCCTTTTGACGAGTGTGGAGACATTTAAGTTATAGTTTTATGGAAAATTGATTCAAATTATTGAAATTCTTGAACTCGTAGAAATTAGACTTTGTGATTTTATCCATTGACAGTGAGAGATCTACCGATTAATTCTCTCAATCCCAGTTTTGTTTCGCAATCCCCCCATTTTTCTTGATTGAAGTTTCTATGTTTTTTTTTGTTATTTTTTTTTGTGGACTTCTCGATGGTTAAGAAAAAGTAAATCAATTTTGGTAATTAAAATGGGTCTCTTTCATTTAGTGATTAGATGCGATTGATTGTGGTTTAATTGTAAAATATTAGTTGTTATTACCTAGTTGAAACATTTTAATTTATCCTTGGAGGTTGTTTAAGTGAATATGAGTTATTATGTTTCGCTTTCTGCGAATTGAAATATTGAGACAATAAATTCTTTTATTACTAGAATACTAGAAATTGCATTGAATCGGGATGTTTTTTTTGTTGCTTAGGTTGCTAACATTAGATTTAATGGTGTTAACTTGAGACTGCAGTATAGTTATTTTACATTTAATAGTCTTTGTTAAATTAGTTGGAGTGTCAAGGTATTAAAAAATGGAAAGATGCTAAGGGGATTGCTCGCTGGTTTCAGACTAAGTTTTGCAGTACTAAGTGTATTGTGTTTTCGATTGCGTTGATGTTCGCAAGTTGCAATCAACTATAGGGATTGGGCGGCTAGGGTTTGGTGCAAAAAATCTGATCTCAAACTCTTGTTTGAGGTCTATTTATACTAGGGTTTTCAACCCTTGTGGGTTTAAGTCATTGGGCTTGACCCACTGATGCATTAAGCCCATTCCCTCGTTGGCCTCGTTTCTAATAAACGATCGTTCACAAAATTATAACCAAATTATATTTGTGACGAGCTCAAAGTCCTCGTCGATACGAGTGCCTCTTCGAAATTTCCAATTTCCAAAATTGGAAACTTCTACTTCAGTGGACCTGCTAAATCGGGAAACTTCCCAATTTAGAAAGTTCACTAAATTCCGCATTTCTCTCTTTCTCCACGTTTATTCCGATTCGCAATTCACTATTACGAATCTTGGATTCAATCATATCGACATCCAATCGTTCAAAGATTAACACATTAATCCATGCTTGTTGTTATCAAGGATCTATATTACACGAGAAGTGTGACCCTCAATGGTTCAGGTGTATGCTAGCCGTGGGCTCACAACTCTTTGTGATTCGAACAACACATTGTTCTTATACGAACTCCTCCCAAGAGTCCTGATTAGAGTAAAACTCATTTTACCTAATCCCCGATCAAATCGGTGCCCAACGAATCAAGATTGGCGTCTAGCAACTACGCATCATGATTCCCTAGATACAAGTGAAGTGTCTGCAAGAACCTTATGATATAGTTAGCGTACAGTACGATCCCTTCGCAGCACATGTCCCGATTGAACTAGAGGCATTGGTTCACCGAGACCTCTTACAAAGTTCAATAACCGTGCGAACGTTCTAGGTATTATAAATCCGTTCGTGTGCGACTTAGGGAAACACATTTCCCTAATCACCCCACTATCAACTCTGGCCAGAGATTCCTTGGATTATAAACCGCCAGAACACACAGGACATCCATGACTACTCAAGCGCTCGAATCCCCTACTACAATGCACAGACTTCACACTAGATTTCGGATTGCACGAACGTTGGCCCTTGGAGTGGTCCGCAGTGGGACTTAGAGACAGTTCACGATACAATTGGTCCTCTAGTGAAGTCACGGTGATGTCTGGGTCTTAAGGACTAATGGTGTACAACTATATCTTAGAAACCTATTACTCGATGAATGAGAACCACTTATAGATTTCTAGGGCGAGGGAGTTCAGTGAACTCATCTAGTATGAGCACCCACTCAAGTATGCCGATGTCACAACACCGAGGACTGATGAGACGCAGTACACATACACTAAGTGCTAGTCTCAAAAGGGAAAGGCAGGTATCCTCATTATTGGCGTAACCCATCGACTAGGAACAAGGTTTAACAGTTACATTACATTGCTGAGTTATCTCACGATTCTACTAGATCAACTCACAGTAATAGAGTAACTCGTTAGGACTATATCTATGCTGCTTGCATGGGATAAGAGATATAGAATGCCAAATGAAATGTTTTATTATTACGAAAGAAAAACGATTATTTTATTACACGATAAAAGGAAAGACCACAGCCACAAGTTGGCTTGTTCGTCACCTACTCCAACAATCTCCCACTTGGCCTAAAGCCAACTACTCATAAATCTAAGTCCCATCGACTCTCGATGTTTCTCGTGGACTGATCCTGACAATGGCTTGGTGAAGGGATCTGCAATATTGTCCTCCGAGGTGACTCTGTCTAGCTTGACTTCACCTCTCTCTATGATCTCTCGGATCACATGGTATTTTCTCAACACGTGCTTCGACTTCTGATGAGCTCTTGGTTCCTTAGCTTGCGCTACGGCTCCGTTGTTATCGGAGTACAGCCGTACTGGATCGCTAGCGTTCGGAAATACACCCAACTCTTGGATGAATTTCCTAATCCATGACCCTTCCTTTGAAGCATCTGATGCTGCAATATATTCAGCCTCGGTGGTGGAATCAGCCGTCGTGCCTTGTTTGGAACTCTTCCAACACACGGCACCCCCGTTGACTTTGAATATAAACCCCGAGTTTGACTTCGAGTCATCCACGTCCGATTGAAAACTAGAATCCGTGAAGCCTTCTAATTTCAACTCGGTATCCCCATAGACCAAAAACAAATCTCGAGTTCTTCGCAAGTACTTGAGAATGTCCTTCATAGCCTTCCAATGGGCTGGGCCGGGGTTGGACTGATATCTGCTTGTGACGCTCACAGCATACGCAATATCAGGTCGTGTACACAGCATGCCATACATTATGCTTCCTATAGCGGATGCATAAGGTGTGCTTTTCATCTCCTCGATTTCCATTTGCGTTTGAGGACGCATGGATTTCGAGAGACGAACCCCATGGGACATTGGCAAGAATCCCTTCTTGGATTCTTCCATACTAAACCTTTTAAGAACGGTGTCTATGTACATGGATTGGGACAAGCCAAGCAATCTCCTCGAT
Organism: Erythranthe guttata; assembly: GCF_056151865.1. NCBI lineage: Eukaryota > Viridiplantae > Streptophyta > Magnoliopsida > Lamiales > Phrymaceae > Erythranthe > Erythranthe guttata. Next base: position 12,638,326 of record NC_142537.1, read on the forward strand.
CTATCTCTATAGATCCGTATTCCCAATACGTAGGATGCTTCTCCCAAATCCTTCATCGAGAAACGTGTGAATAACCATACTTTAGTTGACTGCAACATCCCTACATCATTCCCAATGAGTAGTATGTCATCAACATAAAGTACAAGGAAAGTCACTGCACTCCCACTAACCTTCTTGTAGACACAAGGTTCCTCCGGGTTTTTCACAAATTCAAACTCTTTGATAGTTGTGTCGAACCATTTGTTCCAACTACGGGATGCTTGTTTCAATCCATAAATGGATCGCTGGAGTTTGCAAACCTTTTGCTCATCTCCAGAAGATATGAAGCCTTCCGGCTGCGCCATGTAAATTTCTTCCTCAATGTCCCCATTAAGGAAAGCGGTCTTCACATCCATTTGCCATATCTCGTAGTCATACCACGCAGAGATGGCCAGCAAAATCCTAATGGACTTAAGCATAGTCAACTCCTTGCTTTTGAGTATAACCCTTCGCTACCAATCTAGCCTTGTAGGTCGATACCTTTCCATCTACTCCAATTTTCTTCTTATAGATCCACTTGCAGCCTATGGGAACAATACCCTCGGGTGGATCTACCAAGGTCCATACCTTGTTGGAGTACATAGAGTCCATTTCGGATTTCATGGCATTAAGCTAATGTCCCTTGTCTGTATCCGATACAGCTTCGTTGAAAGTTCTAGGATCACATCCTTGGTCAACTTCATCAACGAGGAATAACCTATCGGGCGCTCTCCGAACTCTTTCGGATCTACGCAGCGACGGTTCAGGAGGTATATTAGTGGTTTGTTGACTTGGTTCATTATCTGATTGTTGTGTTTGAACTTCAGATTGTGGTTCTCGAACTTCTTCGAGATCAACTACAATGCCCTTTCTATCCGATAGAAATTCCTTCTCAAGGAACACAACATTTCTCGAGACGAACACCTTTGCCTCGGAAACATAGTAGAATTCGTATCCCATGGAATCCTCGGGATACCCCACAAAATAGCATATGTCGGATTTTCTATCCAACTTGTCTCCCACTAGCCGCTTCACGTAAGCGGGACAACCCCATATCCTAATATGTTTAAACGTGGGTTTCTTGGAGTGCCAAAGTTCATAAGGTGTGGAGTTAACTGCTTTGGTATTAACCCTATTCAGCAAATATACGGCAGTTAGGAGTGCATGACCCCACAGGTATGCCGATAGCTCGGTGAACCCCATCATAGATCGAACCATGTCTAACAATGTTCGATTCCGACGTTCGGAAACTCCATTAAGTTGAGGAGTTCCAGGAGGAGTCCATTGAGACAGAATCCCATTCTCTTTAAGATAGTCTATAAACTCAGTACTTAAGTATTCGCCACCACGATCGGATCGTAGTTTCTTAATACGTCTACCGAGTTGGTTTTCTACATGGTGTCTAAAATCTTTGAACTTTTCAAAAGTTTCAGACTTATACTTCATTAAGTACACGAAACCATACCTAGAATAATCGTCGGTAAAGGTAACGAAGTAGTTAAAACCACCCCTAGCACTAACGCTTAGTGGACCACACACGTCTGAATGGATCAAATCCAAAAGACCCTCGGCTCGTTCCATCTTCCCTTTGAAGGGAGTCTTGGTCATTTTTCCTTTGAGGCAGGATACACAAGTTTGAAGTGATTTCACGTCCTCCAAGCAGAACAATCCTTCACTTACAAATTTGTTCATCCTTCTCAAGGAAATATGACCCAGTCGAGCGTGCCAAAGTTGTGCGGGGTTAAGACTTATATCTTTTCGTTTTGCTGATATAACGTTAATTGGTATTTCACTTGGATTTAGTTCATACAAGTTGTTTATAAGTTGTCCCTTACAAATCATATTTTGATCCTTTTGTATAATGCAAATCGAATTTCCAAAAACAAAAGTAAAACCTTCATTATCCAAAACAGGAATAGAAATAAGGTTTCGAATAAGTGACTGGACGAATAAACAATTGTTCAAAACAATGGAAAAACTAGAATCCAAAACAGAGAGATAAATCGTCCCAATGGCTTCAGCAGCAACCCTTGCTCTGTTGCCCATTCTTAGGTAGGTCTCACCCACATTAAGTCTCCTACTTCTTGTCATGAGCTGCAAATCATTACAAAGATGTGAGCCACAACCAGTATCCAATACCCAAGAACAAGATTTAACGGACAAATTAACTTCTATTAAATACGTACCCTTTTCAGAACGTTTCTGATCGAGGTAAGCTTTGCAGTTGCGTCGCCAATGGCCCTTCTTTCCACAATGATGGCAAGCGTCATCAACTTTCTTGGTGACCTTGTCATTCTTCATTCCGCTCGACTTGCCCTTCTCAAGTTTCTTGCTCGGGCCGAAAATCCTTTCTTTCCTTTTCTTCTGGAAAGAACCTTTCTTCACAGAAGGAGCAACTAGGAGAACAGATTTCTCCTTCTTGATCGTGGACTCATAGCTGACCAACATGTTCAACAACCATCCAATGGTGGATCGAGCTTGTTCATGTTGAAATTCACTATGAGCGATTCATAGGAACTAGGAAGGGACAGTAGGATCAAATCCACCGAGAGCTCGGCCGGGAGGGTGACATCAAGGCTCACCAACTTCTCAAGGAGAGTGATCATCTTGAGACCGTGCTCGTGGACCGAAGCCCCTTTCACGCAGCCTCATGGTGATCAACTCCTTGGTAGCTGAGTACCTTGATGCCCTAGTATTCTCACTGTACATGCTTTCAAAATGATGCTTGATATCATAAGCATGCACATGAGACTCATACTTCCTCGCGAGCTCTGGCACCATGGATGCTAGCATGTAGCACCTCGCATGGAGGTCGTCCTTCTTCCATGCCTCGAAAGTGGCAGTCTCGTCAGTAGTAGCAGTCGCAGGGAGAGCAGCGGGGGGACGTTCATTGAGCACATAGAGACGCTCCTCGACTTGGAGCACAAGTTTCAGATTGCGAAGCCAATCCAAATAGTTTGGACCGGTGAGTTTGGTTTGGTCGAGGATAGCTGAAAGGGGATGTTTGGACACTGTTGCTGAGAAAATTTTAAGAAGACAATAATTAGAGTTTAGTTCGTAATAATCGTTACAATTAAAATTTTGGACTTTTATGTTTTAATTGTTCTCCCACTAATTTTATCGAATTCCACCACCCTCTAGCAGACAATCGAGAAAACTTATTTTTCTTTAATGGGCTTTAGGTCCAATAGCGCTAATGTAACCTGTAGTTAATCTATCCCGATTACATAAGCCTAAAGGTAGAGTACTATCAATCACATCACTATGTGACCCTAAATGTAGCACCCCCCTTCTAGACGGGCGATAAATCGAACCGGTTTATCGAAATATTTATGAAACTAGCGGAAGCAAAGGATCTCTTTGTAATTATTGAAACATTGGAAATGAGCGAAAATGCAATTATTAAAACTTTGCATTTTTCGAAAACTTTCTTGGGTTGTCTTTAGCCGAATAGAGTTTTCGTTTAGAAATAAGTTTCAAGAGGAGGTTTTTCATTCGAGTGCTACAATATTACTATCGGTTTTCGGTTCGAGAAGAAATCAGAGTTTTGAAAGGTTATTTTGGTGAATACTTCAGAAATCACTAACGGGGCATGAAAATAGCAAATTACGAAACTTACTATATTAAAGTAGGGGTTAAGTACGATTCGTAACGAAAATGAGTTCAAAAAGTACGAAAAGAAAATGTTACGGTTTAAGGTTACACCACCAAAAGAAAATAACCAAGAGTTTCTAGCATCGTTCATAGGTCCTCGTACGTCTTCCAAAATTCCGGGCAAGACCTCGATCCACTACTCAATCCATCCCGGTTGAGGATTACTAGCACTACTACCTGCAACTAAAAGACATCATATGAGCTATAAAGCTCAGTAAGAAATCCGATGAAATATCGAACTTTGAAAATACGTTATACATAATATTATATACCCATGCTTACCCACGTTTCGTACAACAACACCAGATATTCGTAACTCACGAGAACACATCATTTAACACAAAATCACGTGATCATGCAAAACGACTAAAATGCCCTTTTTGTGAAAATCATGAAAAACACATTTTTCGGTTATCGGATCCGTGAAAGATTAATTTATGTACCGGATAATAAACCTGTTACTAGCCCGTTTTCACTAAGTGGAATCAAACCACTACACACATCATCCTAGTTGGATATCGGCCCACTATATCCGAGGTGTTTATTACCCGATATTCCATTAATCTTTCAAATAAAAATCATTTAATGCAACTTTTCGAAATAATGCTATAACCCAAACATGACATCACAAATATCAATCAAGTGCCACAAATTCACACAATTATCACAATTTACCACATATTTGTAAATTGGGCAAAAATCCCAAATTCACACACATAAACACACAACCACACACGGCACACACACCATGCACAATCAACACCCACACATTCACACATTTTCAGCACACACACATGCAGCCAAACATTAAACTTCACTAATTACTCATCAAAGCATGCTTAAGAACAAATACCCCTTTTTCACATCTCATTTAATGGACTTATTACAACTTCTAGGTAATAATCCATTTCAATAATCTCTCACAGCCATTAAACCACATCCAACAGCATTTAAAAATACCAAAACTCATCACTCATAACCATTAAATCAAAACATGAACATTTAAGGCACAAAACATATGTAAATGACATGCAATTATCCTAATTTTGAAATAATAGCAAGTTAATTCCAAAAATTCTCAAATTAAATCCTAGAACTCCTAATTGATCCAAATTCCATATTCTGAAATTATTTTAAAGTTTTACAAAGTTTCGAATTTTCTTGAAATTAAAAACTAGGAAAATCCCTTTTTCAATTTAAAAATCCAAAACTCTAATATAACTCTAATTAATTTAAAAACTTGTTAAATAAAACTTTTTCCTATCTAATACTTGCTGAAAAACAGATCCAAACTTTTAAAAAAATGAGAGATTTTTCGGAAATTGCAGTTTTGACCCAAAAGTTTCGAGATTTATACATGCAACCACACTAGAAGTTCAATTTCTACTTTTTCATGAAAACCCCTAACAAATCTGAAATTCCACTTTACTAGATGCAGAAAATGAAGTTGAGAAGTTACTCTATGCAGAAATTTCGGAAATTACACAATTTACCCCAAAATCTCTAGATCTACACATGCAAGCCTACTAGAATTTCAAAAATCAACTTTTCTTACAAAAATTCCTTAAATCCGAAATTTTTGTTCAATAAATGCTGGAAAAATTTTTTGAAAACACTTTTAGGACTGACTTTACAAAAATTACAGATTTGACCCAAAACTTTCGAAGATCTACACATGCAACCACAAAAAGTTAAAAATTCGTTTTTCTTGAAAACCCCTTTTTGAAATCCCAAATTTTTAAGGCTTTTGGCCAATAAAAGTTGTAGCTAACCACTATCAACATAGATGATGCATGCAAGAACAAGAAATTAACAAGAAACACTCATTTTCCATTTTTCTTCAAAAAGCCCTAAATTTTCGAAATCATTCCCAATCTTTTAAAATTTTATGAAAATCAATTTCATACTATTGATGCCCTTTAATTGCAGCAAGAAATCGAAATTTCTTACCTTAAAATCGAAGAAAGAAAATAACCGAAGGGAGAGGGCTTTCAAGCACCGAAGTCCAACCAAGCTACCTTGATGGTGAATGAAATGGTGTGAGCTTCAAGAAGGGAGGAGTTGTGATCTCCCGAAAGGAGGCAAGTGGTCTTGATGGTGTTCTTGGAGTAGTCCAAGGCAAGTGTTAAATAAGGAACTCTCATTTTAATTTGGGAATTTCTTTGTAAATAGAAGGTGAGGTGGACAGAGGAGGGCTGATGATGGTGGTGATTGCTTCGGTGGAGAGGGGAATGGAGGACAAGTAATTTGGCTAGGTGTTGCAAGAAGACATATGAAGGTGCCTCTTCATCTTACAATGAGAGTGTTGAGTGTAGGTTTAGATAAAATGATTAGGGGGTGCCAAGTGTAAAGACATGCATGCTTATTACTAATTATTTTATTAATATAATTACAACTTGCATAAACACCACACACACACCATCCGAACACACACACATTTCGTATATATATATATATATTCAAATATTTATGTGATGCATGTAATGGTAGGTATAGGTGTATATCTATATGCATGTACAAAATGTACATATGTATGCATGTATGTACGTACGTGTGTGTATATATATATATATATTAATACAATCCACATAATTCACTAAGTTTCGAACATATATAAATAATTTACCAATTAAATAAGATACGCAATTATTCACATAAGTCACCTAATTCACGAAATTTCCTAGTATTTCAAGTTACGAAAATATAAATCACACATATAATAGCGCACGTAATTATTCACGTAAGTAACAAAATTAAACTCACGTAATGCATATAATTAATATCACGTAATAATATTTCCTAAGGGATCTCTAGTTAGAAATATTAGTCTCGGGTTTTAGGGTTTTCGGTTTTGGAAAGGTGGGGTGTTACAATCTCCCCCCTTAAAGAATTTTTGTCCCTAAAATTGTTACTTGAACAACTCGGGGTAACGTTCGCGCATTTCTTCTTCTCGTTCCCACGTGGCTTCTTCAGGTGTATGGTTTTGCCAAAGGATCTTAATGAATTTCAGGTCTCGTTTTCGAAGGGTTTTGGTTTTGGAGTCAAATATTTGGGAAGGTTTCTCTTCGTAGGATAGGTTAGGGTTTAGTTCGACCGGTTCGGTTTTCAATATGTGGTCGGGGCTGCGAATGTATTTCCGAAGCATCGAAACGTGAAAGACACTGTGAAAGTTGGATAATTTGGGTGGTAAGTCTAGTCGGTAGGCGCGAGTACCAATCTCGTCGAGAATTTCGAATGGGCCAATAAATCGTGGTGCTTATTTTCCCTTTTTCCCAAATCGCATAATTCCTTTGAAAGGCGCCACTTTTAAGAATACGGAGTCTCCGACTTCGAATTCGAGATCTCTCCTTCGAGTGTTGGCATAGCTTTGTTGTCGATCTTGGGCAATTCGCATTTTCTCTCGAATATTTTTGATGATATCGACGGTTTGCTGGACTAGGTCGGGACCAAGGAATTTTCTTTCACCAATCTCGTCCCAATGGAGTGGGGATCTACACTTGCGGCCGTAAAGGGCTTCATAAGGTGCCATTCCGATTGACGAGTGAAAGCTATTGTTGTATGCGAATTCGATTAGTGGGAGGCGGGATTCCCAATTTCCTCCAAAGTCGAGAATACAAGCGCGGAGAAGATCTTCTAGGGTTTTGATAGTTCGTTCGGATTGGCCGTCGGTTTGGGGGTGATAGGCGGTGCTGAAGTTTAATCGCGTCCCGAGGGTTTCGTGTAAAATTTTCCAGAATTTGGACGTGAATCGAGGGTCACGGTCGGAAATAATGGAGACGGGAACACCGTGGAGACGGACTATCTCGCGGACGTATAGTTCGGTCAACTTTTCTAAACTGAAGGTCATTCGGACTCGAAGAAAGTGAGCTGTTTTGGTCAGTCGGTCAACGATCACCGAGATGGCGTCGGATCCTCTTTGGGTCTTTGGAAATCCTTGCAAGAAGTCCATTGTGATAGCTTCCAATTTCCATTCCGGAATTAGGTTCGATTGAAGTAGACCTCCGGGCCTTTGATGTTCCGCTTTGACTTGTTGGCACACTAGGCATTCTGCTACGAATCGGGCAACGTCTTTCTTCAGTCCAGGCCACCAGTACAGCTTTTTGAGATCTTGGTACATTTTGGTTCCTCCGGGATGGCAAGTGTACGTTGTTTGGTGGGATTCGGTTGAGATTAGTCGGCTAACGTTTGGGTCGTCGGGGACGTAAATGCGATTTTGGAATCGGACGACACCATCTTTGGTGATTCGGAAGTTGGGATTGGATTCGAGGTTATTGCGGATTTTGAGAATTTTCGGATCGTTTTGTTGGGCTGATTTGATCGATTCTCCCAAGTTAGGTTGGACTATGAGCGCGTTGATCGATTTGCGGCTAAGTGCGTCGGCGACCACATTTGCTTTGCCGGGGTTTTAGAGTATCTCGCAGTCGTAATCTTTGACTAGTTCGAGCCATCTTCGTTGCCGCATGTTCAAGTCTTTTTGGGTGAAGAAGTATTTCAGACTCTTGTGATCGGTGTAGATGGTACACTTTTCACCATAGAGGTAGTGTCGCCAGATTTTGAGTGCGAAAACGACGACGGCTAATTCGAGATCGTGCGTTGGATAATTGCGTTCGTACTCTTTGAGTTGACGTGAGGCGTAGGCAATGACCTTTCCATTTTGCATAAGGACGGCGCCTAGACCTAATTTCGAAGCGTCGCTGTAGACTATGAATTCTCCGACTTTCTCCAGTAGTGCGAGGATTGGTGCCGATGTGAGTCGAGCTTTTAATTCGGTGAAACTGGCGTCGCATTCGGGTGTCCACTGATACTTGACGTCCTTTCGAGTCAATCGCGTGAGTGGAGAGGCAAGCTTTGAGAAGTCTTTCACGAATTTGCGGTAGTAGCCGGCTAGTCCAAGGAAACTTCGGATTTCCTTTGCGTTTTTCGGAATTGACCAATTTGACACGGCTTCTATCTTGCTGGGATCGACGGAGATTCCTTGTTCCGAAACAATGTGACCAAGGAAAGTCACACATGATAGCCAGAATTCACATTTGCTGAACTTGGCGTATAGTCGATGTGATCGGAGAGTTTGGAGTACGGTACGAACGTGAGACATATGTTCTTCTTGGGTTTTGGAGTAGATGAGAATGTCGTCGATGAAGACAATCACGAACTGGTCCAAGTATTGATGAAAGACTCGGTTCATAAGGTCCATGAAAGCTGCGGGGGCGTTGGTTAGACCGAAGGGCATGACAACGAATTCATAATGGCCGTATCGGGTTCTGAAATCCGTTTTGGGGATATCGGATTCTTTGATTTTGAGTTGGTGATAGCCGGATCGGAGATCGATTTTTGAGAAGACCGATGAGCGTTGAAGTTGGTCGAAGAGATCATCAATTCGAGGAAGAGGGTATTTATTCTTGATTGTGACTTTGTTGAGTTCACGGTAATTGATGCAAAGGCGGAGGGATCCGTCTTTCTTTTTGACAAAGAGGACCGGTACGGGGAATGGCTGGGCCGAACATAGCCTTTATCGAGCAATTCTTGGACCTGATCTTTCAGCTCCTTCAATTCCATCGGGGCCATACGGTACGGGGCTTTGGAAATTGGAGTAGCTCTGGGGATCAGATTGATTTCGAACTCGATTTCTCGGTCGGGCGGAAGTCCGGGAATGTCATCGGGAAATACGTCGGGGAATTCTTGGACAGCTGGAATGTCGGAAATTTGGGCTTTGGGATCGGACTCGGATTTTAGAATGTCCACTAAGTAGCCGGAATGGCCTTTGTGAATGAGTTTGACTGCTTTGATCGCGGATATGATTGGAATCGAGGGTTTGGGTTGACTTCGGAATTTTAGGGTTTCGCCGTTTGGAAGAGGAAAAATGACCGTTTTTGAGGCACAGTCGATTTGGGCTTTGAATTTGGTTAACCAATCCATGCCTAGTATAACTTTGAAGTTTTGGATCGGTAGGAGGATTAGGTCGAAATTCATGGGTTGAGTATGAACTCGGATTGGACAATTGATTATGACTAGGTTAGAGCACATTTCTTCGCCAGAGGAAATGAGAATTCGGTATTCATAGTTTAGTTGATTCGGTTGGAGATTTAAATGCGCAATTATGTCTTTCGATATAAAGCAATGAGTAGAGCCGGAATCGATAAGAGCGTAAATGGGTTCTTCGAGGATAAATATGGTACCTGCTATCATAGACGGGTCTTGCTCGATCTGTTCTTGAGTCATGGCGAACACTCGGCCGGGGACGTTCGGTGGGGGTTTCGGGCAATCTTTCACCATGTGTCCGGGCTGATGGCATCGAAAGCAGCTCCTCGTTCCGTGTATGCATTCTCCGGAGTGACTCTCTCCACACTTTGGGCAGGTTGGCCTTGGCGGCGGTGGCGGTGGTCCGGTTGATTGGCGAATGGGCTGCGTTAGTTTTCCTCGGAATGGGCGGTTGCCAAAGTTGTTCTTTTTCCACGGTCGTTGAGTAACTCCTTGTGGTCGGCGGCTGTTTTGAATGTCTCGTTCGTCCTGGGCAGCCATGAGTGCCTTGTCTACGAGTTGACGGAAAGTCGAGGCGTCGGACATACAAATGTCTCTACGGATTTCTGGTAGGAGGCCGCGAATGAAATGGTTCTTCTTTTCTTCGGCGTCTCGAGCGATGAATGGGGCGTAGAGGCAGCCACGTTCGAAACGACGGATGTACTCGATCATTGGTAAGTCGCCTTGTCGGAGTTCGAGAAATTCTTTGAGTTTGTGGGCTCGCACGTCTTTCGAGAAATATTTTTCGAAGAATTGGACTTTGAAATCGGTCCATGGCAGAGTCTCGAGGTTTGTTCCTTCCTTGATTCCTTCCCACCAGTGACGAGCTTCGTTTCGGAGCAGGAATATGGCACAGTGCACGCGGTCGCGGTCGGTCATTTGCATATAGTCGTAGATGACTTCGAGAGATTTGATCCATTCTTCGGCTATGGTGGGGTCGGTTCCACCGTGAAATTCGGATGGGTTCATTCGGAGGAATCGTTCGTATATGGCTTGAGGCGCATTATTTTGAGGCGGGGTTTGGTTACGTTGGAGAAGTTGTTCAATTTGACGTTGGTGGTTTTGGGCTTGTTCACGGATTAAGTTTGAGAGATTATTAATGGTTTGATTGGGGTCTTGTGGTTCATCGGCGGGATTGCTCGGGTTTGCTCGGGTTATACATCTCGCCATTATTTCTATATTAATTATCATTAATAAGTAAAGCAAATAAAACACATAAAGAAAATAATATACATACTTTACCGGATGGTCCGAGCTTCGCGTCTCGAGTAGTCTCTAAGCCCGTGAAGTTCGTACGAGTATCTATGAACCATGCTCTGATACCAACACTGTAGCACCCCTCTTCTAGACGGGCGATAAATCGAACCGGTTTATCGGAATATTTATTAAACTAGCGGAAGCAAAGGATCTCTTTGTAATTATTGAAACATTGGAAAGGGGCGAAAATGCAATTATTAAAACTTTGCATTTTTCGAAAACTTTCTTGGGTTGTTTTTAGCCGAATAGAGTTTTCGTTTAGAAATAAGTTTCAAGAGGAGGTTTTTCATTCGAGTGCTACAATATTACTATCGGTTTTCGGTTCGAGAAGAAATCAGAGTTTTGAAAGGTTATTTTGGTGAATACTTCAGAAATCACTAACGGGGCATGAAAATAGCAAATTACGAAACTTACTATATTAAAGTAGGGGTTAAGTACGATTCGTAACGAAAATGAGTTCAAAAAGTACGAAAAGAAAATGTTACGGTTTAAGGTTACACCACCAAAAGAAAATAACCAAGAGTTTCTAGCATCGTTCATAGGTCCTCGTACGTCTTCCAAAATTCCGGGCAAGACCTCGATCCACTACTCAATCAATCCCGGTTGAGGATTACTAGCACTACTACCTGCAATTAAAAGACATCATATGAGCTATAAAGCTCAGTACGAAATCCGATGAAATATCGAACTTTGAAAATACGTTATACATAATATTATATACCCATGCTTACCCACGTTTCGTACAACAACACCAGATATTCGTAACTCACGAGAACACATCATTTAACACAAAATCACGTGATCATGCAAAACGACTAAAATGCCCTTTTTGTGAAAATCATGAAAAACACATTTTTCGGTTATCGGATCCGTGAAAGATTAATTTATGTACCGGATAATAAACCTGTTACGAGCCCGTTTTCACTAAGTGGAATCAAACCACTACACACATCATCCTAGTTGGATATCGGCCCACTATATCCGAGGTGTTTATTACCCGATATTCCATTAATCTTTCAAATAAAAATCATTTAATGCAACTTTTCGAAATAATGCTATAACCCAAACATGACATCACAAATATCAATCAAGTGCCACAAATTCACACAATTATCACAATTTACCACATATTTGTAAATTGGGCAAAAATCCCAAATTCACACACATAAACACACAACCACACACGGCACACACACCATGCACAATCAGCACCCACACATTCACACATTTTCAGCACACACACATGCAGCCAAACATTAAACTTCACTAATTGCTCATCAAAGCATGCTTAAGAACAAATACCCCTTTTTCACATCTCATTTAATGGACTTATTACAACTTCTAGGTAATAATCCATTTCAATAATCTCTCACAGCCATTAAACCACATCCAACAGCATTTAAAAATACCAAAACTCATCACTCATAACCATTAAATCAAAACATGAACATTTAAGGCACAAAACATATGTAAATGACATGCAATTATCCTAATTTTGAAATAATAGCAAGTTAATTCCAAAAATTCTCAAATTAAATCCTAGAACTCCTAATTGATCCAAATTCCATATTCTGAAATTATTTTAAAGTTTTACAAAGTTTCGAATTTTCTTGAAATTAAAAACTAGGAAAATCCCTTTTTCAATTTAAAAATCCAAAACTCTAATACAACTCTAATTAATTTAAAAACTTGTTAAATAAAACTTTTTCCTATCTAATACTTGCTGAAAAACAGATCCAAACTTTTAAAAAAATGAGAGATTTTTCGGAAATTGCAGTTTTGACCCAAAAGTTTCGAGATTTATACATGCAACCACACTAGAAGTTCAATTTCTACTTTTTCATGAAAACCCCTAACAAATCTGAAATTCCACTTTACTAGATGCAGAAAATGAAGTTGAGAAGTTACTTTATGCAGAAATTTCGGAAATTACACAATTTACCCCAAAATCTCTAGATCTACACATGCAAGCCTACTAGAATTTCAAAAATCAACTTTTCTTACAAAAATTCCTTAAATCCGAAATTTTTGTTCAATAAATGCTGGAAAACATTTTTGAAAACACTTTTAGTACTGACTTTACAAAAATTACAGATTTGACCCAAAACTTTCGAAGATCTACACATGCAACCACAAAAAGTTAAAAATTCGTTTTTCTTGAAAACCCCTTTTTGAAATCCCAAATTTTTAAGGCTTTTGGCCAATAAAAGTTGTAGCTAACAACTATCAACATAGATGATGCATGCAAGAACAAGAAATTAACAAGAAACACTCATTTTCCATTTTTCTTCAAAAAGCCCTAAATTTTCGAAATCATTCCCAATCTTTTAAAATTTTATGAAAATCAATTTCATACTATTGATGCCCTTTAATTGCAGCAAGAAATCTAAATTTCTTACCTTAAAATCGAAGAAAGAAAATAACCGAAGGAAGAGGGCTTTCAAGCACCGAAGTCCAACCAAGCTACCTTGATGGTGAATGAAATGGTGTGAGATTCAAGAAGGGAGGAGTTGTGATCTCCCGAAAGGAGGCAAGTGGTCTTGATGGTGTTCTTGGAGTAGTCCAAGGCAAGTGTTAAATAAGGAACTCTCATTTTAATTTGGGAATTTCTTTGTAAATAGAAGGTGAGGTGGACAGAGGAGGGTTGATGATGGTGGTGATTGCTTCGGTGGAGAGGGGAATGGAGGACAAGTAATTTGGCTAGGTGTTGGAAGAAGACATATGAAGGTGCCTCTTCATCTTACAATGAGAGTGTTGAGTGTAGGTTTAGATAAAATGATTAGGGGGTGCCAAGTGTAAAGACATGCATGCTTATTACTAATTATTTTATTAATATAATTACAACTTGCATAAACACCACACACACACACCATCCGAACACACACACACATTTTAGATATATATATATATATATATATATATATATATATATATATATATATATATATATATATATATATATAAATTCAAATATTTATGTGATGCATGTAATGGTAAGTATAGGTGTATATCTATATGTATGCATATATGTACGTACGTATATATATATATATATATATATATATATATAAATACAATCCACATAATTCACTAAGTTTCGAACAAATATAAATAATTTACCAATTAAATAAGATACGCAATTATTCACATAAGTCACCTAATTCACGAAATTTCCTAGTATTTCAAGTTACGAAAATAAAAATCACACATATAATAGCGCACGTAATTATTCACGTAAGTAACAAAATTAAACTCACGTAATGCATATAATTAATATCACATAATAATATTTCCTAAGGGATCTCGAGTTAGAAATATTAGTCTCGGGTTTTAGGGTTTTCGGTTTTGGAAAGGTGGGGTGTTACACTAAAGTTTGATTTACCTCACACTTGATAATGACCTAAGTTAATCTAGCGAATATCAAAATCTTCGTGTGTCAAGTCTAGCCTACCAATATGAGATGTCATAGATCCAACTACATCAAACTAATGCAATCCCTAGTTAATCTAGCCGACCACATTAATCCAATATAATTTTATCTATGACCGTATCTCCATCTAATGTCAATTAAATTACAGCTTATCCCACAATAGCACTCCCCGCTAACACAGCTTACTGCACTATTATGAGAGGCTACAAATAATTTAATTGTTGGTAGAAGGAAAGAAAAATTCAACAATTTGGTTTTTCTTTATAGCTTGATAATTATTCTTGATTAAGAATGAGGGATTTTATTTATTGAATCTTATTAGCTCATCGGAAGTTTTAGGTTATGATCGTTTGTGATTCCTACAACTATGTTGTCTAGGTATGTGGAAACGCATATTGATCCTAAGAGAGACATACGATCATCATCGTACTTAATAACAGTCATTCATCACATGAAATAATTAATTAATACGATTAATTGCAAATATAATTAACGAACTCCCTTCATTCATAAATCAATCAAATAAGAATGAAGTCCATTAATTATTTGCCATCTAATTTGTGTTCCATTAATTAAACTAATTTAACGATTAAATTAAATAATTAATCCAACACTATTCTTTGAATTCAAAATAAATTAATGGATCAATTATCTAATTTGGGTTTAATTGATAAATAATTTCAAAAATTAAAAATCAATTAATTTTAATTTTAATATCACCCAATTTGATAACACCAAAAATTCAACAATTCAACAAATCGAAGCATGCTTTCGAAAACGATAAACACGTTGACAAATAAACGATTAACCCGTGGCTCTGATACCACTGTTGGGGATCGTGCATGTATACGCAGCGGAATTTAAAAAATTTAGATCGAACTAGTTTCGATTACATGCATAAACTAATCACATAGTCAACGTACCTTAACGCTTCCGCCATACATATGGTAATTATCGATTTAATTGAAAAACACGTAAAACCGAAAATTACGAAACATGCTTGTTCATCATTCAATAAAATCGAAACACGTAATCAGATATTACTCATAATCATAAATTACAATTCATACAAACATGCTCGAATTAATTTATGAAAGTTTCGATTTATTTACCTCTTGTAGCGTGAGATTTCAACGAATCGAAACCTAGAACCAATCACGTACAAGCTGCAAATTACCAATCCTTGGGGCTGCAACTCACAGCTGGAACAAGCTGATCCAGCAAGCGACGAATGGCGGTGAGTGGCAGCAGCAGCGGCGGCGCGTGGCAGCAGCAGCGGCAGCGCGTGAGCGGCGTAGCGGCGCGTACGGCGGTGCGTGGATTCGTCGGGGCAGCAACTCCTCTCAAATTAGGTTTCACCTCGTATTTTCGACCCACTCGAACTACAGCACTAGATGTAAACGAGTTAGATAACAAGTAAACGAAGGAGAAGAGAGGAGAAAACCAGCGGTGATCGGCGGTGGTGCGGCGGGGCAGCAACGGCCGAAGGTATGAGCGGCTAGGGCTTGGGCGGCTAGGGTTTGGTGCAAAAAATCTGATCTCAAACTCTTGTTTGAGGTCTATTTATACTAGGGTTTTCAACCCTTGTGGGTTTAAGTCATTGGGCTTGACCCACTGATGCATTAAGCCCATTCCCTCGTCGGCCTCGTTTCTTATAAACGATCGTTCACAAAATTATAACCAAATTATATTTGTGACGAGCTCAAATTCCTCGTCGATATGAGTGCCTCTTCGAAATTTCCAATTTCCAAAATTGGAAACTTCTACTTCAGTGGACCTGCTAAATTGAGAAACTTCCCAATTTAGAAAGTTCACTAAATTCCGCATTTCTCTCTTTCTCCACGTTTATTCCGATTCGCAATTCACAATTACGAATCTTGGATTCAATCATATCTACATCCAATCGTTCAAAGATTAACACATTAATCGATGCTTGTTGTTATCAAGGATCTATATTACACGAGAAGTGTGACCCTCAATGGTTCAGGTGTATGCTAGCCATGGGCTCACAACTCTTTGTGATTCAAACAACACATTGTTCGTATACGAACTCCTCCCAAGAGTCTTGATTAGAGTAAAACTCATTTTACCTAATCCCCGATCAAATCGGTGCCCAACGAATCAAGATTGGCGTCTAGCAACTACGCATCATGATTCCCTAGATACAAGTGAAGTGCCTGCAAGAACCTTATGATATAGTTAGCGTACAGTACGATCCCTTCGCAGCACATGTCCCGATTGAACTAGAGACCTCTTATAAAGTTCAATAACCGTGCGAACGTTCTAGGTATTATAAATCCGTTCATGTGCGACTTAGGGAAACACATTTCCCTAATCACCCCACTATCAACTCTGGCCAGAGATTCCTTGGATTATAAACCGCCAGAACACACAGGACATCCATGACTACTCAAGCGCTCGAATCCCCTACTACAATGCACAAACTTCACACTAGATTTCAGATTGCACGAACGTTGGCCCTTGGAGTGGTCCGCGGTGGGACTCAGAGACAGGTCACGATACAATCGGTCCTCTAGTGAAGTCACGGTGATGTCTGGGTCTTAAGGACTAATGGTGTACAACTATATCTTAGAAACCTATTACTCGATGAATGAGAACCACTTATAGATTTCTAGGGCGAGGGAGTTCAGTGAACTCATCTAGTATGAGCACCCACTCAAGTATGCCGATGTCACAACACCGATGACTGATGAGACGCAGTACACATACACTAAGTGCTAGTCTCAAAAGGGAAAGGCCAGTATCCTCATTATTGGCGTAACCCATCAACTAGGAACAATGTTTATTAGTTACATTACATTGCTGAGTTATCTCACAATTCTACTAGATCAACTCACAGTAATAGAGTAACTCGTTAGGACTATATCTATGTTGCTTGCATGGGATAAGAGATATAGAATGCCAAATGAAATGTTTTATTATTACGAACGAAAAACGATTGTTTTATTACAAGATAAAAGGAAAGACCACAGCCACAAGTTGGCTTGTTGGTCACCTACTCCAACAATCACGAGTGGGCAGGCCTTGTTTGATCAGAAGCTGATAGATCAGAGAAGGAAACATCAGATGCTCACGCTCAGTTCGCGAATTGGCTAACACACCAATCTGATTGAAAATCAATTCATCGATATTGATTTTAAGGTCATGAGTGATGCACGATAGAAACTCAGCTTGAGTGGGATTGAGAGTAGCATTGTGAGTAGTGGGAAACCAGTTGGAAATGCCGATTTTAAACAGGACCGAGTACAGCTGAGTCAGCTTGGAAACATGAAAAGCAGACCTTGGACCAGGCCATTTTTCAAAACTTTGGCAGTGTGAACAGAGGCCAGAGTATCTTTGGAAACAGAGGGTTTGGAAGAAACCTCGTTTGGACATTTATAAACTCATTAATTAAGGCAGGGGTACAGAATAGAAGGAACCCCTCACATACACTTTCCCATACCCACGAGACCCCTCAACAGAAAACCGATCAGAAAGATTTGCATAAAACTCAACAATGACAGACCGTTCGAAAGGTTTTGCACTCACAATAGTGCCAAGCAACCCTTGAGATTTAAGAAGACGGAAAATCCCAGACAGAGGTAACACAACCCTAGACAACACACGCTCAGGACAACACGCACGCTTACTCATACTATCCCAATTTTCTTTAGCAAGAGCGGAATAAAAGAGGGATGAGAAACAGTTACCAGCAGAGAGTTGAGAGCCCACAGATGAATCACAGGATTCAGAACGCAAATGGTCATCCTAAGGAATAGGCTCAGAAGAAGAGGATTGATGACCTCCAGACTCGGAGAGAGGAGTGGAGACAGATGGGCCTTCGTGTTTTCGATTAGAGCGGCGGAGTTGAGCAGGAAACACAACATTGCGGGGGAAAACCTCTGGATCTGAGGCCAGATCATCTTGTGGGGTTGCAGAGAGGCTATCACCGCCAAGAGCAGCTACGCCGGTGTCAACAGGGTCAGGCACATCACTTGTCTTAACACTTGGTGATGGTGAAGCCACGTGAGTAGAGATGGGGTCTCGATCGGTGGCGACGGGAACAGGAGAGACCTCCACAGCAGTAGGGCGAACTTTCTTCGAGGATTTTCTGGACATCTTCTCAGCAGGCGAGGCAGATGGAGTGTGGCGTCGTTTCTTGGAGCCCTCAGCAGATCGATTCTTGCCCATGGTGAATAGTGAACACAGAGAAAAAACAAGAGAAATAGAAAAAGAACGGCGGAAGAGAAAAAGAGAAAGAATAAAGTGTGAGAGGCAAACCCTAAAAGAGGCAGATATTTAAAGCACAGGGACCGAGAAAATAGGCAGAAAAAGAGAGGACTCTTCGGATACTGGATATTTTCAAACCAGAAAAAGATCCCACAAAATCCGCCACCAATAACAAGCAAGATATTCTCCACACGAAACATCACAAAATAGGGAAGGCAGATGACATGGCCATAGCCACATGGCCAGAGACAACTAGTAGCCAAAAAAATTCACAAAGCCCAAACAAAATTCAAAAAGATTTTTAAAAAGAAAAAAATCACATCTTTTAAGGAAAATAAAATCAATAAGATCACAAGATTAAAAGTTGAGGGCTTGGTTTTCATGAATTAATTTGATAATCTTAAAGAGAATCACAATAGAAGGCCACCGAGCAAACTCTTGGATGCAAGATATAACTATAACCCCATGACCATACTCAAGAAACCATAATTTAGGTAATTTTCTTAGGGTTATGAATGCGTATGCGTTTAGCACAACAATTCGATCGTGGACTTCAAGGAGAATTTCCTAATATATGCTTGAATATCATCCCAACTTTTCTTTTTTTTTTTTTTTTTTTTTGAATTCGGACTATTTTTCTTCTCCTCCCCTTTTTAGTTGATATGATGTTCAAGCAAACATTAGGAGGGCAACCTCCTTAAGAATCCACATAGCTTTTAAATAGAAGTCAAGGATGCATATGCGGTAGCATAATTCTCCCAATAGAGGTATGATCTTTGAGATGAATGAGGTCATAGACATTGATCACTCCCGATAGAGGGGGCAACACACTTCTATCATGGCTAACTGTGGAAACAAAAATTAATTCACAAAAACTAACACAAACAATTAGTCATAATGAACCTCCCATCATTCCTATTCCAAAAACAATGATGTCAAATTTATAGGTGACACATATAATGTCCGATTAAAAAAATTCAAGTGCAATCCAGACAAAAACATTAATTGCACTATCATAGAAAATTCAGTTTTGCACATGGCAAATTCCAAGCGCTTTACGCAAGGAATCAAACCTAAGGAAATCGAGGGGCTTTGTGAAAATATCAGTTAATTGATTGTCTGTGGACACATAATCTATAGTCACACGTTTCTGCTCAACTTATTGCCTGATGAAATGGTGTCGAAGATCTATGTGTTTGGTTCTAGAATGCTGGACAGGGTTTTTTGAGATATTTATGGCACTTTCATTGTCACATAATATATGAAGGAGTTTTTCATGAAATCCATAGTCATTTAACATATGTTGCATCCAAAGAAGTTGAGTGCAACAACTACCTGCAGCTATGTACTTAGATTCAGCTGTTGATAAAGAGATACAGTTTTGTTTCTTACTGTACCAAGATACTAGGTTGTTTCCCATGTAGAAACAGCCTCCTGTAGTACTTTTTCTGTCATCCACATCTCCTGCCCAATCAGCATCACTGTATCCTGCAAGACAAGTATTAGTATCTTTGGAGTACCATATCCCTAGTTCAAGAGTTCCACTCACGTATCGCATGATGCATTTGATTGCACTTAAGTGACATTCTTTAGGATTCGATTGGTACCTAGCACATACTCTTACACTGAAACAAATGCCAGGTCTACTGGCAGTAAGATAAAGTAAACTTCCAATCATACTCCTGTATAATGTGGGATCCACGTCTGTGCCGTCACAGTCGCGTCCCAACTTTTCAGTAGGACTCATTGGAGTTTTTAGAGGCTCCGCATTATCTAACCCAAATTTACTTACCAGATTCTTAGCATACTTGCTTTGTGTGATGAAAATTCCCTCCTTCATCTGCTTTACCTGCAAGCCAAGAAAGTATGTTAGTTCTCCAACCATACTCATTTCAAATTCGTTTGACATTTGAGAGATCAATTCATCTTTCTTGTGGTCAGAAGTAGACCCAAAGACAATATAGTCCACATAGATTTGGGCCAAAAGAATTTCGTTTTTAAATTTTTTGACAAATAGTGTTTTATCTACCCCACCTCTTCTGTATCCTTTTTCAACTAAAAAAGTCGTAAGTCGCTCATACCAAGCCCGAGGAGCTTGTTTGAGACCGTATAGGGCCTTTTTAAGTTTATAGACATGTTGAGGTTTGAGAGGGTCTTGAAAACCTTTTGGTTGTTCGACATACACTTCTTCATTTAAGAGCCCATTTAAAAACGCACTTTTTACATCCATTTGAAAAAGTTTAAACTTTAAAGCGCAAGCTACCGAGAGTAAAAGACGTATTGACTCAAGACGAGCTACAGGAGCGAATGTTTCATCGAAATGTACTCCTTCAATTTGGGTGTATCCTTGAGCAACAAGACGGGCTTTGTTGCGAGTTATATTACCAAGTTCGTCCGTTTTGTTTTTAAACACCCATTTTGTACCTATAACATTTACCTGGTCGGGTCGTGGAACAAGTTCCCACACTTCATGTCGAGTGAACTGCTCAAGTTCCTCTTGCATAGCTTGTACCCAATACTCATCAAGAATTGCTTCTTTGATGTTTTTTGGTTCTATAGTAGAAGTATAGCAATCGTACCTGACCATTTCTTGGTAATCAACTTTGGGCTTATTTCGAGTTTTCATACTTTCATCAAATTCTCCTATCACCTGTTCAGAAGGATGATTTTTTACAACTCGTTTTGATGGTCTTTTTCTTTCTTCTGTGCTTTCCTTCATAGCTGTCACTCCTTCTGTGCTTTCCTTCACTGTCGTCACTTCGTTTGTGCTCACGACTGGCGTTTGTACTGGTACAATGGTTTTTCCAGGATTAGCGTCTTCCTCATCCATATCTGCAGATAAAACTTCATTAAAGCTTACATTAATGGATTCCATAACAGTCATTGTACGTTCATTATAAACGCGATATGCCCTGCTGTTTAGAGAGTAGCCATGAAAGGTACCTTTATCTCCTCTTGCAGAGAACTTACCGAGTTGTTCTCTATCGTTCAAGATGTAACATTCACATCCAAAGACATGAAAGTAACTTAAGTTGAGTTTCTTACCTTTCCACACTTCATATGGAGTTTTCTTGGTACCTGGTCTGAGGTGTACACAATTTATGGTGTAGTAGGCAGTGCTCATAGCTTCAGCCCAGAACTTTGTGGCCACTCTTGCTGAGATGAGCATTACGCGAGTCATTTCTTGGAGAGTTCTGTTCTTTCTTTCTACCACGCCATTCTGCAGTGGTGTCTTTGGTGCTGAGAATTCGTGAGAGATACCATGTTTATCACAAAATTTTGTGAATGACGAGTTTTCAAACTCTCTTCCATGATCGCTTCGAATTCTTCCAATATTGCTGAATTTTTCAATTCGCAATTTTTTGCACAACGTTTTGAACTCATAAAAGGTCTCTGACTTTTCCCTAATGAAACGTACCCAAGTGAACCTTGAGAAATCATCAACACAAACTAGAACATACCTTTTTCCACCAATGCTCTCGGTTTGCGTTGGTCCCATTAAATCCATGTGAATGAGTTCCAAGGTCCTGCTAGTCCCTGCATGATCTGTGTTCTTGTGAGATGTCCGTACTTGTTTTCCCAGAGGACAATCACCACATGACTCAGGTGTGTCAGTCTTCAGTTGTGGTATCCCTTTCACACATCTTGTATTAACAAGACGGATTAGATCATGAAAATTTAAATGACCTAGTTTCCGATGCCAGAGATCAGTGAGATCAGAAGAAGTGTGATGACATTGATCCGATTTGTCAATCTGATCAATTTTGTAGCAATTATCTGATGACCTGTAGGCACAGATGTTGTGGTGTCCGATACAGTTTGCAGAGCAATTTTCCTTTCCTTGTCCATTCCGCTGATGTTCAACTTGTTTTCAAAAGTCTGTAGATTTCCAATCAGATCCTCAAGTCGCAATGAGTCCACATCACTTGCTTCCTCTATGGCAGTGATCTTGTACGCGAATCGGTCTGGCATGGATCTGATCACTTTTCGTACACGTTTAACTTCAGGATAAGTTTCACCGAGGCCATGAGCTTCGTTTGATATGTCACATAATTTGGAGTTAAACTCGCTCACGGTCTCATTTTCTTCCATACGAAGATCTTCAAATCGGGTGGCAAGCATTTGAAGTTTGGATAGTCTGACTGAAGCAGTTCTCTCGTAAGCTGTTTGGAGTTTCTCCCATGCTTCTTTAGCACACTCACACGCCGATATTATCTTGAATTGATTGATATCAATTCCATTGAATATAGCATTCAAGGCTTTGGAATTCATATTTGCTGCAATTTGTTCGGCTTTGCTCCAGTCTTTCTCATGCCTTTCAGTTTCAATCCCTTTCTCATCTGTGGCAACGGGTCGCTTCCATCCAGTTAGCACTGTTCGCCATGCATCTTCATCCATTGACTTTATGAACATCTTCATTTTAGTTTTCCAATAGGAGTAGTTGGTTCCCGTGAGCAGTGGTGGGCGAGTAGTGGAACCTCCTTCCATATGAGAACTCATAATACCTATGAACAATAAATGGCAAATAAATCAAATTCCCAAAATCACACACTATGTATATCTAGTGAGAGGCTCTTGATGCCAATTGTTGATTTATATGCCTATAGAAATCAATTAACCTAAGTTGTAACAGTTAAGTTGTGGAAACAGTATTTAGTTACAACTGTAAATCTTATGTTGGCACAGTTATACTCTACTTAAAGTAAATAAACAGAACACAAGAATTAATGTGGTTCAGACACAATTGTGCCCTACATCCACATGGACCTGCAAACACGATTTCACTAGTTCAGATTTAAAGTGTACATTAATAGGACTTAATAAAAACACTAAAGACTCCCTCTTTATGTAATATGCCGTTCTTGCACACAACTCGAACTTCGTGTTTCTTCCAACAGCAGCTCCACACCGCGTGCCTAGAACTCCTTTCTGGCCTGAACTCCCTTTAGTGACGCGGTTGATCTCTCAAGAGATCTATACAGCAAATTGATAAGTGTTCATTTTGCATGATTTTCACTTATCAATTCTTCGAGTTTTGGTCTTCGTTCGTCCGAGTTTTCGGCTTTATTTGTATATATTATGTTGTTTTTGTTTTATTTATATTTTAGGCAAAGATAAGCTATTTTTGCCGATTCGAGACGATTTTGAAAGCGAAGCCGAGAACCAAACCAAACACGTGCAAAAGTGCATTCTCGCGGATTGTGGCAGTGTTTGGTATTTAAAGCATAACTTTTGCATACAACCTCCGATTGAACTGATTCAAGTGGATTTAGAAATATAACTTCAAGGGATACAACTTTTGTGAAATGCACAATTGTCGAATTCGGGCTGAAAAAGGGTGAAAAAAGTGTTTGAAGTTTATGTAGAGGCCAGATCGCGATCCAGAATCACCGGATCGCGATCTGGTGGCAAATTCCAGTAGCAGCGAAAAGTTGGGGCAGATCGCGATCCGCACTTCCTGGATCGCGATCTGGGAAGGCGGTGGGCATTTTCGAGGTTGCCAGATCGCGATCCAAGAAGCCCAGATCGCGATCTGGGCACAGAAATCGAGTCTAGATATTTTTCTTTGATTTTTCACTATAAATAGAAGGTCTCTTTTTCATTTTTCAATCTCTCGATTATCTTCTCGACTTTTTCTTCGGTTCTCGCCAGTTCTTCGCGGGAAGCTTCGACAAGGGTTTCGACTCGGGTTTTTCATAAGCTTTTCTTTACGTTTAGTTTATGATTTCTCGTGTTCTTCATTTGGATGCTATGATTGTAATGAACTAAGCATTTTCTTTTAGGCCAATGAAACCTTGTATATATTGATTTTGATTTCCAGATCTGTGATCTATTTGTCGTTCTTTGATTCTGTTTATGTTTTCCTGTATTAAATGCTTTCGATTGTTTGGCCAACAGTTGAATTGATTCTAAATGGGAATGAACTCGAGAGAGGATTTCTCGTTTGATTTTAGGAAAATATTGTAACACCCCGCGTTTCCGATACCCGATTTCCGTATTTTCCCTCTCGTCTCCTTTGCATGAATATGTGTTGTATGTGCGAATTTTATTAGTTGCTTTTCAATTTGCTTTATTTGCTATTTATGTGAAATTATGTGAACTAATGTGCATTATATGTCTACATAAATATTTTTGATTTTATTCTCTATTTGCGCAACTAAAATGTATTTTATGTGTTTAATATAATTGAACATGTGAAATTATGTGATTAACGTGGATTTAGTTTTAGTAACATAAGAATTTATTTTCTCACACTAGAAAGTTTATATGCTTAATTGATAGTAATTTCCTCTTTTTAAATTGGCTAGGATTGTATGTGTTGCATGCATACACTTATTCCATGTGCATTTCCACTTGGCTTTTCATTTAGCATTATTTTTAAGATATCTTAAATGAAATTGCCTAGAAGTCCCTCTAGATTATTTCAAGTTACTCCTAATTGCAAAAAGACCCCTCTTCATACTTACTCATTAAGAATACAAGCCTCTTCAATTCTATAAATACCACCCTCTTCTCTTCATTTCCTCACACCAAAAAAATCAGCCAAGTCCCCTTTTCCTTCCCCCTCCCCATCGATCAAAATAGCCCAAAGTAGAAGAAGAAATCTCTTCTTCTAATTGAAGCCTTCTCCATTAAATCTCTTCCTTCTTCTTCTTCTTCTTCTTCTTCTCGTTTTTCTTTCATAAATTCCTAGCTAGGATAGTTCTTCATCTCCAAAAGAAGATTCTTCAACCAAGAAGGGTAAGCAAATCCTTGTTCTTTGTTTCTTTCCTAAACTTTTCGAAATCCCCTATAGTTCTTATTTCTAATTTTCGAAATTCTTGAAGGATTCTCTAGTGGGTTTCAAATATATACAAAGCCTTTCAAATTCTCAAAGACCCTAAGGTAAGAATCATGGAATTCTTGCTACATCAAGCTAACATCAATAGTATTTCCTTCTCTTCTCTTTTTGAAAAACTCCCCTTCTTGAGTGTTTGAAGAAATCGAAAGTTTTATGAAAGAAAGTGCTCATAATATGTTATATTATATGTTTAGCCTCATGCATGTTAAGATCCATGCTTGAATCCTTGATCTTTGATGAGAAAAATGATTATGATGTTTTGATATGTTTAATTTCATGTTTAAAGCTTTGCATGTGAGAATCTAGCTCTTGATTCTTGATTCTTGAAAGAAAATAGAAGATTGGTGAGAAAACCGAAAATTTGATGATTATATGCTATGAAATTAATTATCTTGATGTTTATAATGATTGCATGTTAAGATTTACTAATTATGATTATATGTTTAAGGTTTTGATTTGAGGCACATAAGTTGATTGGATCTAGAATCTTGAAATAGATGGTTATATGTTAAATTTTCAGATTCATAGGTATGGATTTTAACCCATGTTTCACCCACGAGTTTATTTATGAAAACTACGAAATTTTATATGAGGATAGATCTCTCTATTATGGTCATATTGATAGGTGGCTTGTAATTGTTGGAGTAGAAATGAATGAGTTATGAATTATTTACCGAAACTGTACAGAACTAGAGTTAGTTTAGAATTAGTAATTAAATCTAATGTTGTCCTCTTTCAAATTTAGTAAGTCCAATTGGATTAGAAAGCCAACTTATAGAACTCATCTGAGATAATATTTGACAGTGATTGATACAGTTGATAATTTATAAGAAATATTTGAAGTCCCCTCCCCTGTTCTGAGTTTTAAACTGCACTACTGTACCATTTTACTTATTTATCCTAATTTCCTAAATATTTTATAAAACTGTTTTTCTGGGGTATATAAAACTCCTAAGAGTATATGTAGTTAAAATTTCAAAAGGTTTGGATGAATATGTAAAGCGCAATAAATTTTTAAAGTGACTCCCTCTGTTCAGATTTCAAAACTGTACCACCTTAGAAATTTATTTATATCTCTTACTCGGATAATGATTTTTCTAAACTGTTTCTCGGTGGTTTTAAAGACATATAAAGGAGTATGTAGTAAAACTTTCAAAGGCTTTTGATTTGTGGTGCAAGAGAAATGATTTTTCAAAGTTAGGATACCAAAGCTGTTTGATTTTCTTAAGATGACTATTTTTATCAAAGTATAATTTGTGATCATGGTTCTAATATACGAGGTAGGAAAGATAAGTTAGTGATGAAGGTGAAACCTCTAAGTTATGGTCTAATGATCTAAGTTTAGGTATTATGTTGCATGTTATAAGAGAGAATTAGAGTCTACTAGCCTAGAACGGTGTTATGAATAAGTGCAAGATTCAGAAAAATGATTAATTGATTTATAATGATAAATTAGAATACTTGGTTGTTTTCGTATATTATTTGTGATGTTATGTGACCCTTTTGAAATAAAGGTTTATGTATTAAGTGATTAGACTAAAGTAATGCCGTATGTGATAATTTTCATAATTCATGATATGAGTGATATTGATATGCTATGAATGACATGGTTATATGATTATGTGATTACAATATGGTTAAAGTTGAAGAATGCCCTTCTTGGTGCTACTATGTGATAATAAATATTTATGTGTGTTTATGGAATGAAATGTGAAGTAAAGGTGCTATGTTCTATATGATTATGTGTTCAATGATTTGATTGAAGATGTGAAGTATAATTGTTGCGATACTTGTTACTTTTATGTTTGTTTATTTGATTAAACATAGATAGATCATGTAAGCTTCATGTCATTCATTAGTAAGTCTAAGATGCATACATCACGATTTTTCAAAGTTAAAAATGTTTGGAAATTGGTTGTGGATCTAGGTGAATAAGTACGGGATACGGGGGGCTGGTATTCCGTTAGTGGTTCATAGTTGGGGTCCACATAGGGGCCTGTCCACATAGGGACTGATTCACATAGGAATCGGGATTATAAACCACTAACTCGGCTATAGTAAAGTTATAGCCGTGACTATATTCCGGTTAGTGGTTGATAGTTGGGGTCCACATAGGGGCCTGTCCACATAGGGACTGATTCACATAGGAATCGGGATTATAAACCACTAACTCGGCTATAGTAAAGTTATAGTCGTGACTATAGTAGAGTTATAGATCACAAGCTCCAAAACACACGGCTTATTGCCGAACTCCACGATTGTTTTTCCAAACGGGCCCAATGTTTTCTCATGAAAAGTTTTAAAAGTCTAAAGTATCATTTTCATGCATATTGCATATTAACGTAAAGAAAAGAAGGGTGTTAAGTACCCGACTTTTGCATATTGAAGTAAAGAAAAAGAAGGGTGTTAAGTACCCGACTTTTGAAAGAAATGAAAGGATGTTAAGTATCCTTGAAAGATTCAAATGAAAGGTAAAGGTAAGGTATGATAAGCGTAAGTTTGAATGATCGTAAGTGTATTATGTGTTCGTGTATGCCTATATATATGTGTGTATATATATAAATTATGTGTAAAGTCTTTTTCAAAACCTTGTTATTTCTTCCGGATTCTTACTGAGTCTTTTTAAAGGCTCATATAGATGTTATCTTGGTGTAGGTAACAGATGATCCGAATCCGAGGAGCAAAGTTGAACCAAGTTCGGGGAAAGCCGAGGGATCGAGCCGTATGGAATTTATGTGGATTCAAGTAACTTCCATTTTGGTACTTAAATGTTTTTAGTGGATTGTGATCCGTATTACTTGAATATGTTATCGGGAAACGATTTTAACCCTTATGTATAATATAAAGTTTTACGACTATTCTTGTTATTTTCTAATGTTGATTTCTTAAGAGCTTTACCACAACCAACCCGATTCATTATTTGAAGTAAGAAAATGTTTAAAGGAAAATGTGGCACCGAATAAAGGGAGAATGTTTTTGACTAAATATATGAAGTGTTCGACTTCAAAGGTTTTTCAAGAAAGATTTTTATCGAACGAAAATTGAAGCGAACCACTTCAAGTATTTTCAAAATTAGAGAAAACTTTACAACCTTTCTCTAGAACTTTGTTTCGAAAAACAAAACCGTATTTTTAAAAGAAGGTCTTCCGCTGCAACTTAATAAAAAAAAAAAGAAAGAAAAAAAAACTTTATACCATTTTCCGGTATAGAGTATAAAGTAGACGGGGTGCTACATGAGGTGGTATCAGAGCACCGGTTTTGGGAAAATTCATACGAATCGATCGATCTCGGAATCTCCGGAACAAGGATCAATGATGCAAATCGGAGCGGTATGTAAGTGTTTAATTATGTATGTTATGTGTTTTATGTGATAATGTAGAATATTATTATTCTGTTTAGTATCACTATGTCGGGACGACGGACTCGAAATACCAACCGCAATCACTACCCTACCGAAAACCCTCGTGATCAAATACCTACCATTCGAGACCTTACCGCTCTTATCCGAGAGCAAAACGACCAAATTAACCGTCTTGTCAACCTCCAAACCCGTGGTCGACAACCTACCCCTCCCCCACCTCCTCCTCAAAATACGGCACCGCTAGCTATGTACGAACGGTTCTTGCGAATGAATCCGACAGAATTTCACGGTGGTTCAGACCCAACAATCTCCGAGGAATGGATCAAGTCACTCGAAGTGATTTTTGATTACATGGAAATGACGGATCGTGACCGAGTCCATTGTGCCTTGTTTTTGCTTAAGAATGAAGCTCGTCATTGGTGGGAAGGTGCCAAAGAAGGAATCGACTTAGAAAATATAGATTGGGCGACGTTCAAAATCCGATTCTTTGAGAAGTATTTTACCAAGGATGTCCGCGCCCAGAAAATTAGAGAGTTTCTAGACTTGAAACAAGGAAATCAGTCCGTTGCCGATTATGTTCGTAAATTCGAACAAGGATGCATCTATGCCTCATTCATAGCCAAAGATGCCGAAGAAAAGAAGAACCACTTTTTGCAAGGCCTTAATCCCGTGATTAGAAGAAATGTCCGTATGGCCTCTGCTTCTACTTACCGTGAAATGGTAGACAAGGCCCTCGTAGCAGCTCTAGACGAACAAGATATCCAACAATTCCGAAAGACAGAATCCTCCATTCACCGCCCGTGGAAAAAGCCGAACACCGGACCCAACGTTGGATCCAACCAATCTAACAACAAAGAGAAGCAACCGATTTTGAAGAATCTCCCAGCTCAACCAACGAAACCAATATGCCAGAAATGCGGGAAACCTCACTTTGGAGTTTGCGTCCAGGGAACTAATAATTGTTTCCGGTGTGGAAAACCAGGGCATATGGCCAAGGATTGCACTCAACCTCCGAACCGAGTACCTGGTAGAGTTTTCACAATGACCAAGAAGAACCCTGAGAACCTTCCATGGTAGCAGGTACTCTACTCACCTGTAGTAATCATGTTTATGCTCCAGTGAAAAAGTGTTGACCGAACAGTTCACTTCAATGTCACGATGTTTTCTACGTTTCGATGCAACCGTAGTACGTTCCCAACCCCAACCACATCCTTGAACCAAACCAATTAGCCTACCCCTAGCCTTTCTTCTACCAAAACAACCCATCCAAATTCTCGATCAAAAGGCCAAACAGTAGATTGGAAACCCCAAAAGGAAATCACGAGTCGATTCCCGAATTTATTTGGGGCATGTCACAATTTTGAGGACAAAATTCTTTTAAGGGGGGGAGATTGTAACACCCCGCGTTTCCGATACCCGATTTCCGTATTTTCCCTCTCGTCTCCTTTGCATGAATATGTGTTGTATGTGCGAATTTTATTAGTTGCTTTTCAATTTGCTTTATTTGCTATTTATGTGAAATTATGTGAACTAATGTGCATTATATGTCTACATAAATATTTTTGATTTTATTCTCTATTTGCGCAACTAAAATGTATTTTATGTGTTTAATATAATTGAACATGTGAAATTATGTGATTAACGTGGATTTAGTTTTAGTAACATAAGAATTTATTTTCTCACACTAGAAAGTTTATATGCTTAATTGATAGTAATTTCCTCTTTTTAAATTGGCTAGGATTGTATGTGTTGCATGCATACACTTATTCCATGTGCATTTCCACTTGGCTTTTCATTTAGCATTATTTTTAAGATATCTTAAATGAAATTGCCTAGAAGTCCCTCTAGATTATTTCAAGTTACTCCTAATTGCAAAAAGACCCCTCTTCATACTTACTCATTAAGAATACAAGCCTCTTCAATTCTATAAATACCACCCTCTTCTCTTCATTTCCTCACACCAAAAAAATCAGCCAAGTCCCCTTTTCCTTCCCCCTCCCCATCGATCAAAATAGCCCAAAGTAGAAGAAGAAATCTCTTCTTCTAATTGAAGCCTTCTCCATTAAATCTCTTCCTTCTTCTTCTTCTTCTTCTCGTTTTTCTTTCATAAATTCCTAGCTAGGATAGTTCTTCATCTCCAAAAGAAGATTCTTCAACCAAGAAGGGTAAGCAAATCCTTGTTCTTTGTTTCTTTCCTAAACTTTTCGAAATCCCCTATAGTTCTTATTTCTAATTTTCGAAATTCTTGAAGGATTCTCTAGTGGGTTTCAAATATATACAAAGCCTTTCAAATTCTCAAAGACCCTAAGGTAAGAATCATGGAATTCTTGCTACATCAAGCTAACATCAATAGTATTTCCTTCTCTTCTCTTTTTGAAAAACTCCCCTTCTTGAGTGTTTGAAGAAATCGAAAGTTTTATGAAAGAAAGTGCTCATAATATGTTATATTATATGTTTAGCCTCATGCATGTTAAGATCCATGCTTGAATCCTTGATCTTTGATGAGAAAAATGATTATGATGTTTTGATATGTTTAATTTCATGTTTAAAGCTTTGCATGTGAGAATCTAGCTCTTGATTCTTGATTCTTGAAAGAAAATAGAAGATTGGTGAGAAAACCGAAAATTTGATGATTATATGCTATGAAATTAATTATCTTGATGTTTATAATGATTGCATGTTAAGATTTACTAATTATGATTATATGTTTAAGGTTTTGATTTGAGGCACATAAGTTGATTGGATCTAGAATCTTGAAATAGATGGTTATATGTTAAATTTTCAGATTCATAGGTATGGATTTTAACCCATGTTTCACCCACGAGTTTATTTATGAAAACTACGAAATTTTATATGAGGATAGATCTCTCTATTATGGTCATATTGATAGGTGGCTTGTAATTGTTGGAGTAGAAATGAATGAGTTATGAATTATTTACCGAAACTGTACAGAACTAGAGTTAGTTTAGAATTAGTAATTAAATCTAATGTTGTCCTCTTTCAAATTTAGTAAGTCCAATTGGATTAGAAAGCCAACTTATAGAACTCATCTGAGATAATATTTGACAGTGATTGATACAGTTGATAATTTATAAGAAATATTTGAAGTCCCCTCCCCTGTTCTGAGTTTTAAACTGCACTACTGTACCATTTTACTTATTTATCCTAATTTCCTAAATATTTTATAAAACTGTTTTTCTGGGGTATATAAAACTCCTAAGAGTATATGTAGTTAAAATTTCAAAAGGTTTGGATGAATATGTAAAGCGCAATAAATTTTTAAAGTGACTCCCTCTGTTCAGATTTCAAAACTGTACCACCTTAGAAATTTATTTATATCTCTTACTCGGATAATGATTTTTCTAAACTGTTTCTCGGTGGTTTTAAAGACATATAAAGGAGTATTTAGTAAAACTTTCAAAGGCTTTTGATTTGTGGTGCAAGAGAAATGATTTTTCAAAGTTAGGATACCAAAGCTGTTTGATTTTCTTAAGATGACTATTTTTATCAAAGTATAATTTGTGATCATGGTTCTAATATACGAGGTAGGAAAGATAAGTTAGTGATGAAGGTGAAACCTCTAAGTTATGGTCTAATGATCTAAGTTTAGGTATTATGTTGCATGTTATAAGAGAGAATTAGAGTCTACTAGCCTAGAACGGTGTTATGAATAAGTGCAAGATTCAGAAAAATGATTAATTGATTTATAATGATAAATTAGAATACTTGGTTGTTTTCGTATATTATTTGTGATGTTATGTGACCCTTTTGAAATAAAGGTTTATGTATTAAGTGATTAGACTAAAGTAATGCCGTATGTGATAATTTTCATAATTCATGATATGAGTGATATTGATATGCTATGAATGACATGGTTATATGATTATGTGATTACAATATGGTTAAAGTTGAAGAATGCCCTTCTTGGTGCTACTATGTGATAATAAATATTTATGTGTGTTTATGGAATGAAATGTGAAGTAAAGGTGCTATGTTCTATATGATTATGTGTTCAATGATTTGATTGAAGATGTGAAGTATAATTGTTGCGATACTTGTTACTTTTATGTTTGTTTATTTGATTAAACATAGATAGATCATGTAAGCTTCATGTCATTCATTAGTAAGTCTAAGATGCATACATCACGATTTTTCAAAGTTAAAAATGTTTGGAAATTGGTTGTGGATCTAGGTGAATAAGTATGGGATACGGGGGGCTGGTATTCCGTTAGTGGTTCATAGTTGGGGTCCACATAGGGGCCTGTCCACATAGGGACTGATTCACATAGGAATCGGGATTATAAACCACTAACTCGGCTATAGTAAAGTTATAGCCGTGACTATATTCCGGTTAGTGGTTGATAGTTGGGGTCCACATAGGGGCCTGTCCACATAGGGACTGATTCACATAGGAATCGGGATTATAAACCACTAACTCGGCTATAGTAAAGTTATAGTCGTGACTATAGTAAAGTTATAGATCACAAGCTCCAAAACACACGGCTTATTGCCGAACTCCACGATTGTTTTTCCAAACGGGCCCAATGTTTTCTCATGAAAAGTTTTAAAAGTCTAAAGTATCATTTTCATGCATATTGCATATTAACGTAAAGAAAAGAAGGGTGTTAAGTACCCGACTTTTGCATATTGAAGTAAAGAAAAAGAAGGGTGTTAAGTACCCGACTTTTGAAAGAAATGAAAGGATGTTAAGTATCCTTGAAAGATTCAAATGAAAGCTAAAGGTAAGGTATGATAAGCGTAAGTTTTAATGATCGTAAGTGTATTATGTGTTCGTGTATGCCTATATATATGTGTGTATATATATAAATTATGTGTAAAGTCTTTTTCAAAACCTTGTTATTTCTTCCGGATTCTTACTGAGTCTTTTTAAAGGCTCATATAGATGTTATCTTGGTGTAGGTAACAGATGATCCGAATCCGAGGAGCAAAGTTGAACCAAGTTCGGGGAAAGCCGAGGGATCGAGCCGTATGGAATTTATGTGGATTCAAGTAACTTCCATTTTGGTACTTAAATGTTTTTAGTGGATTGTGATCCGTATTACTTGAATATGTTATCGGGAAACGATTTTAACCCTTATGTATAATATAAAGTTTTACGACTATTCTTGTTATTTTCTAATGTTGATTTCTTAAGAGCTTTACCACAACCCGATTCATTATTTGAAGTAAGAAAATGTTTAAAGGAAAATGTGGCACCGAATAAAGGGAGAATGTTTTTGACTAAATATATGAAGTGTTCGACTTCAAAGGTTTTTCAAGAAAGATTTTTATCGAACGAAAATTGAAGCGAACCACTTCAAGTATTTTCAAAATTAGAGAAAACTTTACAACCTTTCTCTAGAACTTTGTTTCGAAAAACAAAACCGTATTTTTAAAAGAAGGTCTTCCGCTGCAACTTAATAAAAAAAAAAAGAAAGAAAAAAAAAACTTTATACCATTTTCCGGTATAGAGTATAAAGTAGACGGGGTGCTACAAATATAGCTCGGGTTGTGGAAACGGATACGTGATGCAACTCGGGTAGCCCTTAAGGACTTGACCTAAATGCTCTCTTAATATCAGGTTCTGAACGGAGACGTCGGACCTGTGGGTAGACTCTAACTACACTGGAGACGGGGGTTAGGGTACTTTAGTGTCTGGGTTAGCGAACATAGAATTGACTATAAATTCGGGTTTGTAGATCTTTATCGATAGTACACTGGTGGATTTTACCCTAGAAGCCATCACACGTCGGAATTCCTCGCTTATACTGGCGAACCGTTGTTTTTTATTTATTGTTTCTTTTTAGTTTCATTTCTCCCATCCATTCTTTGATCGTCTAGATAAAGTTTAGGATAGTATAATTACGGTACTTGGTGGATTTAAGAACTTAATTCCCTGTGGATCAATATCTGGAATTCACTATTCTACAAAACGCGATACTGTACACTTGCGGTTTTTCATACGTAGGTTTTACGCGTATCAAGTTTTTGGCGCCGTTGCCGGGGAATTAGTTAATCTTGAATTTATTAATATCGTTACCAACTATCCTTGCTTTACTTTAGACATTGTTTCTTTTATTTCATTTTTTTCATTTTGATTTATTTTATTTATTTTCACAGATTTGTATACATTGATGGCCTCGATTTATGATCTCTGTCTTGGCGAGATTCAATCCAGAGCTGATTACATTCAACAAGAGTTGGAGGATATTGAAAGACGTCGAAGGTTGAACCCAGAAAATGGATTTGCACAAACAAATGAGCACTTGTGCTATTTACAAGACGAACTCCACTTTCTGGCAAATATTTTCAAAAATTTTCAGAGATGTCACATTCACAAACCACATCCGACCATCCTATATGAAGACAACGAGGTATTTACAGATTTTCGTATGAACGATGAGGTTGAACACCTTGAGGGAATTATTCATCCCAGTTCTGTAGATTCTTTTGCGTGTGATGAGAGTGGGATGAAGATGATGGTAGAGGAACTTGACGAACAAAATCCTATCCACATTGCTACTCCGGATTTGAGTGTGAGCAAGGATACGAGGTCAAATTTGAGGTAGAGCTTTCTCCAAAGCTCGAATATCTAGTATACGAGTTTGAGAGATCGGTAGGCAAGCAACCCATCCTAGTCTCCTACCAACTGATTTCCCAAGCAAACAAAAAGTACCATGGGTTGGGATGGTCATTACAAGATTGCAATCTAGTCCATGATATGATTGCAAAGTATGTATCGAGACTGATGGATGGATGCGCAATCTACAAGGCTTTGGATTGGACATAATCCGTCCAAATTGTGTCGAGCCGTCGACAGTAAAACAGGCGCTGAATGGGAGGCAACCCATTATTTATTTCTCGTCATTTATTTTCTTTATTTTTGTCGTTTTTGCATTTTTTTTTATTTTAAAGCTAAATTTCACCCCTTTTTTTTTCTTGACTTTTGCCGGT
This sequence comes from Erythranthe guttata, assembly GCF_056151865.1. NCBI lineage: Eukaryota > Viridiplantae > Streptophyta > Magnoliopsida > Lamiales > Phrymaceae > Erythranthe > Erythranthe guttata. Next base: position 12,674,089 of record NC_142537.1, read on the forward strand.
ATCTCGTCCCCAAGGAAAGAAGAGTAAGAAGTCGGGAAGTCTAGACAATTCCGGCAATTCGCCCTCGGTGCCAAAATTCATGGCACCCCGTGCAACCAAAGAACACTTTCGCAACCGTAGAACACTGATCAATCTGCGGCACGACTGTTCAGGGCGTATTTCTTTCTCATATCTTTTATTTTTCGCATTGAGGGCAATGCATGATTTAAGTTTGGGGGTGAGTTTAGCTTATTTTTCTTTTTGGTCTTTTGCATGCATATCATATAATTTAGTTTCATTTATGTACTTCAATTTCCGTAATTGTGTTATTTTTGTCACATACATTTCATTTAGGATCGAGTGTAAGTTGCATTTCCGGATTCTATTGAAGCAAAGCAATTAATGAATTAGTAGATGGGCTAGTTGATTTTAAAATTGAAATTATGGATAACCAGCTAATTATAGATGTACCTTCCGACTGCGTTTTTGCAACTTGTGTGGATAGCCTTTCGAATCCTTTCCAATTAAGCTTGAGCGCACTTTTCTGAGGGGTATAATAGTCTGAGGTTTGGGGGGCGAGTTAGAATTGAATTATGTGTTCACGATTTCCAGTTGTTGGCTAAAAGTTCTATCAATGGTCTTTACGTTTTTATTTTATGTTTGATGTTACAAAAAAAAAAAAAAAAAGAGAAAAATAATAATTTGTGGTATTGTTGTGATTCACGCTCTGATTTCCCCGCCTTTCTTACTCGAGCTTAACCCGTTGGGTGCACCTCGTCGCCTACGTCTCTCGAGCTGTCGAGCTTGGGGGTTTCTTGGAGTAAAGTTCGATAAATGGTTCAGGGAGATAACACAGTGGTGTCGAGCCTTGCACGAGTCACGATTATGCCCGTTTCAAAAAAAAATGAAAAAAGGAAAAAGTTGTGATGAAAATCACCAAAAATATTGTAGTTGTCATTTCTTTTATTTGAATAAATAGACCTACTTATGCCCAACTCGAGTTTTAGAATTCCTGAATCAAAACTTACTTTTCACCCACATTTCTACTCAAAACCCTCGATAATTGTGTTTATTGTTTAATTACGGATTCTTGAGTCTATCTTTCATTTTGGTGTAGAAACAACTAATTGCGTCGGTAAGAAAGTCGAATACCTTAAGTTGTATTCCATTCTAAGATTTTAGGTTATCTAGCTCGTTTCATTTTTGGAATTAATTGCAATGCTTTGACCAATCCGGCAACTTTGTGGGTGTGTTGTCTGAAAACCCTCACGAGACACAACTCGTCCTTTGGGGGTACCCAGGGGTTCAACGGCTTGTTGCATACGCTAAATGCAATCGTGTTTCCCTACGTTAGTGGCCTAGGTTTAGTTTTTTTTTGCTTTCGTCGTTTTTGTTTTTGGGTTGTTGTTGTTTTGTTTTGATTTACTCGGGACGAGTAAAGATCTAAGTTTGAGGGTGTGATAAGTGTTCATTTTGCATGATTTTCACTTATCAATTCTTCGAGTTTTGGTCTTCGTTCGTCCGAGTTTTCGGCTTTATTTGTATATATTATGTTGTTTTTGTTTTATTTATATTTTAGGCAAAGATAAGCTATTTTTGCCGATTCGAGACGATTTTGGAAGCGAAGCCGAGAACCAAACCAAACACGTGCAAAAGTGCATTCTCGCGGATTGTGGCAGTGTTTGGTATTTAAAGCATAACTTTTGCATACGACCTCCGATTGGGCTGATTCAAGTGGATTTAGAAAGATAACTTCAAGGGATACAACTTTTGTGAAATGCACAATTGTCGAATCTGGGCTGAAAAAGGGTGAAAAAAGTGTTTGAAGTTTATGCAGAGGCCAGATCGCGATCCAGAATCACCGGATCGCGATCTGGTAGCAAATTCCAGTAGCAGCGAAAAGTTGGGGCAGATCGCGATCCGCACTTCCTGGATCGCGATCTGGGAAGGCGGTGGGCAGTTTTCGAGGTTGCCAGATCGCGATCCAAGAAGCCCAGATCGCGATCTGGGCACATAAATCGAGTCTAGATATTTTTCTTTGATTTTTCACTATAAATTGAAGGTCTCTTTTTCATTTTTCAATCTCTCTATTATCTTCTCGACTTCTTCTTCGGTTTTTCTTCGGTTCTCGCCAGTTCTTCGCGGGAAGCTTCGACAAGGGTTTCGACTCGGGTTTTTCATAAGATTTTCTTTACGTTTAGTTTATGATTTCTCGTGTTCTTCATTTGGATGCTAGGTTTGTAATGAACTAAGCATTTTCTTTTAGGGAAATGAAACCTTGTATATATTGATTTTGATTTCCAGATCTGTGATCTATTTGTCGTTCTTTGATTCTGTTTATGTTTTCCTGTATTAAATGCTTTCGATTGTTTGGCCAACACTTGAATTGATTCTAAATGGGAATGAACTCGAGAGAGGATTTCTCGTTTGATTTTAGGAAAATATAGCTCGGGTTGTGGAAACGGAGACGTGATGCACCTCGGGTAGCCCTTAAGGACTTGACCTAAATGCTCTCTTAATATCAGGTTCTGAACGGAGACGTCGGACCTGTGGGTAGACTCTAACTACACTGGAGACGGGGGTTAGGGTACTTTATTGTCTGGGTTAGCGAACATAGAATTGACTATAGATTCGGGTTTGTAGATCTTTATCGATAGTACACTGGTGGATTTTACCCTAGAAGCCATCACACGTCGGAATTCCTCGCTTATACTGGCGAACCGTTGTTTTTTATTTATTGTTTCTTTTTAGTTTCATTTCTCCCATCCATTCTTTCATCCGTCTAGATAAAGTTTAGGATAGTATAATTACGGTACTTGGTAAATTTGAGAACTTAATTCCCTGTGGATCGATATCTGGAATTCACTATTCTACAAAACGCGATACTGTACACTTGCGGTTTTTTCATACGTAGGTTTTACGCGTATCACAAATCTGTATATGTTGGCACATCCAACGATGGCACAGTTATGTTCAGCAGAACGTTTCAGCGATTCTTCAAATCTATGGAGTGATTTTTCTCCCAACAAAAGTGTCGCAGTCTTTGTGAGGTGAGGAGCCTTATAAAGGCGTGAGATCGGCCTCCAAAGACCTGTCTTCCAAAGGAACCGAATAACTAGGAAACAGAATCCTAGTCAATATCTAGTTCTAATCTAGATAACTATAAAATATTCCTAACAAGAGTAAAGTACAAGGAAATAAATCTAAGTCCTAAAGTATTACAAAGGTAGGACTCTGAATTTCCAAAATAAACATGGGAACAAATCTTTAGCCAATCTTTACTTCCCAAGTGAGGCGGATTTCTTCCTTGGTGGAAATCTGGCGCCAACAGGCACCATAATATCAGATTGGGGAGGAAGATCAGAATTAGAGATTAGCTCTGTCTTCAAGTCCTACCAATATCTTACTCCTATTCTATTTCGCACTTCCAATTCATTCCGAGTCAGTTCATTCACGACTAAGACATTGTTGAGAAATAATTTTGATGTGCTCGCACGGAGACTAGAAGATCTTACTGACATCAACCATGAAGTCGTTGTCCATATGTTATGAAACACGTGGATTATTTCCACATTTTGTTTTTAACTTTCTTATTTTCTAACTAAATTTTAGTTATGGAATAAGAAGTGCTTAGTGGGTTAAGTATATGGCCTAGTGGGCTAAGTAGTGTTTAGTGGGTTAAATTGTGGATATTATTCTAACTACTAAACTAACCCACTAACCCATGTTCTTGAGTGCTCTTGTAGTTGGTTTTCTTGCAGATCATGGGCTGAGGAGTGGAAGTTTGGAATGTCTATAAATACCGACTTCAAGACTCAAGGAGAATGATTGATTCCAAAAATTAAACACCGAGAGTTGAAAAGAATACATGAGTGTTTTAGAGTGTTTTTAAGAATCGGTTGGTTGTACTCCTCATGAGTACAATCTTTACGTACTCCTCATGAGTACATTCTTTACGTACTCCTCATGATTACATTCTTTACGTACTTCTCATAAGTACATTCTTTGTAGTCTAGATTGTTTAGTATATAAGTTTCCAGACTTGGTTGTAAGAATGATCAAGATAGTGATTAATTCATAAGAAATAAGTTCTTTACGTACTCCTCACGAGTACATTATTTGAAATCTAGAATTGTTAGTATTTATCTTTTTGTTTCTAGTTTTGAATGTAAGAACGATCATGTTAATGATTCATTCATAAGGAAGAAGTTTTCGTACATCTTCTATTTGTATTCTTGTAATACTGTTTTAATATAATTTTTCCGTCCTGTAAAGGGCAAGTTCACAAGTTTTTACTTGTGAACATTTTTAGATATGAGTATTGTCTTTATATCTTTATATTTCCGCTGCATGTTTTCTCAAGTGTCATAACACTTAAGATAACATCTCTATATTAAACAAATTCGGGACCATTAATTCTTTTAATTGGCATCAAGAGCCAACACTTGACGTATACTAAGTGTTTGTTCCTATTTCCTTTACAGAAACGAATTCGTGATGGATACTCAGATGACTGCTTCTATGCGACCTCCTGTACTTGATGGCACAAACTACACCTACTGGAAAGTCAAGATGAGGGCGTACATCAAAGCCATTGATGAGAGATCCTAGAGATCTATTCTTACTGGATGGAAGCCACCAACTACAACAGATGTGGATGGAGATGTATCTCCAACACCAGAATTACGGGGGACAGCAGACTATCTATCAAATGCCAATCAAAACTCAAAGGCGTTAAATGCAATCTTTAATTCAGTAGATTTAACAATGTTTAAATTGATTTCAGTGTGCACTTCTGCGAAGGATGCATGGGAGGTTCTTCAGCTACATTGTGAAGGATCAGACAGTGTCAGAAGAACTAAGCTCAGATTACTTTCTTCCAAATTTGAGTGACTAAGGATGGAAGAAACTGAAACAATTTCTCAGTACAATGAGAAATTGATTGATTTAGCTAATGAATTTCAATCCTTAGGTGCTCCTTTGAGCAACGAGACACTGGTGAATAAGGTATTGAGAACTCTTCCAGAAAGATTCAGCATGACAGTTACTGCCATTGAGGAGGCCAAGGACACATCATCTCTACGGCTGGACGACTTAATTGGTAGCCTAAAGTCTAGAGACATGAACTTTGAAGATCAAAGAAAGGAGAAAGGTAAGGCTATCTCAAATGCACTCCAGGCAGAATTAGAGAAGGAAGATGTTGCTCTGGAGTATGATGATTATGCAGAGGAATGTCTCAACAATGTGGCATTTCAAATTCAGAAATTCAAAAGGGCATACAGACGAAGTGGAATCAAGCCCAGACAGTTATTTCCAGATGGCTCTCCACAAAATCGACAAACTCAGCCCCGGAACAGATCTATCCACAGAGAACATTTCCTCAAACATCTTCTCAAAACACTTTAAAAAATTCTTCTTTTATTCGTTCAAATTCTGAACCACCTAACTTGGATCATATAAAATGCAGGGCATGTTCAGGATTTGGACATTATGCTAATGAATGTGCAAATACCTTGAGAAGAAAAGGAATGAGTCTGATTTGTGTTGTCGGTGATGAGGAGGAAGAGCAACCTGAACAGACAGAGGAGCAGCAATCCGCTAAACAGGCTCTTTCTGTCAGATATATCACTGAAAATTCTTCTGAAACAGAATCACATGGAATTTCTCTAGATGTTGCAACACTCTCTGAAACACTTTCAGTAACCAAAATTTCTGAGTTAGATCATAGTCATTATACATGTTTGAGCTCTATTTCTTTGAATGCAGCAGAATCCAGTAAAGAAGCAGTAGGAGATGAGGAAGAAATGTACAAGAACTTGTTCAGTGACTTGGAGAAGAAGAATCATGCTCTAGATGCAGCCAACAAGGAAAATTCTTCTCTCAAAGAAACAATCACTCATTTGGAGGTTGGTATCACCAAGAAGGATCTTGAACTGGCAAAGGTGAAAGATGAACTCAAAGAAGCGACTCTAGCAATCAAGAGGATGAATACCGGCACAACTAAACTCAAAGAGATTGTGTCACTGGAGAAGTACAACAAAAATGAAGGTCTAGGGTTCAAAAACCAAGTGAAGAAACACAAGCCAGTAAAGAAGAAGGAGATTGTCTTTGTAAAAGAGAAGGGTTCAAATGGAAAAGAATGCGGAAATTCCACAGTCACCACTTCAGAGTCCAGAATAAGGGGATACATTTGTCAATAATGTTTCTTACCAGGACATATCCGTCCATTTTATGAGAAACTAAGTAGTGATAAAATGTTGTACAGGATGAGTCACAGCACTCCAGGGAGCACCTCCAAGAAAATGGTAGAATTTACCAAAAAGGAATGCAGAATATGGACTCCCAAAGGTAAACTTATGTGCAAAGCAGTATACACTTCTTTAAATGCTAATATTTCAGGTTCATGGTACTTTGATAGTGGATGCTCTAGGCACATGACTGGAACTAAAGAATTTCTATCAAACTACCATACACTCAATGGAGGACGTGTAACCTATGGAGAAGGAGCTAAAGGCAAAGTGGTTGGACGTGGAACACTGAGTATTGAGGGACTTCCAAAACTTTCAAATGTTTTACATGTTGAAGGACTGGGGTCAAATCTCATCAGTTCCAGATCAATGGATAATTGTTATCAAACAGGTGACACCATCTCATGCAAGAGCTCAAGAGTAAGTGAAGTAGAGCTGTGGCACCAGAAACTAGGGCACACAAACTTCAAAAACCTGAAGCTACTCAACAAGTACAATGCCATAAGAGGAATTCCAGATCTCAAGATCAACGACATTCCTGTATGCGGAATGTGCCAGAAAAGAAAGCAAACTAGAGTACCACACAAAGTGTTACAACACGTTGGTACCACCATTTATTTTGAACTTGTACATATGGATCTTATGGGTCCTATAGAGGTAGAAAGTCTAGGTGGTAAAAAAATATGTATTTGTGAGTGTTGATGATTTTTCGAGATATACTTGTGTGTATCTTTTAAGAGAAAAATCTGATCTAGAATACATGCATGTGTTTGGATGTGTTTGCTATGTCCTAAATGATAGAGATCATCTAGCTAAAATTTGATTCAAAAAGTGATTTGAATTTATTTATGAGATACTCTAATAAGATTCATGCTTATAGAGTATATAACTTAAGAACTCGAACCATTATTGAATCTGTAAATGTGGTATTTGATGATTTTGCTGATCTCCGCAGTAAAACAGCTGAAGATGAAGTTGATGACCTGATTGCTGAAGGAGGAACAACCAGAGGAGACAATACTGCCACAGATGCTCCTGATATAAACAGTCCAGTTTTAAGAGAATAGGGTGTTGAGCCAAGTGTTACCACATCTGACTCAATACAGCCTACAGAGAGCACAGAAGCTGAATTGCAGCTAACTCATGATGTCTGCAGAAAGGAACCATCAAGTAGAATCCAGAAAAATCACCCCTCTACTCAAGTTGTGGGAGATATCTTTGATGGGATAAGGACCAGAAGAAAAGAGAGAGTAAATTACAGAGATATGGTAAGATTTGCAAATTTATCTTCTGAATGTGCACTAACTGGAACAACTTGTTTTGTATCTTCAGTCGAACCAAGGAATATTGCAGAAGCACTGAAGGATGAGTTTTGGATTAATGCAATGCATGAAGAGCTGAATCAGTTCATCAGGAATGATGTTTGGTACTTAGTTCCCAGACCAAGTCATGTAAATGTAATAGGAACTAAGTGGATCTTCAAAAACAATAAAGATGAAAAAGGTACAGTTGTGAGAAATAAGGCTAGGTTAGTAGCACAAGGTTATACTCAGATTGAAGGTATAGATTTTGATGAAACCTTTGCTCCAGTAGCTAGAATTGAATTTATTAGGTTACTTCTTGCTATAGCCTGTTTTCTTAAAATCAAACTGTATCAGATGGACATCAAAAGTGCATTTCTAAATGGTGTTTTAAATGAAGAAACATATGTAGAGCAGCCCAAGGTTTTTGAAGATTCTGCCAAACCTGATCATGTGTTTAAGCTTAAGAAGGCTTTGTATGGTCTTAAACAAGCTCTTAGAGCTTGGTATCAAAGACTCACTGACTTCTTACTTGAAATACAATTTACTAGAGGAGAAGCAGACAGAACTCTATTTGTTAGAAGAACAAATAACCATATCATTATTGTACAGATATATGTTGATGATATCATTTTTGGTTCTACTTGTGCTAACCTCTTACAGTCTTTTGTAGATTCTATGTCTCACACTTTTGAGATGAGCATGGTAGGAGAGTTGAATTACTTCCTAGGACTCCAGATCAAACAAATAGGTGAAGGAATCTTTGTAAATCAAAAGAATTATGCTCTAAATCTGGTCAAAAGGTTTGAGTTGGAGTCAGCCAAGCACATGAAAACTCCAGTGGGTTCAAGTCAAAAACTGTCCAAGGATGATGTTGCCGAAGATGTTGACAGCACCCTATACAGAAGCATGATTGGAAGTCTTCTGTATCTAACTGCAAGCAGACCTGATATTATGTTTAGTGTTTGTGTGTGTGCCAGGTATCAAGCTAATCCCAAAGTCACTCATCTTAAAGCTGTGAAGAGGATTATTAGGTATGTTGCACGTACAGTAGACTTAGACATTCAGTTTTTCAGAGACACTAATACAAATTTGATAGGTTTTAGTGATTCTGATTGGGCTGGGGATATTAGTGACAGAAAAAGCACATCAGGTGCATGTTTCTTTTCCGGGAATAATCTGGTTTCTTGGTTTAGTAGAAAACAAAATTGTGTATGACTTTCAACAGCTGAATCAGCATATGTAGCTGCTGGAGGATGTTGTGGTCAACTAATTTGGATGAAACAAATGTTGGGGGATTATGGGTTAACCAGTGACACCCTGACCATATATTGTGATAATTCAAGTGCTATTGATATTTCAAAAAATCCTGTTCAACACTCACGAACTAAACACATAGATATTAAACATCGTTTTATTCGTGATATAGTTGAGAAAAATATAGTGTGCTTAAAGTGCATTCCTACAGAAGATCAGCTGGCTGACATCTTTACAAAGGCATTAGATTCTGAGAGGTTTTCTAAACTTAGAAAATCTCTCGGGATGTGTACTCAATAAACATGTCCTGAAATATGTTGCAGCACCTCATCCAATATCTTAAGCTGCAACATAATTTACTGAAGCTTAGCTTCTTTAAATAATGACTTCACTGTGATGGATTATTCTCTAAATAAGTAACTGGAAGTCTTTCACCTTGAAACGTGATCATGCTTCATGTAAACATTTCAGAGAACAATTATAATCACATAAGTCAAACTCCTCTATCTGAATAGTCATATCTTAGTAACTGAGGAACTTTCAAACTGAACACTTGATCATGTTCCATGTGAATTGTTTGACTTGAAAATAAGAGTTTAAAAAAAATAAATAAATAAAAAATTAAAAAAAATTATTATTATTATAAATTCTATGCCTGTTAGCAATTTTTTTCTCACACTATTAATCATTATAGATGTGTTTCTTATTTTTGTGAAAATTTCGTGAGTGCTACTATTTTTATTATTCTTATTTTATTTATTATTGAATTATCACTATTTATATGGGTCATGGGGTACATGGGTTAGTCTTTTATTTTCCACTAAGTCCACTCCTAATTGTGCCATGTGTCACGTTTTGTTTTAAACTTCCACATAAACCTTTATTCTCCTTAATCACACTTTCTCCAAGAAAAACGCACACCACTTCTTCACCTTCTCCACTTCATTTTTTTCTGCAAATTAGGGCTTATAAATTTCGTTCTTCTCTTTCGAAAATTCACACTCAAAAATCAAAAGCACAAGAAGCAATTTTTTTTCATCTACTGTATCATGGCATCTCCTCCTAGAAATCCTCTTCCATCCGATGGTGATGTCCACAACGATGCTGCAGCACCTGAACCAGCATACCCGAATTTGGCAATCATCGTTCATCCTGTCAATCTTGAAGCAATGCCGATCAGTTTTATTGAGCCAGGAGATGAGCTGAATCCGATTGACCCAGACAACTTCGAGTTCGTGGGTCCCTCTTCCACTACAGCAAGCACTAGGCCAAAATGCAAGACTGACGACGTGTTTTTAAGCGACGGTTTTATGTTCGTAGCATGTTTGCGACGTTTATGAGTTCAAATCGTCGCTAACCCCGGTGTTGTTAAAAACCCTCGCGACGATTTGGATAATCGTCTCTAGATCGCGACGCAACATATCAAAACGTCGCACGTATTAAAAAAAAAAAAAATATATATATATATATATATATATATATATATATATATATATATATATATATATATATATATTTTGTTGCGACGAAACAGGACGTTCGTCGCACGATTTACATATTTTGCAATTTTATATTTGAAAACTCGCGACGAAAATCTATAATACGTCGCCATGGTTCTTTTTTTCTGAATTTGATGGCGACGTAAACCTGTATACGTCGCTAGGGTTCCTTTTAAAAAAATATTATCTTGCGACGTTAATGTAGAAACGTCGCAATGTTTAGATTAATTATTCTGCACAGACCCTAATTCGTTCACTTTGCTGTCTCTCTCTTCTCTCTCTAAAATTTCTCTCCCTCTCTCTCCTTCTCTCTTTAAAATTTCTCTCTCTCTCTCTCTCTCTCTCTCTCTCTCTCTCTCTCTCTCTCTCTCTCTCTCTCTCTCTCCTTCTCCGATCAGCCCACCGCGGCCTGCTGCCCGCCGCCCGCTGCCTGCCGTCCGCTGCCCGCCGTTCCCCGTCTGCCCACCGGCGTTAGCCCTCCTCCGTGAACCGTAATCGTCGCCGATCCCGTAAGCCCTCCGCCGCAGAAGTCTCCCGCCAGCCCTTGCCGCCGTCGCCGTCAGCCCTCTCCGTAAACGACATTTAGAAAAATCCGTTTTTTTTAAGGTTTCGGATTGAGTGGTGGGTATTACTTTCTTCTTCCTCCGAACCCTAATTCCCCTCTTTTTTTCTTCAGGAATAGCGAGTTTGATTCCATTTTCTAATTTGCAGGTGCCTACACTTACGTTTCTTCTGGTGGAGAAAAAGGTGAGGTACTTACGTACAAGGATGCGGGTGTTGACATTGATGCTGGTTCAGAACTTGTTAGGAGAATAGCAAAGATGGCTCCTGGAATTGGTGGTTTTGGTGAACTTTTCCCTTTGGGTAGGGTTTTTTTTATTTTACTTATTACCCGTATTCCATTGTTTTGCTGCAGTTGTTTTGGTTAATGTGTGAAATGCAATTAATCTCTCTGAAATGTGCATTTTTCTTTGAATGTGAATTGATTGGCTTTAGATTGTTGTTTGACATTTTTTTCAGTCCAACACTTGGACTTATTTAACAGGGAGAAGTTGCTTCAAATTATTTTCGGGTGACAGTGAGAAACTTATTGCCTTTTTTTATGATTGGATTCCCCACATTCGAAGATCATTTTCGAACTTATTGGCGTTTCCCTAAAGAAGTCTTCTACTACAAAATTTGGCGATGATTCATAGAAACATATTTTTTTGCACTCACCAAACCGATCATGTTTCTATATGTTGATGGTTTTATTGCTCTCAATACTTTTTACGTAAATTTTTACCTTATTCATTGTTGGTTGTATCTTGTGGTCTTTCCTATCTTATTATATTGTAATCTAACGATGTTTCAATAATTCGCAGGGGATTCGTATCTGGTGGCTGGTACAGACGGAGTGGGTACCAAACTTAGGCTGGCTTTCGAGACTGGAATCCATGAGACCATTGGCATTGATTTGGTAAAACTTATGTCATTATTTGCATGTTCGTTATTTGTACCAAACTTAATCACAATTCGCAACTTTTTTTTAATCAGGTTGCAATGAGTGTTAACGATATTATCACTTCTGGGGCGAAGCCTTTGTTTTTCCTTGATTGTTAATTTCAAGAGTTAATGCTATCTCTTATACTAAACTATGTCGAAACCTTAAAAATAACGGATTTTTCTAAATGTCGTTTAAGAATTTGAAATGAGTTCCGTCGTGGGACGAACAAGATATATACTATCTACTAATCCTTAATTATCGAATGTTATATTCCATAACATTCGATAATTCAAGAAAAAATTAAACTACGGACTTTCGAACGATTATTGAAACTCACTTTGTTAACAGTACGAAATAAACTTAAAACTCGTATTTGTGTTATGGAAATGCTTATATACTTGGCTCAAACTCGTATTTGTGTTCGACTAGAAGAAAAGGTTAAACTGTGAAAATAAAAATTATCGACAACAGCTCTGATTTGTGCTATAGTTTGTGTCCGATTTAGTTAAAGTATGATAGGCTTACGAAATTCAATTCCGTCGCTGCTGGGCCCCTTCTTTCTTTCCATTTGTCTCCAGGAATTTTTATGCACATGGGCAGAGGTTACCCTTCAAAGGGTATTGTTAGTCAAGAAAAAAATAGTGGGGGAGAAACTCCCATGGAAGAGAAGAAGAACCAGAGCTTCATTTCAATCAATTTCTAGTTTGGGTAAGTTTCAAAAGTTCAATTGAGTCATTAAGTTTCAATTAAGTTAAATTGAGTCCTTACAACAATTGCAGGAAACCCGAGAAACAATGCAAGAACAAAATAAAGTTATGAAAAAGTTGATCGATTAGAAGAGCAATTGCAAGAAACCCGAGGTATTTTGAACACCTTGCTCGAGCGTTTTAATAGTGGAGTACAAACACGAGATGAAATTAGTGTGCCTCTTCAACTAATACATTTATGGTTTCAAGTTTTTATGTAATTTTTGAATTAATGTTTGTGTTGTATTTTGATATTTAATTGGTTATCGTGGTTTTTAATATTTTTGAGTAAATATGGTTTTGGTTTTTTTTTTTTTTTTTAACAGCTTATTTTATTTTGTAATAGAAAATAATTAAAATAAATAAACTAATTAAAAAAAAACGTTTGCGACGAAAACAAAATCGTCACAAGCAAAAATGAGTACTTGAGACGAAATATAATTCCGTTAACGTCGCCAAATTAATTAAAGCCGGGCGACGAAAAAACTATTTAGTCGCCAAAAGATTCTGTGAACTTGCGACGAAATATGAAATTTCGTAGCAACAACTTGCGACGAATGTGTATTATCTGTCGCGAAAAATAAATAAATAATTTTTTTCAGAAAATACGGTTTTAGTGACGAAGTGTGTTTTTCGTCGCCAAATTTGGCGACGCAATTGTATTTTCGTCGCTGACTTTGCGACGGGGTATTTGGCGTCGATTTAGGACTGATTTGGCGACGAAAATAAAACGTCGCTAACCGTGATAAAACGTCGCTAGGAGATAAAATTCGTCGCGAATTTTCGTCGCCAATCTTGTGTTTTGGCCTAGTGAAGGTTTCCAACTCGCCGGTCCAAGCGCATGAATCCCTTCTCAGATCTGAATACTGCTAGGTCACAACGCCGGAGGGGAGGAAACTCTCCCAGAAGAGGAGGCATAGGAGGAAGAAGAGGCAACAGAGGTGGCCGTACTCCAGTTAGGCCAAACCCACTAAGAGGTCTTCATTTGGTTGATGAGGACACAGATGATGAAGCAGGAGATCCTTACTTTGCAGAACCAGAAGCCCAAGCTCTCTCCTCAAGCTCCACTGAGTCATCGTCCAACGACTCACCTCTACCAGCATCAACTCATGGAGAGACATCTCAGCCTAATATGGCAGCAGCAGCTTCTCAACATTCTGTCTCTGAAGATGCTACTACACATGTTCCAGAAGATGCTGCTGCACATTCTGACTCAGCCAATGCCCCTCAGAGTGCTGCTGAGGATGTTGCTCCCTATCAGGATGAGGAAATGCCTGACTTTTCTGGGATATCCTGTGCTGAGCATGTAGACATTCCCACTGTTGATGCCCAGGATTTCACTACCACTGAAGAAACACCCTCAGCTCCACATCCAGAGCCTCTGGAAACTCTGGCAGAGGCAACTGTTCAAGTGGATGCATCACCTTCCCAAACTGAAGAAGAAGAAACAAATGATGATAGCTGGGAAGTTCCCTTTGCCTCCTTCCGCAAAAACTTGCCATCCTCAGAGTCAGACAGTGACTCTTCTAAGGACTCATCTCAGATGGAAGAAGATGCTGCTCCACCTGTTGCATCACCTGAGCCAGCATACATCCCAGATGAACTTGAAGACTCAGAAGAAGAGGAATCGTCAGAAGAAGAAGAACCAGACTTGGATGGGAAGGATCTGTCAACTCATTTTGAGGTAAACAATGCCTTCAGTCCTATCTTTTATTTTGAATCTGATTCAAATTTGAGTCCTCAAATCATGAACTGCCAATTCATTGAGGAAAAGAAAATTTCCAAGGATGAGTTTGATAGACATAGGATCACTGCTTTTCTTGATCAAAGAAAAATCCTTAGTCTAGTTGAGGTTGCCTGTCCTTATGATCCTTCTATTGTGAAGGAATTTTATGCCAATTTACAAACTTCCTTTTTAAAGAAAAATTCTCCAAACTTTGGCAAAGTTTTTGTGCGAAATTCCATTTTCTCTTTTTCTCCGAAAATTATCAACTCTCATTTACAAACTCCTATTGTGATTGATGAGGATAATTATGGTGATTTTACTGAGGTTTGTAAAACTCTTTCTGGCAATCGTTTAAAATGTTGGCCTGCTCACCCCAGAAAATTCAAAGTTTCTCAACTCACTGCATTTTATTTTGTCTTGTTCAGACTCACAGTGATGAATTGGATTCCATCCAAAAATTTCTCTGTGGTTACTAAACCTCATGCAGTACTCATGTACAAATTGGGGATAGGATTACCAGTTGATTTTGGCAAACTTTTCTTTCATACTATAGGTCATCTTGCCCAGAAAATTTCTTCCTCCACTCATCTTCCTTATCCTTCTCTCATCTAAGCCCTTCTGCTTTCTCAAAATTTGGGCCAAGATGAATCAAAATATCTTCACACTCCACTTGGCATGATCACTGTTTCTCAAAATTTTCTAAAAGCTCCTCTTGTCCAATATCTTCCCTGGAATGGAGATAATTTTCTCTCAACTGAATCAGGTCAAAATAATCTTGGTACTAAAGGTGTTGCTCCCCATGTTGACAACACCCCTAACATCCTTGTTTCTGTTCCACGAGATCTTTTGTTACAACAGCTTACTCACCCCCTAGCTCAGATCACTTATCACCAGTCCATGGTGGAGATGCTACAAAAAGTTCTTTCGGATCAAAAAGGAGGAGAACAAGCTAGTCATGAAGTTGAAGCAGGAACTTCTCATCCTTTGGATGAGGGTGAAGCTGAATGAGAAGAGGAAAGCAGTGGGTCCAGTACTAGTGATGGAGGAACATCAGCTGATACTGAGGAGACCTTGGATATTCTACTTTAATTTTTTTCAGTTTTTATTTTCTCTCTGTACTTTTATGTTAATTTTGGTTGTCAAATTCAGGGGGAGTTCAAGCAATAACTCAGGGGGGGGGGGGGGGGGGGGGGGGTTAAGCTAAAATTTAGTTTTGATCAGAATGTTAAAAAGGGGGAGTTTGAAACACGTGGATTATTTCCACATTTTGTTTTTAACTTTCTTATTTTCTAACTAAATTTTAGTTATGGAATAAGTAGTGCTTAGTGGGTTAAGTATATGGCTTAGTGGGCTAAGTAGTGCTTAGTGGGTTAAATTGTGGATATTATTCTAACTACTAAACCAACCCACTAACCCATGTTCTTGAGTGCTCTTGTAGTTGGTTTTCTTGCAGATCATGGGCTGAGGAGTGGAAGCTTGGAATGTCTATAAATACCGACTTCAAGACTCAAGGAAAATGATTGATTCCAAAAATTAAACACCGAGAGCTGAAAAGAATACATGAGTGTTTTAGTGTGTTTTTAAGAATCGGTTGGTTGTACTCCTCATGAGTACAATCTTTACGTACTCCTCATGAGTACATTCTTTACGTACTCCTCATGAGTACATTCTTTACGTACTTCTCATAAGTACATTCTTTGTAGTCTAGATTGTTTAGTATATATGTTTCTAGACTTGGTTGTAAGAATGATCAAGATAGTGATTCATTCATAAGAAATAAGTTCTTTACGTACTCCTCACGAGTACATTATTTGAAATCTAGAATTTTTAGTATTTATCTTTTTGTTTCTAGATTTGAATGTAAGAATGATCATGTTAATGATTCATTCATAAGGAAGAAGTTTTCGTACATCTTTTATTTGTATTCTTCTAATACTGTTTTAATATAATTTTTCCGTCCTGTAAAGGGCAAGTTCACAAGTTTTTACTTGTGAACATTTTTAGATTTGAGTATTGTCTTTATATCTTTATATTTCCGCTGCATGTTTTCTCAAGTGTGATAACACTTAAGATAACATCTCTGTATTAAACGAATTCGGGACCATAAATTCTTTTATGTTATATATCTGCAAGGATGCGAGGCCTGTTAGATAGAAAAGGAGTCAATTTGGGGTCATTGAATATGCAATTGTCAAGGAGGAGGTGGATAAAGTCTTGCGAATAGGACATATAAGGGAGATCCAATTCCCGGCGTGGGTATCCAAAGCGGTACTTGTAGCGAAAGCCGAAGGCAAATGGCGGATGTGTATAGACTTCTGTGACCTCAATTTGGCGTGTCCTAAAGATCATTATCCTTTTCCCATGATAGAACAATTAATGGATGCTACTACAGGGTGCAAGCTACTCAATTTGATGGACGCATCGCAAGGTTATCACCAGATCAAACTTGAATCTATGGATCAACCTATGGTTAGCATCATTACCTCAAACAAAACATATTGTTATTAGGTTATTTTGTTTCATCAAAAATATGCAGGAGCTACTTATAAAAGGCTGATAGATAAAGTCTTGGCAGCATAACTCAAATGCAATATATAAGTGTACGTTGACAACATGCTCATCAAAAGGAGTTCGAGTGGACGGTAGAGTGTCAATGCTCGTTCGACGATCTTAAGAAGTTCATGACCAGCTTACCCTCATTCTCAACATTGGAGGTGGGCAAAACGTTGTACATGTATCTATCGAGGGGTCGTACATGGAGGCTTACGTAGAACTCATCAACCAATGCATGGAGCAATTCGAGGAGTGCAACATAGATCAAACTCCCAGCGAAGCCATCAGTAGTTCACCCACAGATTCTGGCGAATTTTTTCTTACTATTCTCCACACCACTCGGCAAATCTTCCACAAAAACCAAACCCTAGAAGAAATTAGGTCAAACATGAGGGATCAAAAGTGTAATTCTCCCAGAATCTGAATTTGGGAATAAATAATTTTTTTTTTTTTTTTTTTTTTATTGCAATGGCCAATGAGGCACAGAGGGGCCATTGTCGGCCTCTTTAACTGCATAGTCTATTATTTTAATGAAATGCTATTTGCGGTCACAAAATTGCTATTCGCGGTTTATAACAAAACCCCCCAAAACTTTTAAAAATATCCAAAAAACCCCCCAAAACTGCAAATAGCAAAAAAAAAAAATTCAAAAATTCGAAATCAAGCTTGACGAAGGGTTGGGCTTCGATTTTTTGATGTAATTTCGACTCTTTTATGTGTAATATGCATTTGGTAGGTCGATTACGGAACCAATTTCATGTTAAAAAGCCCTACAAATCGATTTGTAGGGATTTTTTTTCGCAAAATGGCGTTCGTACACGCCTTGGGCGCCCATCTTGGGCGTTCGAACATTTAAAAAAAACATATTTTTTTTTTGCACTGGACGCCCAACTTGGGTCGTGCACTGCATGAATGGGCGCACAAGTTGGGCTTTTACACGTTTGGGGGGGGGGGGGGGGGGGTTGGATTTTTTTGGGAAGTTTTGGGGTTTTAGTGAAATAAAGTGTTTTTTGGAGGGTTTTGTTATAAACCGCAAATAGCAATTTTCAAACCGCAAAAAGCAATTCCCTTATCTTATTTGTATATGAAATGACGTGTTGACTTTGGATATGCATATAAAGTTAATCGTTCACTGTCTACATAGAGATTGTACCACAATATTTAAGTAATTTATCTCAATTACGTTAAATATACATAACTGTGGAGTTATTATTATTGTGCTAGCAGGTTTGGCAAACATTTAACTGAAGAAAGAGAAATAATTGTTTCATCAGTGATAAAATGAAACTATATTGTTCTTGGTATTTTTCAATTACTTTTATCTCTGAATCCTTAGATATTTTACCTACACATGCTTAATCGTGTGGGGTTTACCACATACAGTTGTAGTGGAGTTACTAAGAACTCCGACGGCCAGGTCAGTATTTCGGATCAAAAGCTTACTCTACTCGCAACGATAATAACCGTATGAATTATGAAAAGTGAGTCATGATATCATCGCATAAACCTTCTCTTTATAGTTGACCTTTACGGGCATGTCATCGCCGCATATTTAGGATATTTCGTCGTACGTATTTGAGATACATAATATTCTTTGGTGCGTATTACTAGGAATTTACGGAGCAATTTCATAGCCTGCTGATATATAAACATGTGAATAAAAGAACCATATTCAATCAATTAATTTACAAGTCTCCATAATGTACATAAACGTGGCGTTTTATCAGACTATAGAACAAGCATCAAGCGCAATCGCACGTGTGTTTGTTTGTTTGTTTTCGTGTG
Source organism: Erythranthe guttata (assembly GCF_056151865.1). NCBI lineage: Eukaryota > Viridiplantae > Streptophyta > Magnoliopsida > Lamiales > Phrymaceae > Erythranthe > Erythranthe guttata. Next base: position 12,692,669 of record NC_142537.1, read on the forward strand.
CCCGAGTGAGAGAGAAAGAGAGTCCAGAAGTAATGTTTGTTCATACTCATGACTACTACGTCAATCCCGGTACTAAAGAGATACATTCCCTTATCCGATCGCCTAAAGACATGTTTTTGTACAAGTGGGAGTGATTCATACGGCTAACAAATAAATTTTCGAAATTAGGGAAACAAATGGAAATGCAAAAGAGAAGAAAACAACTAAAATAATTACCAAGACACTCAACATCTACATAGATAATTAGTAGATATAATTCAGTAAGTTCTCTCTCTTCAGAATTTCTGGCACCTCCCTCTCGGACACGGATCCATTCAACTTAAACGCTTCAGTGTCGGCTCTAATTTGAGCATGTGTGATTTTTCAGCATACATATTCTTGGTTTCCTCCGAGCCCATTCATTCATTTTTCTCCACCACTTTCTTGGACATTCTGATACTTTCTTACCAAATGAACTATCAGAGAAGTTTTTGGTTATTAGAATTGCCCTCGAATCATCGTCTTCTGCAAGACTAAGGTCAAATTCCACGTGAAATTGATCCCTTTTCATAATACCGGCCTTCTTTATTGATGGGTCGGGATTCAAGTTCAGATAGAATTCTCTAGGCAAAATATGTACCAAGGGCGAGCTCTGCATTCTAGTTTCTAGTATAGATTTGTATAACTCACCCATGTCCTTGAGAGCTTCTCAAAAACCTACTTCGTTGCTTGTATTTGACTGAGAATTCTTGTCCTTGATATTCTTTGGTCCAGCGGTATTAATGTTGCTCGATTGTGCCAAAGCAAAGCATAGAATTGAATACTCGACGCCTTTTTTTTCTTCTATTGGTTGTGCTATTTGATTTAGATTTTCCTTTGCTCTTCGAGTGTTCACCTAATCACTTCGAACGAGTCATAATTAGCTGTAAAATGAATGTCACTGAACATTAAGTTCCTGATTACTCCCACAGGACAAAAATATATTTATAGATATACATGCAGAATAGATACATAAGAAAATATTCACACTCTAAAGTACATATACAATAATTAAAATGGGTAAATTACGGCCACTCCCTGACGTAATGTCACAAAAAAAAACACCTCATGTTTATAAATAAGATAAATCATTTAAACATATGAATGCATCCCAAAAAAAAATAAAGGGTAAATTACACCAACACCCCTGAGGTATACTTAAATAACTTTAAGGTTCCTGTGGTATCGATAATTACACTCACCCCCTTGAAACGTAGTTATAAACTCTAATGAGATAATGCATTAGATACGTTATTACGATAGAGTTCTAACAGACTATTGGTTTCAGGAAGTGGTGGAGACAAGAAGAAGTTATGGGTGATTTAAGAAATATTGGGGGAGCCATGTCACCCCATAACTCCCCATAACTATATGTTATCTCCATCACTAGCTAAAAGTAATAGTCCATTAGAACCCTATCGGAATAATGTATCCAATGTACTATCCCGTTAGAGTTTCTAACTACGTTTCAGGGGGGTGAGTGTAATTATCGATACCATAGGAACCTTAAAATTATTTAAGCATACCTCAGGGGTGTGGGTGTAATTTACCCAAAAATAAATAATAAAAATATGTATATTTACGAAAAGAAACCATCTCGGCTGCAATGTATCGGTATCAAACATGTGGAAATATTCATAACTGAGCGACTGGAATTACAAAGGCGTCACAATTAAAATTTTGGTTTGCATCATAACTAGGTGGAAATCACCGATCCGGTCTGGAATTTTCTAATTTAGGAATAGTACGTATTTTATACTATATATTTAAAAGAAAATATATCATAAATGTTTTTTTCCAAAATTATGAAGGTGACAAGATTTCTGAAATTCTTAAACTTCTGAAGCTTGAGTTTTCTGATTCCAATTTTTTTAAAATTGGAAGTGGAAGTTATTTTCACTTCAAAAAGAAAAAAAATGTTACAATCCATAACAAACCGAGAAAAATCTCTGCAAATCCACAAGAAGATGGTCGAAGTATTGACGTAAAGAAGTCCTCTCGTAAACCTTTTCAAGATGAACAATTTTTTTTTAAGAAATCCATTCCCAAAAAAAAGAAGGCTCCAATTGAAAACAAATGAGAATTGAAAAAATAAAATAGAATTTATCAAAAGTAGATCTATGGCCTAATTAGTTACTAGATCTTTCCAGGACAAGTCTTCGATCGGAAGGTTTTGGCCAACTGCTTGTAAAGAACGAGTGATTGCTTACTCTCTTAACCTATATTAATTCACACTCACTGAATAAATAGCAAAACAAAAGTTGCAGAGGAGCAATTTAGAAAACCAATATATATAGGCAGAAAAAATCTCCTTTCATTTAATGGGACGATAATATTTTCCGTGTGCTCCAGATAAGACTGACGCGAACGTTAGAAATAAGATAAGGTCAAATTTAACACGGTGATCTAATGGTATATAGACAATTTTCTTAAATATGTGCACACACACGCGTGTAACTGAGGCATGCTTTCGACGGTCCTTGCCCCTAGAGAAAAATTATTTTGTTTCTTTATTGTAAACTAAATGAATTTCATATTGACAAGAGAGCAAAAATTGAATTTATATTCTACATTACTTATTTTATGCTAATTCCTTTTCTAGCTCAAATATTTAAGGGTTAATAGCATTTCGCTACCTGTACTTTGCCTGTTTTTCCACTTTGCCATCTTAAATAAAAAATATTCGCATGGGCACACTCAAACTCACTTTATCGACGCACATAACCACCTATGGCAATATTCCGTCGAATCTTCTCATTTTCCGGTGCACACACAATGCACATGCGAAAGTACAAGGTCTTTTTCATCTTTTCAATTGCAATTCCTCTCCAAGACCTTTATCCCCACAAGAAGCAATTCACAAAAACTTATGTGGAAACTAAAGATTCAAGATTTCTCTTCTTTGGTGGCTCTTGAAAAATTTAAGATAAAGCTAATTTTCCTCCCCCAACCAAACCCACCTGTAGCTTTTAAATTACAGGTTTTTTTTCTTTATTGGGGACCAAGCAAGTGGATTTTAGTGGCTCTGGGGAAGGAATTAATTTTCTTTTACCCATTTGCCTGTAAATAATAAGAAAATATTTGGCCCATTTTCGGAAAAATAGATTAGGACTTAAGGGCACCCAAATTGAGTGGAGATTCTACTCACCTACTTTTTTTTTTTTTTTTTTTTTTTTATGTACAATTGAAGGTGATGAAGAAAACCTATGAATCTATACGTTTTAATTTTTCTTGAATCTATGAAAATTGGGCGAAATTAGATATAATTGGGAAATAATTGCAATTGAAAAGACGAAAAAACCCTTGTACTTTTGCATGTACTAAGGGTCTAGTACGTATAAAAGGATGCCAGCATTGTGGCGATTTCCTTTCTTGGTGGAGAAGCATTTGATTCCCGAGCGGCTAAGATCCAACCCGATATTCTATTCCATCTGCGCAAGCATTCAAACCATTGCATACGTCTAGCCGTGTATTCTAGTCATGCGTAAGTAAGATTCCTACTTGTGAGAACTACCAATCATCCTCATGAATAAGCTCAACTCTACTTTAGGGAGAAGTGGAGGCAGCAGATAGGTCCGGGTGCAGCTTCCCCTCTCCGCCTTGCTTTCATTCCTGTCTCATTTGAAATAGCTTATCAAGCAAGCACGGGAGTCTTCTCGAATCTATCAAAAAGTGGTATATATAGGTATAATAAGAGAGAAATTAGAATTCTTTTATATTGAGTTGTACAAAACAATACAAGAGGTATATATAGATATAATTAACAACGGTCATAAAATCTTGATGGATGGTAATTTCCTAAATTATATTATGCAAATCATCTCCTTGATTTTCTTCAATCAATCCTCCTTGATTTTGTTCTTGAATGGAGATAATCTTATCACCCCCTTCAAGATTGGCAGTGAGAGAGATTGAACACCAAGCTTGTGACGAAAATTTTCAAATGAATCTCTAGATAGGGCCTTGGTAAGAATATCAGCAAGTTGCTTCGTAGTTGGTAGATAATGAAGGCGAAAAATTCCAGCCGCCACTTTTTCACGAATGAAATGATAATCAATCTCGATATGCTTCGTGCGAGCATTAAAAATATGGGATTATGAGACATGTAAATCGCACTTTTGTTATCACTAAGAAGAATTGGCTTTCTTTCCAGTGTGATTCCAAGATTATGAAAAATGTATTGAAGCCATGTTAGCTCGGCAGCTGTAGTGGCTAGAGCACGATACTCGGCCTCTGCGCTTGAACGTGAAACTGTAGGTTGCTTCTTTGAGACCCAAGACACACAATTTGCACCGAGAAAAATACAATAATCTGTAGTACTTCTTCGTGTTAATGGACAACCAGCCCAATCTGCATCACAAAAAGCATTAAGTGTGAGCGAAATTTGAGATAAAAATCGTATTCCATGAGTTAATGTCCCTTTAAGTATCGTAAAGTGCGCTTGACTGCTCGAATATCCTTCATTGTCGGATTTTGAAAATGCTGACATACAAGATTAACAGTATGTGTGAGATCGGGTCGAGTAAAAGTGAGATACTAAAGAGAACCACATAATTGACGATATGCAGTAGGATCTGTTGGCTCATTATCATCGGGAAGAGGGTTGGGTTTTATAGCTATTGGAGTACTTATTTTAGATGACTCAAACATTTTTGCCTTAATTAAAAGGTCACGAGCATATTTTGTTTGAGAATGTGTGAGACCACTAGCAAAATATTTAACTTCCAACCCGAGAAAGTATGTAAGTTTGCCCAAATCTTTTAGAGCAAATTTCTTTCCAAGATACAGAATAATTTTAGAAATGACCTGAGAAGTATTTCCGGTGAAAATTATGTCGTCTACATAAACAAGTAAAAGAAGCATATTAGTACCATGATTATAAATGAAAAGGGATGAATCCGCTTTACTATGTCTAAAACCAAAAGTAAAAAGACAATGAGATAACTTTTCAAACCAAGCAGGAGGTGCTTGTTTAAGACCATACAATGATTTATGTAATAAGCAAACATGAGTAGAGAGTTGAGGATGGACAAAAACCTGGGGGTTGCTCCATGTAGATTTTTTCATTTAGAGTTCCATGCAAAAAGGCATTTTTGACATCTAATTGTCTAAGAGGCCACTTATAATAGGTGGCAAGAGATGGTATGACTCGAATTTTTGTGCACTTAATGATATGATCCAGCCATGCATCGAAGTTAATGCCGATTTAAGCAAAGTGCAAACTCTCGGTGTGAATGTTGATGAGATGGCGGGGCCTAGAGAGATGCTTCATCCATTCTCTATACAGAGGTTGAATGCATTGGAAGTTCAAGCTACAAAATACTCGTGTTCATATCCACTTCAATGGATGCTAGATAGTGTGTTTGGCGATGTGGTGCAGAGATGTGTAAGTTCGCTACCAAACAGAGAGATCGATTTTGTTTATACTCCTTGTGATATTTGTCCGGATTCGAGGACGAATCCTTTTAAAGAGGGGGAGAATGATACGATCCGCACAAGCTCCAAGACGAAGAATTGGAAGAAGCGCAAGCGTACGAGTTTTAAGAGGACATTCCAGTTTTCCTTGGAGAAGAAAGGCTGGAATCAAATGTTTGAGATGTGTATGGTTTGGAATTGGAAGAAAAGAAAGAGAAGAATTCGTTGGACAAGTCGAATTCCATCTATCCGAGATTCTCGCCTATTCTGGCAGAGTTTACAATTTGGGTTATAACTCTCGCATCTGAAGTCCAATTGAGCTGATTCAAAATGATTCGGAAAGCTAACTGAAAGATCTACAACTTTTATGTTTTGAGCGAAGAGATATTCGAAGTGGAACAGTGTCGAAATTGAGCTTTAATTGCATGCACGTGCACAGCCCAATGTCGCGAGTTAAGAAGGGTGATCGAGAAGCCGACTTGAAGATCAAGTTATCTAATTTAATTATGCACGTTTTTAATTTAGGTTTTATTATTTTAGAGTCTTTTATGGTTAGGATTTGCTTATTTATTTATTTCCTTATTATAGTTTAGGTAGGAGTCCTTTTCCTTGTGAAAAATGAGTCTTTTTAGACCTTATAAATAGGTTGCCAATTTGGCTTATTTTAAAAGGACGAATTTTAATGCATATTTGAGTATTTTGAGAGTTAATTCTCCTTCGCTGTTCTACAGCATTCTTCGGGATTTTACAAGTGGATTCTTGTAACTTTCTTAGCGACATAATATTGGTTTCTGGTTCTTTATAATCACGGGGTCAATATTCCACCTTGATAATAATGGTTTCTAGCTCTTTATAGCTATGGGGTCATTGTTCCTTGCTTCCGCCAAACTTGAATCTTTGTTTTTGGGTGTTTTCGATCTTGCTTCCGCGTAGGGTATTGGGTCTCGTAACAAGTTCTACGGGGTTCGTATCAGTTGGTATCAGAGCCAACATCCAAAACAGGTTTCACCTATCTTTATTTTTTGTTGTGTCTTCTAGTTTATCTCATCTTTTCTTGAGTTGTCTTGTTGAGAGTCTTCGTTAAAAAAAAAATACAAAAAAAAAAAATCGAATTTTTATTTTTTGTTTAGGTTTCTTTTCAGCCAAGTTAGGGTTTGTTCGTGTCAAAAAAAAAAAAAAAAAAAAAAAAAAAAAAAAAAAGTCGAATTTTGTTCTTGTTTAGAGTTCCTTACTGCCCAAGTTAGGGTTTATTAGTGTCAAAAAAAAAAAAAAAAAAAAAAAAAAGGAATTGATTTGATCATGTCCGAGAAGGCCGGTTATAAAGGAGAAATAATTCAGCAGCGTAGGATGTCGCCAATGGATAAACGCTTCCAAGAACTCCAAGATCGGATGGAAGGAATTATTACGCAACTACAGGAACTACGCAAAGATCAACATGTTCGAGGGCCATACGTACGACGTGATGTTCACCAACCAGTTATACCTTATCCTGATAAAGAGGTAGATCGTGATAGAAATTTTGGTGTGAACGCTACAAAATCAAGGAGGGAGAGTATGGGACGAGGGTCTGGATTCGATAGATCGAGCCGAGGATATTTTGGTCGAGAAAGAGATGACGTAGATCAAAACCGTAGCTCAATGAAATTGATTATACCACCCTTTCAAGGTAAGAGTGATCCCGAGGCGTACATTCAATGGGAAAGAAAGGTTGAACACGTATTCAATTGTGATTACTATTCAGAAAAGAAGAAAGTGAAGCTTGTCATCGAAGCATTCATTGACTATGCAATTAGTTGGTGGGACCAATATGTGTTAACTAGGCGGCGCTGTGGTGAACCACCAATTGATGATTGGGAGTCCATGAAGGCAGTTATGAGAAAAAGGTTCGTTCCTGCCCATTATTATAGGGAATTGAAGATGCAAAGCTTGAGGCAAGTTACTAAGTCCGAAGAATGGAGTTCGCCGAGGTGGGAATCGCAAAGGAGTTCTCCAGCGAGCATGGTGAGAGAATCGTTGCAAAAGTCTAAAAGAGAGAAATCAAAAACCGAGCAGCAATTCAAGACTAAGAGAGGAGAGTGTCCGAGCAAGCAATTCGTAAACTTGAGGTCCAACATTGAGGATGGATCTACAAAGGAGAAAAAGATTATTTATGTGTCACCACCTCAGAGGAATGATAACATTGAAATTCCCATGGATGAAAATGTTGTAGACATCGTGGAAAGCATTGGTGTAAAAATTGAAGGGATGCAAGACGATATTGTTGACTTGCAGCCCAAGGAGGATGAAAAGTGCATAACAGCCCAAGGAGGATGAAAAGTGCATAACAGCCCCACCACTTGAAGAAGAAATGAAAGATTCGGATTCGAGGACGAATCCTTTTGAAGAGGTGGAGAATGATATGATCCAGGCATGCATCGAAGTTAATGCCGATCTAAGCAAAGTGCAAACTCTCGGTGTGAATGTTGATGAGATGGCGGTGCCTAGAGAGATGCTTCATCCATTCTCTATACAGAGGTTGAATGCATTGGAAGTTCAAGCTACAAAATACTCGTGTTCATATCCACTTCAATGGATGCTAGATAGTGTGTTTGGCGATGTGGTGCAGAGATGTGTAAGTTCGCTACCAAACAGAGAGATCGATTTTGTTTATACTCCTTGTGATATTTGTCCGGATTCGAGGACGAATCCTTTTAAAGAGGGGGAGAATGATACGATCCGCACAAGCTCCAAGACGAAGAATTGGAAGAAGCGCAAGCGTACGAGTTTTAAGAGGACATTCCAGTTTTCCTTGGAGAAGAAAGGCTGGAATCAAATGTTTGAGATGTGTATGGTTTGGAATTGGAAGAAAAGAAAGAGAAGAATTCGTTGGACAAGTCGAATTCCATCTATCCGAGATTCTCGCCTATTCTGGCAGAGTTTACAATTTGGGTTATAACTCTCGCATCTGAAGTCCAATTGAGCTGATTCAAAATGATTCGGAAAGCTAACTGAAAGATCTACAACTTTTATGTTTTGAGCGAAGAGATATTCGAAGTGGAACAGTGTCGAAATTGAGCTTTAATTGCATGCACGTGCACAGCCCAATGTCGCGAGTTAAGAAGGGTGATCGAGAAGCCGACTTGAAGATCAAGTTATCTAATTTAATTATGCACGTTTTTAATTTAGGTTTTATTATTTTAGAGTCTTTTATGGTTAGGATTTGCTTATTTATTTATTTCCTTATTATAGTTTAGGTAGGAGTCCTTTTCCTTGTGAAAAATGAGTCTTTTTAGACCTTATAAATAGGTTGCCAATTTGGCTTATTTTAAAAGGACGAATTTTAATGCATATTTGAGTATTTTGAGAGTTAATTCTCCTTCGCTGTTCTACAGCATTCTTCGGGATTTTACAAGTGGATTCTTGTAACTTTCTTAGCGACATAATATTGGTTTCTGGTTCTTTATAATCACGGGGTCAATATTCCACCTTGATAATAAGGAACGAATCCAATATTCCGGGGGAGGGAGAAAATTGGGTGGTCACCGCCATGGAGAAGAAAGGCGGCTAGGTTTTTACCGCCATGGAGAAGGAAGGCGGCTAGGTTAAAAAACCTAAACCTGGTGCTCTGATACCATATAGGAAGAATAGAATAAGAGAAACCCCCATTATGTTATGGGTTGATTACATGGAATATATATAGAGAAATAATGCTAGGTAACAGAGTTTGACTAGGTAACTAAATCCTAACTAATCTAGGTAACCGAATCATACTAGAATCCTAATATTACAAGAGTTCTATAATATAATATTCTCTAACACGCCCCCGCAGTCGAAACGTGACGAACGTGAAGACTGGACATTCACTTGCTAGCAGGGTGGTTTCTAACTCTAACAGATCGAGTGGATGATGAGGGCAGGGATTGAGTAGTAGTGGTTTGGTGTGGAGGAATGGAGTTGGAAAGTATTTCTTGAATAGAAAGTGATGAAGTAAGATCAGTAGTTTCATAATTCTCGATATTAGGAGAAGTGGGAGTATCAGTACGTGGTGGAGAGGGTTCTCCTTGATTTTGTGATGTGGAATTATTTCCATGTAGCGAATTGTCCAAATCAAATGGGTCAAAAAATATAGGTTTTTCACTTGATGGTGTTTCGGAAGAAATTTTATTTTGAACAATGTTGTGAGAATTGTCTACGAACCACTCATCTAAATGAGGAAAAGTAGTAAGAGATACATTATCAGAAGAAAAAAACTTTTTATCTTTTGAAGAATAAGGAAAATAATGTTTATCGAAAACAATATGTCGTGAGATATAAACACGATTTGTATTTCGATCTAGACATCTATAACCTTTATGCAATGGAATACATCCGATAAATATGAAATGAATTGTTTTCTTTGACAATTTATGCATTCCTGGAGTTTTTAAGTAAGGAAAACATTGACAGCCGAAAGTGCATACATCAGAATAATCGGGATTCTTACCAAAAAAATTAGAATAAGGAGTGTCCTTATTAGAGAGAGCCAAATGGTTAATTAGATATATTGCTGTCAAGAATGCATCTACCCAGAGATTAAGAGGAATGTTGGCATGAAATGGCTATGTCAATCCGGTTTCGACAATGTAACGGTGCTTGCGTTCTGCCAGGCCATTTTGTTTTGGAGTGTATGGACAACACTTGGAGTGTATGGAAAAGAAATATGATGTGTGATACCACAAAAATTCAAGTGACTTTTGAACTGATTAGAAATAAATTCTCCACCACCATCACATTGGAAAAAAAATATTTTTCTATCAAACAAGTTTTCGACAAGAGCCTGAAACTTAAGAAAACACTGAAAAAAGTCAGATTCATTTTGTAAAGCATGTAACCATGTATAGCGGGTAATGTCATCAACAAAGAGCACATAATAACGAAATTTTTGTTAAGAGAGTATTGGAGTTGGTCCCCATAAATCACTATGATTTTTTTTCTAGAGGAAAACAAGAATTAGTTGTCGATTTATTAAACGAAAGTTTACATCGTTTTCCAAGTTGGCAACTACTGCATATTTTAGTTCTGGTCATCCACTGAGAAACGTTGATAACTTTCTTATTTTTCAAAATTTTCAAAAACTTAACATTGGGATGTCCTAAACGAGCATGCCATATAATCGTAGAAACACCGGAGGATTTTATTGCAGCGAAAGCCTGAGCAAGTTGTCCTTCTTCTAGCGCATACAAGTCCCCTTCTCTATGTCCTCTTGCCATGATTTGGTTCTTCCGGTCCTTAATCACAAATAGTACAATAATTATCATCAACTAGTTTACTTACTGATAACATTTTTTTCTTAATTTCTGGTACTACTAGAATATTTTTCAATAAAATTTTACCATGAGATGTGTTGAGCAAAGCTGATCCTGTGTGAGTAATAGGTAATACTTGACCATTACCAACAAAAATACAATTATTACCAAAATAAGGTTTTAAAGATTTCAAGTTACCTCCTTCATTTGTCATGTGAGATGTAGCTCCAAAGTCGGCATAGAAATTGGAATCATGCTCGTTGTTAAAGTTCATGGCTGCAAATGCTTCTTGGAGATTCTCACCTTCGGTTTCGTAATTGTACCTGTAATAGCACTTGGTTGCGATATGATTTGTCCGGCCACAAATTTGAAAAGCAACTGGATTTGTCTGTTGTTTCTGAACTTGTTCTCTCAAGTAGTTATTGAACTTCTGCTGATTTTGAAATGTGAAAGATGAACCGCTATTTCGAGGTCGGTTTTGTGTGAAAGAATTAGGACCTCGTCCTCGAAATTTTCCTCTTCCTCCACAATGACCTCATCCTCTTCCTCGTTGGCCGAAGAAGGCTTGATTATGATCTACTCCTTGGAGATCCTCTCGAAGATATACCTCCTCAAAATTCTGCACACACATAATAAATTTATTAAAGGATGGATAAGGTGGTTTCGACAAAACGGCAATTCGAAACTCCTTGTATTTGTCTCCGAGTCCTTGTGAGAATTGGAACACTTTGTCAACATCACTTAGAGGTTTGCGAATTGCTGTAAGTTTATTGCAAATCTCTTTGAACTTTCGAATGTACTCATCAAGTGAGTGGGTCCCTTTGGATAAGGCATATAAGCCATTTTTCAATTGGGCTTCATTTTCTTCAGTGTCGGGCAACAGTTGCTCTTGGAGAGATTTCCAAAATGAGCTGGCTGTATCCCCACCAAAAACCATGTTGAGAACATCTTCGGTCATGTTCCCGAGAAGCCAAGACATGAGGAGACCGTCGTTAATAATGAGAGGATCCTTGCACCAAAGGCGAAGAAATCCCTCGCCCTCAGGGCCCAGAGCCGGCCTTGGGGTAAGCCAGGGAAGTCTTGGCCTAGGGCCCCACCCCAAGGGGGGCCCACAATTTTTTTCATAAATCACTATATGGCCCTAATAATTAGTTATATAGCACATTTTAGTCCTTCAATATTTTATTAAATGTTGTTTTAAACAATCTGTTAATGGAATATTTTGTAATCTCAACTATTCAAAAAAATATAAAGAAAGACCAATTTAAATGTTTTGTTTTGTAGATAATATTGTTTATAAATTAATTATATAATTACTTATAGTATGTTATTAATATCCAAATGTATATGCCAATTTCTTTTAAGATTATAATTAAACTTTAAACCAAACATCCATATCACAAAAAAGATTGAAACGAACTGTTGTCGGTTGAGACGAACAATATAATGATCAATATATGTAGTGTTAATAATTTTGATCAACGACTGTTTTTTTTCCTCCATGTAATGTGTTGTTTATGCATGGAATAGATGTCTATATCATTATGTCATCAAATGTTTTTACAATGCCAACAACATTAAGGTTCGTATTTGATATATTTCAAATTCATATTGTTATTATCAATAAAACAGAAAAAAAGTTTGTTTATTAAATAAGATATATGTTAAAAATGTGTATCAATAACAATATAATTTAGATACTTTTTAAAAAAATCAAAGCTTAAAATCCGCTTAGGGCCCCCAAATTCTCAGGACCGGCTCTGTCAGGGCCTTCATCCCTTGGCCCGACAAGTATTTGATGGAGGAATGTAAATCATGGTAACTCAACGGCCCGTTAAGGTAGTGGACCCGGACATGGTGCCCACAAGGAACCAACCCTCATTGGAGTTCAAATTCTCACACTGCGGCTGCTAGGATTCGATCCTAGGACCTTGCACCAACTTACAACATCCGGAACCAATTGAGCTACACCCATACGGGCATAATGATGATTTTGTAGCGCTTAATCGTGGTTGGGCCATTGATTTTCATGGAGTGAACGGGATTTTCGGTGTAGCCCATTCACCTTTACATTCGATATACAAATTTGGTACAAATTTTTATGGTAATGTAAAATAATCAATTGGTTGAACAATTCGGTAAAAATCACACCCCAATCATTAATGTTAACAAAATTTAACATTTACAATCTCCACAATAGTGTCTTCATCTAATGTGAAATCACCTTCAGATTATTCTTCATCTTCACACTAATCACTCCAACAATGGTGTCCAATTCACTATCATCTTTCGTACTCGTATTCATTTCCGAGAATTGAACATGCAACTTCTTTGTCATCTTAATTTGCTCACCATATAAAACTCGTCGTTACTTGTTGGCGCCATATTTCCGGCTATTGAAGATCGAGTAAATCCGCCAAGTTTTGGAATTAAAAGATTGGCAAAGATTTGTTTTCCATATTTATTTTGGAATTTATTAGAGTCATATTCTTATAATACTTCTATTAAGACTTAGATTTATTTCCATGTATTTTATTCTAGTTAGGTATCTTTTGTACTTATCTAGAATAGAAGTACAAATCAACTAGGATTCTGTTACCTAGTTAAATAGATTTCTTGGGCTTCAAGTTAGGTCTTAGGGCTTATTTTCGTGGCTATATAAGCCTCCAAGACATACAAGAACCGTGTGCATTATTTGGGTGAAAAACCACTTCATAGCATCGAAGTTTTGCCAAGGCGTTCTGCGGAGCAGGACTGTGCCATCGTTGCACTGTGCCAACATATACAGATTTGTTGAATAGATCTCAAGGGAGATCAGCCGCTTTTTATGAAGGAAGTTCAGGCTTGAAGAAAGTTCAAGGCACGCGGAATGGAGCTGCTGTAGAGAGAGACACGGAGTTCGAGTTGTGTACAAGAACGGCGTAAAAATTAAAGAGGGAGTCTTTATTATTTTTAATAAGTCCTATTAATGTACACTGTAAATCTGAACTAGTGAAATCGTGTTTGCAGGTCCACGTGGATGTAGGGCACATTTGTGTCTGAACCACATTAATTTCTTGTGTTCATTTATTTGCTTTAAGTAGTTTATAACTGTGTTAACACAAGAATTATAGTTGTAACTGAATACTGTTTCTACAACCTAACTGTTACAACTTAGGTTAATTGATTTCTATAGGCATATAAATCATCATTACTTGTTTTTGAACGATTGATTTGGTAAACCCTAATAGAATATTGCGGTGTATTAAGAGTATCCGTTGCAATCAAACAAACAAAAGAATCGATCGGTTCAGTTTTTAATTCCATCACGCAACGATCAACATGAATTGTAGCAATAACGTAGTAGCTCACACCATCAAACTTAACAAGAGCTTACTAACACAATTACATTATTTTGAAATATGTGTTTCCTTTCCCACAAAAAAAGATACAGTACACTGTGAATTTTATTTTGAGAAACATGTTAATTTTACATGTTCCAACAATAAAACACACTTGGTAAAACAACTTTATGTACTTCACAGTAATTTCATCTTCACTTATGTATATATTCAACGACAAATCACTCTCACTCTCATCTTCATCCACATTCTCCTCAAAATACTTCCCATCTGATTCTTCTTCACCCAGATCATATCCTTGATCATCACTATTCCGATTCCTATGCCGTTTCAAATTCGGATTAAATTGTAGGTCACAATCACCATCAATTGCACTATTTCTCCCAGCAACTCCGTACATCCTAGCCGAAGAGCCCTTTATATCCGCATCATTATCCATTGCAATCAACCCCACAAAGGAATCAGTCGGTTTGGTTGCGAAATCCAGCACGCACCGTTCAAAATCGAGCACGCACTGTCAAAGCGTCCAGTGTGTGTATATGAGCATATTTGGACCTAATTCGTTGCTTATATTTGACTGAGGATTCTTTTCTTTGATATTCTTCGGTCCATCCGTATTGTTGCTCGATTGTGGCATTGTGCCAAAGAAAGCTTAGAATTAAATACTTGACGCCTTCCTTTTTTTTCACTAGTTGTGCCATTTGAATTGGATGTTCCTTTTCTCTTCTAGTGTTTACCGAATCCCCTTGAGCGAGCCAGAGCGATAGGTTGTAAAATGAATTGAACTGAAATTAAAACCACGATTACTTATGCAAGATAAAGCATTTAATCATATGCCAAGCTATATTTGTAACATTTAAACATATGCATGCAAGATCAAGCATTTAACTGAAATATAAATATATATAGTTACGAAAAAAACCATCTCGACTGCATAGGCCAAACTATTTGTAGCTATCAAACATGTGGAAACATTCATAACAAGGTGGAAACCTATCAAAATTTCAGAATTCCACCGATCCGATTTGGAAATTTTCTAATTCAACAATAGTATTTTAGACCATATCGTTAAAAAATCATTTATTTCCAAAACCAATCAAAAAAATTCTGAATTTTTTTCAACATCATAAAGGTGACAAGATTTTTGAAATGTTTAAACTTCTGAAGCTTGAGTTTTCCCATTCGATTTTTTTTTTAAATCGGAATTGGAAGTTATTTTTCAGTTCCAAGAGAAAAAAATGTTACAATCCATAACAAAACAAAAATAATCTCTGCAAATCTACAGATCTACAAGAAAATGGTCGAAGTATTGACATAAAGAAGTGCTCTCATAAACCGTTTCAAGATGAACAATTTTTTTTAGGAAATACATTTCGAAAAACAGTAAAATATGCGCCCAATTGAAAATGAATGAGAATTAGAAAAAAAAAAATAGAATTTATCTAAAGCACATGTACGGCCTAATTAGTTACCAGATCTTTCCAGGACAAGTCTTCGATCGGAATTTTCTGGTCAATTGCTCGAAAAGAACGAGTGATTGCTTACTCTCTGAACCCATTCTAATTCACACTCACTCAATAAACACCAAAATAAAGTTGCATAGTAAAATGTAGAAAACCAATATATATAGGCAGGAAAAATCTCCTTTCATTTAATCGGACGGTAAGAATTTCCAAGTTACAGTTAAGAATGACGCGGACGTTAGAAATAAGATAAGGTCAAATTTAATGTCTTATAATATGATGACATATATAGACAATTTTCTTAAATATGTGCACACAAATGCACGTAACCGAGGTGTGCTCCCCTAGGGGTGTAAATGAGCTGAGCCGGCTCATGAAGTCATTTAGCTAGCTCGAAAAATATTTGAGATCAAGCTCGAGATTGAGCTCATTTTTAGTTTTTCATGAGCTCATGAGCCGGCTCACGAGCTTTATATATATATATATATATATATATATATATATATATATATATATATATATATATATATATATATATATATATATATATATATATATATATATATATATATATATATACTAACAAGCACCACGTGCGTTGCACGTGATAATGTATGATTTTACTTATTCTATAAATTCATAGCTAAAAAAATAAAGTAAGATATGATATTTAAAAATAAATAAAAATTAAGTAAAATCAAACAAGTATAAAAATTAGTGTTCTGATTTATGTATCTATAATAAGAATATAAAAAGAAGAAAAAATAACTAAAATATGTTTTTTATATGGGGAAATTGGCTAGACACCCCTTATTTTGGACTTATATAGGTGGAGGTCAATTGTATTAGATGAATATAGGTGTATGTCCTTTGACAAATAAAATAAAATAAAATTATTAGTGTATAGACATAAATAACCCTCGATTAATATTTATATGTAAATAGTTATTTTGGAAAATGAGGGAACAAATCCCACAAATCCCCCACCCACGCCCCACACCACACATCAGACGCCTTTTCCTCCATTTCTCTTCTCTCACACCTCTTTCTTTCTCAAGCCTCTAGTTTTTGTGAAATTTAATTTTCATTTCTTGTTAAAAAAATTATTTTATTTCCATATATTTTGAATATTAACTGTTATTTCGTATGTTTTTGAAGGTATTGTATTTTTTTTAAAGTTTTGCATTTTCTAACTGGTTTTACTTCAACAAATCATACAAAAAAAATAACAAACCAAAAGAAATTACAATATATAATATAAAACTGCAAATTGCTATTTATAACTTAAAATTACACAAACAATAAAAAACAAAGTAAAGAATAAACAGCAAATAGTAAACGACAAACACAAACAATAAATAACAAATATAGTAATCACAAACACAAATAATAAACAACACTGCCCCTAGTGTATTTTTTACTCGAGCAATATGAGATAATTTCAAAACACAAAATACAAAATAAAACATATTATAAGAGACACCAAAAACATATTTTTTGTCTAGTAGCAAATTAGTACGTTAAGTACCAAATACTTCAAGATACAACTTCATTGATCACATTTAATGTGGTGTTCTTCGAATTTATGTCGGTTGAAGATGTGAACAAGTGAAACGAGGTTTGAGTGAATGTTGTGGGATTGAAGGATCTTATGTAATAACTTCTTCTGTAAGGACTTTGTTTGCAGTCTGATTTGCTCTTGTTTTCCCCCTTCGGAAGACGTTGAAGAGTCATTTAATATCTTGTTCCTTTTTTTCGTTGACGTAGCTATTTGAGCACACACAAAATAAAACTAAATAAGACTTTCAATTGCTAACAATAAATTGCAAAAATGAACAAAAACTAGCAAATTGCAAACAATAACTGCAATTACAAACAAGGAATTCAAAGTGTAAACAAGGAACTACAAACAAGAAAATTTTAAATAGAAAATTGCAATTAAGAAATTTAACGTGTAACAAGCAACTGCAAACAAGAACATGATGGTTCGATTGCAAACAAAAGCCTGTCTTATGAACTTCAAAGTAGGCTGCCTTATGCAATATTAACCCAACTACGTGCAAATCAAAATTTTCAGTAAATGAGTTTTTGCAAATGAAAAACGAATAAATGGGTTCTTCAAAGTACCAAAAAATATAAAATCAAAAAAATTATTATTTGAACAAAACCGGTAAAATGTAGAAATCCAAAACGAACATACTGAAATTCAACTTGCAAACTCATAACAGAGAAATGCAAATAGCAAAGTCAGAACACATAATTAGGTTCTTCAAATGTATTGTTTCAGAATAAACATAACCAAAGTCGTAACATAAACAAACCCCTCAATTTACCTGATTTCGGGGATTGGAAATCATCATCCTCCTTTGCTGTTAAGGGGGAAAAAAAACGGGTTCTCAAATTATTATTAAAATATTTGAAATAAATAACAAACAAACAAAATACAAAAGCAAAAAAGGAACAAAATACAAAATTAATAATGAAAGAAAAAAAATCAAAATCGAAAACCCAACATGCAAATAAAATTTTACACAAAGGATCATTGATTACCAAGACTTAATCGTGTTTTGGCCATCGTATGAACTCCAAACAACAAACCCTAAACACCAGCCGTTGATTCTGAACAACAAACAATCTGTAAACAGCAAACAGAACGAAGTCAAATTGGGCAACAACAAATCGAACGAAGGCAAACAGAATAAAGGCAAAATGCTCAGACATGGTAATTTGTAAACAACGAATGAAACAAATGCAAATAGTGAACAACAAATTTGTAAACAACAAACGAAACAAATGCAAATAGTGAACATCAAATCGAACGAAGACAAAATGCAAACGACCTGGTAAAACTGCAAACGATCAAACACCCAAACCTATGGAAGGATTCAAAATTCGTGGTGAGATTTTCGCTTTGAAGAAACAGGGAAGAAATCGATTTCGAGATTTTTGCAATTATAATTTTCGGAACAACAAACCCTAAACACCAGCCGTTATTTCCGAAAAACAAGCAATTTGTAAAAGCACACGAAACAAATGCAAATAGTGAACAGCACATCGAACGAAAACAAAATGCAAACGACCTGGTAAAACTGCAAACGACGAAACACCCAAACCTATGGAAGGATTCAAAATTCGTGGTGAGATTTTCGCTTTGAAGAAACATGGAAGAAATCGATTTCCAGATTTTTGCAATTATAATTGTCGAATTTGCAGTATAATAGGGAGAAAAATAGGGGATTTGATTTTGAAGATATATTTTACCGTATATTAATAGGGATATTGATAGGGGTACTTTTGACAAATTATAAATACAAAAATTTGCTGGAAATTAGAGTTTATTTGATGGATTTTAACACATATAATCTCTTATAGGAGGACCTATAGCAAATTGCCCCTTTTTATATACTAGTTCGTACATGCTCACATTATTTTTTTCTTCTTTTTTTCTTATTTTATTTTGATAGTTAAAACAATTTTCATTTTATTGAGTTTCTGTACATAAATGTTTTTTTGACTATTAAGCTTTTCTCTCGTGTTAGTTATGTTATGATCACCATGGTCAAATAATTTACACTTGAAATTTGGATATTAATTTAATCTTACATATTATTCTTTTTATTTATAATTTTTCTTTTTCAATTTTCATTTGGGATACATTTTCTTTTTGTGAAAACTGACAAGTGACAAAATAATATATCTTTAACTTTACAACAATAATTTTCTTCAAGAGATTTTATTTAGTTTATGAATGTTAAAATAAATTGAGATTCTAGTGTAGGAAGATTCATTGATGAAAAATAATATATTATCTTACAATATACAAAAGAATGTGAATTAGTATTTTCAAGATCGAAATCCATACCGCTTAGGGGTGAAAATTGGAAAGGAATTTCCAAATTCCACCGATTCCGATCCGGAAATATCTGAATTGGGAACCGCTTTTTTAATTTTGATGTCCGATTTTCCTACTGACATTATTTTTATTACGGTAAATTTGTAAATATCACACCATATTAGTAACAAGATATTCCTCAATAAATAATTTTCTCAATTATCTCAAATTTATTCCGAATTTTCTCAATAATTGTATGAATTTAATACATATAATTTCGGTGTGCATATATTCCGTATATTATTTTTAATACATATTATTTTTTCAGACTTGTATAGATCCGGGATAGTATTTTTAATTGTATCAATTTAATAGATATAATTTATTTTCTTAAAGATATATATATTATTTACCTTTTATTACATAAACGTAAGTATAAAAACCTTACTCGATATCCATTATTCCTCATTCATATTATCCATCCCATTATAACGAAGGACACAACAACAAAGACGGTTCTGTACACTAAATTGTTTTTTTTTTCTTTTTTTTTTAGTATGGTTTTCCGTTTAATCTTTACCAATTTCCTTTATCTTTGATGATTATGTTAATTTTATTTTTTATCAGATGTTCGCATCATGTTGTTTGCGGAAAGATTTATGTGCTGAAATTTATGAAGGAATGCCAGATGTGGTATTATAAGGAGACATGAAAAGTGATGATATTCGAAAAACACATCAAATTGCCTTCCTCATTAAATTGAAACAATTAAAAATATTTCATTATAACAATTATTCAAACTCAAATTAACTTAATAAACTTGAAAAAACGATCAGTTTGCTTAAAAAATAGAAAATGAATTAACACCTAATTATAATATATTTCTTCCCAATTCCAGAAACAACGCAACTAACGTAATCCTCATCAGATGTTTCAATGAATTGATATGAATTTTCTAAAGCTTTCCTAAAATAGCAAGAAATTCATTTTTAAGTGACCAAACGACGTGGGATCACCAAAACCAGACGTGATACATGAGCATAGCTATTAATGTGCTATTCAAACTCAAAAAACCTTAATAAACCTGGAAAAACGATCATTCTGCATAAAAAAATAGAAAATGAGTTCAAAAATAATTATAATAGATCTCCCAATTCCTGCAACAACGCAACAGACAGAATCCTCTTCTGCTGTTTCAATAAATTGATATTGATTTTCTAAAGGTTTCCTAAAATAGCAAAATACCATTTTTAAGTGTCAAAAAGACGCCACATCACCGAAATCTGATGTGATTCATCAGCTAGCTCATGAGTATTGTTCGTTTGGATGTTTTTATAGGGGTAAACTTTTTTAAGTTCTATTAAAACTCAAAAAACCTGGAAAAACGATCATTTTGAAGGTGAAATAAAAAAAATGAGTCAAAGATTTTATGGCATTATGATATTAATGAATGATATAATCTAATATCACATTATGAAAAATTATAATTAAATAGACATGATATATGTAAAAATGAGTTAAAGATTTTATATATAATATAGTTTTTTTGTTTCAATTCAGCAAGCTAATATTTTTATGTATATAAACTATTTATTTAGTTTTTTAAGCATGCTATAACTATTTTATCGTTGATAATATTATTCTAAATAACTATTTATATGTACTTATAGTAATAATAACTATTAATAAAATGGGATAATTAGCTGGAACCCCCTTATATGGAACTTATATGGCTGGGATCCATTTTGTTAATTGATTATAGCTATAGGTCCATTGACCAATAAATGAAATATAAATTAAATTAAATTATTTTTCTATTGACACTAATACCCTTAATTATTATTTATATTAATAAGATCCCACATTTCACTCTTTAATTTAACTCCTCTCTCTCTCTTCTCCCTCACGTCTCCCCCACCCTTTCTTTTCTAGCATTTAACTCCTCTCTCTCTCTCTCCTCTCAATCATGTCTCTCTCTCTCCTTTTCTTTTTCTTTTTTTTTCATTTTTTATATTTTATAACAGTAAAAATAAATAGCAAAATTGCAAAATACTTGTGTCAAGTTACAAAACCAAATTGCAAAATACAATTAGCAACATACAAACTGCAATTTATAACAACAAAAATAAATAGCAAAATAAATATAATACGGAATCACCTACCATATGGCAAAAATATTATTTTACAAATGTCTTTTCACAACAACATAATATGGAACTAATGATAATTTTCTCAAGCATCAGAGGTTCATGTTTATTCTTCCTCGAACAATATAAAATATTTTTAAAATATAAAATATGAAATAAAAGATGATATAACAAACTGTTGAATTTGAATGCCTATCAAAGTCCACTCTTCTGTTGAGACAGACTACATGTTACGACATTAGGTGACGTAACAGAATTGTTGTGTT
This sequence comes from Erythranthe guttata, assembly GCF_056151865.1. Taxonomy (NCBI): domain Eukaryota; kingdom Viridiplantae; phylum Streptophyta; class Magnoliopsida; order Lamiales; family Phrymaceae; genus Erythranthe; species Erythranthe guttata. The sequence goes on from NC_142537.1 coordinate 12,714,415, forward strand.
GTCACAGTAATAAATCTACGAAAAGCAGAATAAAGAACACAAGAATTTAAAGTGGTTCGGATACAAATGTACCCTACATCCACGAGGACTTGCAAAACTAGTTCAGATTTAAGTGGACATTAATAGGACTTAATAAAACACTAAAGACTCCCTCTTTATGTGATACGCCGTTCTTGCACACGACTCGAACTTGTTGATAATCAAAGCAATTCCTCCTCCGCACTCTTGGACTTCCTCCAATGTTGAACTTCCTTCAAACGGCGGATCGACCTCTCCCGAGATCTTTTAAGCACTTCTCCCGAAACGCCGATCTTCTTTATGGCCTGGTAGAAGAAACCTGTTCTGTTGCCACACCTGCCGTGCAGACAGGGCTGCAGCACGGGCTGCACCCTTCAAAGCCTTTATGCTGGGATTTTTCTTATTAAAGCTCCATGGGACTCATATGAGGTTGAGGGCCTTATATAGGCACGAAATCCACCACCCTAAACCTAACTTGAGCCCTAAGAAATCGATTAACTAGGTAATAGAATCCTAGTCGATTTATACTTCTATTCTAGATAAATACAAAAGATACCTAACTAGAATACAATACATGGAAATAAATCTAAGTCCTAATAACAATATTACAAAAATAGGACTCTAATTAATTCCAAAATAAACATGGAAAACAAATCTTTGCCAATCTTTAATTTCAACGTATGGCGGATTTCTTCAATCTTCACAAACAGAAATCTGGTGCCAACACAAACCAATAAACCATTTTTATTTAGGAATTAATCTGTACATTAAATACAAAATATTGTAAGATACAAATCAATAGATACAAGCAGTGTTGCAATATAGTCAATGAACAAACTACAATATATCATAATTGATTATGACTAGGTTGATGTCATAAGGGACATAGTCTCGACGTCCGACTGAATTCACAACTTCCAAACGTCATCGGGGATCTTCTAGAAACATTATCGTGTCAGTAGCATCTACCTCTAATGAATCTCTTGTTTGTTTTCTTATGGCCTATAGTTGTAGCTACAGTAAACTACGAGTTCAACCAAAAAAGCTTCCAATTAAAATATGCAAAAATTTGTATCAATGCATATTACAATATCGAAACGCATCATTACAAAATCTTGTGCACCTCTTCTGCCGACTTCCGAACATGGTGTGTAGAGATCTTCCTCTGCATAAATGGAATTACAAAATCAGCCAGCGCAGTTCGCCCAATGCAGTTAATATGTTTTTTATTTGTAAATTTATATTGACGGAAGAAGCGAACAGCTGAAACTAGATTTGATCTGTATAAAAGCCATGTACATTAATTGCACAATATAACATGAAATGCGTATCTTGAAACAACAATCGCAAGTGCCAAGTGCCAATTGAAATAGCAAGTGCCAAGTGGCAATTGTAATTTCAAACAACAATACACAGTTTCAAAATCGCAACATAACTAGCAACAGTACAATAGAAGGTTTGCAAAAATTGACATGCCACCAAAGTTTAATGAAATATACAAAATACAATATACAATACAACAGCAAGTGCAAAATACATAATAAATATCAAAGTGCAAAATACACATAAAAACAACAAAATAAAAAGCAAGTGCAAAATACATAATAAATAACAAAGTGCAAAATACTCATAAAAACAGCAAAATAAAAAACAAACAAAAAAATATTATTTGCAGAAAACGGAGTTATTACCTGGGGTCGTAGGCTCCAAATCTTTGTCTTTCACTTCATTCGTAAAAAAACCCATTGTATTTCGTCAATGAATCGCGATTTTTAAAAACAAAAAATACAAAAAAAATGAAATATATAGCAAATTACCTGTACGTTTTCGATTTTGCACCATCTTCTCGGTTTCCAAACCTACAGACTCTCCATCGATCTCAGCAATAAGGTGCTATGATTACAGAGTTTGGGTTGAACGAAGGGGGGGAGAGTTTTGCATGTTTCAATTTGACGAGATTTGCAGATCTTTCCCTTCGGTGGCGGTTTGCAGAATTACATGTTCTCCGTCGATCTGAGAATTAGGGTTATTGGGTAAATTGAAAGAGAATGAGAGGTGAGTTTTTTGCAGTTTCTCCCTTCAATGGCGGTGTGAAGATATACAACAATTTATGTCGATTTGAGAATTAGGGATATTGGGTAAATTGAAAGAAACGAGAGGTAAGTTTTTCAGTTTCAATCCCATGAGATTGTTTTGCCTCTTTTTTAGCTAAAAAACTGATTTGGTGGATAATTACATTTAAAAGGTAATTTTCCTATTTTGTTGCAAAGGGTAAATCAGCCAAAAAAATTAGAAGGGGGGTTTAGAAAAATAGGACTTATGACATGGACTAGGACCTATATAATCTTAGAGTGGAGGGTTTATAAAAATTTACCCCTAATAAAATACACATTTCATACTCAAAATGTGCACATTTACTACACTATGTTGATGAAATAAATGCACGCAATTTAAATGTTTTGTTTTGTAGATAATATTGTTTATAAATTAATTATATAATTACTTATAGTATGTTATTAATATCCAAATGTATATGCCAATTTCTTTTAAGTTAAACCCTAAACCAAACTTCCATATCACAAAAAGATTGAAACGAACTGTTGTCGGTTGAGACGAACAATATAATGATCAATATATGTAGTGTTAATAATTTTGATCAACGACTGTTTTTTTTCCTCCATGTAATGTGTTGTTTATGCATGGAATAGATGCCTATATCATTATGTCATCAAATGTTTTTACAATGCCAACAACATTAAGGTTCGTATTTGATATATTTCAAATTCATATTGTTATTATCAATAAAAGAGAAAAAAAAGTTTGTTTATTAAATAAGATATTTGTTAAAAATGTGTATCAATAAAAATATAATTTAGATACTATTTAAAAAAATCAAAGCTTAAAATCCGCTTAGGGCCCCCGAATTCTCAGGACCGGCTCTGTCAGGGCCTTCATCCCTTGGCCCGACAAGTATTTGACGGAGGAATGTAAATCATGGTAACTCAACGGCCCGTTAAGGTAGTAGACCCGGACCTGGTGCCCACAAGGAACCAACCCTCATTGGAGTTGAAATTCTCACACTGCGGCTGCTAGGATTCGATCCTAGGACCTCGCACCAACTTACGACATCGGAACCAGTTGAGCTACACCCATACGGGCATAATGATGATTTTGTAGCGATTAATCGTGGTTGGGGCATTCATTTTCATGGAGTGAACGGGATTTTCGGTGTAGCCCATTCACCTTTACATTCGATATACAAATTTGGTACAAATTTTTATGGTAATGTAAAATAATCAATTAGTTGAACAATTCGGTAAAAATCACACCCCAATTATTAATGTTAACAAAATTTAACATTTACAATCTCCACAATAGTGTCTTCATCTAATGTGAAATCACCTTCAGATTATTCTTCATCTTCACACTAATCACTCCAACAATGGTGTCCAATTCACTATCATCTTCCGTACTCGTATTCATTTCCGAGAATTGAACATGCAACTTCTTTGTCATCTTAATTTGCTCACCATATAAAACTCGTCGTTACTTGTTGGCGCCATATTTCCGGCTATTGAAGATCGAGGAAATCCGCCAAGTTTTAGAATTAAAAGATTGGCAAAGATTTGTTTTCCATATTTATTTTGGAATTTATTAGAGTCCTATTCTTATAATACTTCTATTAGGACTTAGATTTATTTCCATGTATTTTATTCTAGTTAGGTATCTTTTGTACTTATCTAGAATAGAAGTAGAAATCAACTAGGATTATGTTACCTAGTTAAATAGATTTCTGGGGCTTCAAGTTAGGTCTTAGGGCTTATTTTCGTGGCTATATAAGCCTCCAAAAGCCTCCAAGACATACAAGAACCGTGTGCATTATTTGGGTGAAAAACCACTTCATAGCATCGAAGTTTTGCCAAGGCGTTCTGCGGAGCAGGACTGTGCCATCGTTGCACTGTGCCAACATATACAGATTTGTTGTATAGATCTCAAGGGAGATCAGCCGCGTTTTTTGAAGGGAGTTCAGGCTTGAAGAAAGTTCAAGGCACGCGGAGTGGAGCTGCTGTAGAGAGAGACACGGAGTTCGAGTTGTGTACAAGAACGGCGTAAAAATTAAAGAGGGAGTCTTTATTATTTTTAATAAGTCCTATTAATGTACACTGTAAATCTGAACTAGTGAAATCGTGTTTGCAGGTCCACGTGGATGTAGGGCACATTTGTGTCTGAACCACATTAATTTCTTGTGTTCATTTATTTGCTTTAGGTAGTTTATAACTGTGTTAACACAAGAATTCTAGTTGTAACTGAATACTGTTTCTACAACCTAACTGTTACAACTTAGGTTAATTGATTTCTATAGGCATATAAATCAACATTACTTGTTTTTGAACGATTGATTTGGTAAACCCTAATAGAATATTGCGGTGTATTAAGAGTATCCGTTGCAATCGAACAAACAAAAGAATCGATCGGTTCAGTTTTGAATTCCATCACGCAACGATCAACATGAATTGTAGAAATAACGTAGTAGCTCACACCATCAAACTTAACAAGAGCTTACTACCACAATTACATTATTTTGAAATATGTGTTTCCTTTCCCACAAAAAAAGATACAGTACACTGTGAATTTTATTTTGAGAAACATGTTAATTTTACATGTTCCAACAATAAAACACACTTGGTAGATATTTTGTTCACAACTTTATGTACTTCATAGTAATTTCATCTTCACTTATGTATATATTCAACGACAAATCACTCTCACTCTCATCTTCATCCACATTCTCCTCAAAATCCTTCCCATCTGATTCTTCTTCACCCAGATCATATCCTCGATCATCACTATCCGATTCCTATTCCGTTTCAAATTCGGATTAAACTCTAGGTCACAATCACCATCAATTGCACTATTTCTCCCAGCAACTCCGTACATCCTAGCCGAAGAGCCCTTTATATCCGCATCATTATCCATTGCAATCAACCCCACAAAAGAATCAGTCGGTTTGGTTGCGAAATCCAGCACGCACCGTTCGAAATCGAGCACGCACTGTCAAATCGTCCAGTGTGTGTATATGAGCATATTTGGACCTAATTCGTTGCTTATATTTGACTGAGGATTCTTTTCTTTGATATTCTTCGGTCCATCCGTATTGTTGCTCGATTGTGGCATTGTGCCAAAGAAAGCTTAGAATTAAATACTTGACGCCTTCCTTTTTTTTTCACTAGTTGTGCCATTTGAATTGGATGTTCCTTTTCTCTTCGAGTGTTTACCGAATCCCCTTGAGCGAGCCAGAGCGATAGGTTGTAAAATGAATTGAACTGAAATTAAAACCACGATTACTTATGCAAGATAAAGCATTTAATCATATGCCAAGCTATATTTGTAACATTTAAACATATGCAAGATCAAGCATTTAACTGAAATATAAATATATATAGTTACGAAAAAAACCATCTCGACTGCATAGGCCAAACTATTTGTAGCTATCAAACATGTGCAAACATTCATAACAAGGTGGAAATCTGATCAAAATTTCAGAATTCCACCGATCCGATTTGGAAATTTTCTAATTCAAGAATAGTATTTTAGACCATATCGTTAAAAAATCATTTATTTCCAAAACCAATCAAAAAAATTCTGAATTTTTTTCAACATCATAAAGGTGACAAGATTTTTGAAATGTTTAAACTTCTGAAGCTTGAGTTTTCCCATTCGATTTTTTTTTAAATCGGAATTGGAAGTTATTTTTCACTTCCAAGAGAAAAAAAATGTTACAATCCATAACAAAACAAAAACAATCTCTGCAAATCTACAGATCTACAAGAAAATGGTCGAAGTATTGACATAAAGAAGTGCTCTCGTAAACCGTTTCAAGATGAACAATTTTTTTTAGGAAATACATTTCGAAAAACAGTAAAATATGCGCCCAATTGAAAATGAATGAGAATTAGAAAAAATAAAATAGAATTTATCAAAAGCAAATGTACGGCCTAATTAGTTACCAGATCTTTCCAGGACAAGTCTTCGATCGGAATTTTCTGGCCAATTGCTCGCAAAGAATGAGTGATTGCTTACTCTCTTAACCCATTCTAATTCACACTCACTCAATAAACACCAAAAGAAAGTTGCATAGTAAAATGTAGAAAACCAATATATATAGGCAGGAAAAATCTCCTTTCATTTAATCGGACGGTAAGAATTTCCATGTTACAGATAAGAATGACGCGGACATTAGAAATAAGATAAGGTCAAATTTAATGTCTTATAATATGATGACATATATAGATAATTTTCTTAAATATGTGCACACAAATGCACGTAACCGAGGTGTGCTCCCCTAGGGGTGTAAATGAGCTGAGCCGGCTCATGAAGTCAGTTAGCTAGCTCGAAAAATATTTGAGATCAAGCTCGAGATTGAGCTCATTTTTAGTTTTTCATGAGCTCATGAGCCGGCTCACGAGCTTTATATATATATATATATATATATATATATATATATATATATATATATATATATATATATATATATATATATCCTAACAAGCACCACGTGCGTTGCACGTGATAATGTATGATTTTACTTATTCTATAAATTCATAGGTAAAAAAATAAAGTAAGATATGATATTTAAAAATAAATAAAAATTAAGTAAAGTCAAACAAGTATAAAAATTAGTGTTCTGATTATGTATCTGTAATAAGAATATAAAAAGAATAAACAATAACTAAAATATGTTTTTTATATACTAGTTCGTACATGCTCACATTATTTTTTTCTTCTTTTTTTCTTATTATATTTTGATAGTTAGAACAATTTTCATATTATTGAGTTTCTATACATAAATGTTTTTTTGACTATAAAGCTTTTCTCTCATAATTAGTTAAGTTATGATCACCATGGTCAAATAATTTACACTTGAAATTTGAATATTAATTTCATCTTACATATTATTCTTTTTATTTATAATTTTTCTTTTTCAATTTTCATTTGGGATACATTTTCTTTTTGTGAAAACTGACAAGTGACAAAATAATATATCTTTAACTTTACAACAATAATTTTCTTCAAGAGATTCTATTTAGTTTAGGAATGTTAAAATAAATTGAGATTCTAGTGTAGGAAGGTTCATTGATGAAAAATAATATATTATCTTACAATATACAAAAGAAAGTGAATTAGTATTTTCAAGATCGAAATCCATACTGCTTAGGGGTGAAAATTGGAAAGGAATTTCCGAATTCCACCAATTATGATCCGGAAATATCTGAATTGGGAACCGCTTTTTTAATTTTGATGTCCAATTTTCCTACTGACATTATTTTTATTACGGTAAATTTGTAAATATCACACCATATTAGTAACAAGATATTCCTCAATCAATAATTTTCTCAATTATCTCAAATTTATGCCGAATTTTCTCAATAATTGTATGAATTTAATACATATAATTTCGGTGTGCATATATTCCGTATATTATTTTTAATACATATTATTTTTTCAGACTTGTATAGATCCGGGATATTATTTTTAATTGTATCAATTTAATAGATATAATTTATTTTCTTAAAGATATATATATTATTTACCTTTTATTACATAAACGTAAGTATAAAAACCTTACTCGATATCCATTATTCCTCATTCATATTATCCATCCCATTATAACGAAGGACACAACAACAAAGACGGTTCTGTACACTCAATTGTTTTTTTTTTCTTTTTTTTTTTGGTATGGTTTTCCGTTTAATCTTTACCAATTTCCTTTATCTTTGATGATTCTGTTAATTTTATTTTTTATCAAATGTTCGAATCATGTTGTTTGCGGAAAGATTTATGTGCCGAAATTTATGAAGGAATGCCAGATGTGGTATTATAAGGAGACATGAAAAGTGATGATATTCGAAAAACACATCAAATTGCCTTCCTCATTAAATTGAAACAATTAAAAATATTTCATTATAACAATTATTCAAACTCAAATTAACTTAATAAACTTGAAAAAACGATCAGTTTGCTGAAAAAATAGAAAATGAGTTAACACCTAATTATAATATATTTCTTCCCAATTCTGGAAACAACGCAACTAACGTAATCCTCATCAGATGTTTCAATGAATTGATATGAATTTTCTAAAGCTTTCCTAAAATAGGAAGAAATTCATTTTTAAGTGACCAAACGACGTGGGATCACCAAAACCAGACGTGATACATGAGCATAGCTCGTGAGTTTTGTTCGTTGATTTGTTTTGCCATGGATGGGGTTTTTAATGTGCTAATCACACTCAAAAAACCTTAATTAACCTGGAAAAACGATCATTCTACATAAAAAAATAGAAAATGAGTTAAAAAATAATTATAATAGATCTCCCAATGCATGCAACAACGCAACAGACAGAATCCTCTTCTGATGTTTCAATAAATTGATATTAATTTTCTAAAGGTTTCCTAAAATAGCAAAATACCATTTTTAAGTGTCAAAAAGACGCCACATCACCGAAATCTGATGTGATTCATGAGCTAGCTTATGAGTATTGTTCGTTTGGATGTTTTTATAGGGGTAAACTTTTTTAAGTTCTATTAAAACTCAAAAAACCTGGAAAAACGATCATTTTGAAGGTAAAATAAAAAAAAATGAGTCAAAGATTTTATGGCATTATGATATTAATGAATGATATAATCTAATATCACATTATGAAAAATTATAATTAAATAGACATTATATATGTAAAAATGAGTTAAAGATTTTATATATAATATAGATTTTTGTTTCAATTCAGCAATCTAATATTTTTATTTATATAAACTATTTATTTAGTTTTTTAAGCATGCTATAACTATTTTATCGTTGATAATATTATTCTAAATAACTATTTATATGTACTTATAGTAATAATAACTATTAATAAAATGGGATAATTAGCTGGAACCCCCTTATTTGGAACTTATATGGCTGGGGGTCCATTTTGTTAGTTGATTATAGCTATAGGTCCATTGACCAATAAATGAAATATAAATTAAATTAAATTATTTTTCTATTGACACTAATCCCTTAATTATTATTTATATTAATAAGATCCCACATTTCACTCTTTAATTTAACTCCTCTCTCTCTCTCTTCTCCCTCACGTCTCCCCCTCCCTTTCTTTTCTCTCATTTAACTCCTCTCTCTCTCTCTCCTCTCAATCACGTCTCTCTCTCTCTCTTCTTTTCTTTTTCTTTTTTTTTTTAATTTTTTATATTTTATAACAGCAAAAATAAATAGCAAAATTGCAAAATACTTGTGTCAAGTTACAAAAACAAATTGCAAAATACAATTAGCAACATACAAACTGCAATTTATAACAACAAAAATAAATAGTAAAATAAATATAATACGGAATCACCTACCATATGGCAAAAATATTATTTTACAAATGTCTTTTCACAACAACATAATATGGAACTAATGATAATTTTCTCAAATATCAGAGGTTCAAGTTTATTCTTCCTCGAACAATATAAAATATTTTTAAAATATAAAATATGAAATAAAAGATGATATAACAAACCAATAAACCATTTTTATTTAGGAATAAATCAGTACATTAAATACAAAATATTGTAAGATACAAATCAATAGATACAAGCAGTATTGCAATATAGTCAATGAACAAACTACAATATATCATAACTGATTATGACTAGGTTGATGTCATAAGGGACATAGTCTCGACGTCCGACTGAATTCACAACTTCCAAACGTCATCGGGGATCTTCTAGAAACATGATCGTGTCAGTAGCATCTACCTCTAATGAATCTCTTGTTTGTTTTCTTATGGCCTATAGTTGTAGCTGCAGTAAACTACGAGTTCAACCAAAAAAGCTTCCAATTAAAATATGCACAAATTTGTATCAATGCATATTACAATATCGAAACGCATCATTACAATATCTTGTGCACCTCTTCTGCCGACTTCCGAACATGGTGTGTAGAGATCTTCCTCTGCATAAATGGAATTACAAAATCAGCCAGCGCAGTTCGCCCAATGCAGTCAATATGTTTTTTTTTGTAAATTTATATTGACGGAAGAAGCGAACAGCTGAAACTAGATTTGATCTGTATAAAAGCCATGTACATTAATTGCACAATATAACATGAAATGCGTATCTTGAAACAACAATCGCAAGTGCCAAGTGCAAAGTGCCAAGTGCCAATTGAAATAGCAAGTGCCAAGTGGCAATTGTAATTTCAAACAACAATACACAGTTTCAAAATCGCAACATAACTAACAACAGAACAATAGAAGGTTTGCAAAAATTGACATGCCACCAAAGTTTAATGAAATATACAAAATACAATATACAATACAACAGCAAGTGCAAAATACATAATAAATATCAAAGTGCAAAATACACATAAAAACAACAAAATAAAAAAGCAAGTGCAAAATACATAATAAATAACAAAGTGCAAAATACTCATAAAAACAGCAAAATAAAAAACAAACAAAAAAATATTATTTGCAGAAAACGGAGTTATTACCTGGGGTCGTAGGCTCCAAATCTTTGTCTTTCACTTCATTCGTAAAAAAACCCATTGCATTTCGTCAATGAATCGCGATTTTAAAAACAAAAAATACAAAAAAATGAAATATATAGCAAATTACCTGTACGTTTTCGATTTTGCACCATCTTCTCGGTTTCCAAACCTACAGACTCTCCATCGATCTCAGCAATAAGGTGCTATGATTACAGAGTTTGGGTTGAACGAAGGGGGGAGAGTTTTGCATGTTTCAATTTGACGAGATATGCAGATCTTTCCCTTCGGTGGCGGTTTGCAGAATTACTTACAGGTTCTCCGTCGATCTGAGAATTAGGGCTATTGGGTAAATTGAAAGAGAACGAGAGGTGAGTTTTTTGCAGTTTCTCCCTTCAATGGCGGTGTGAAGATATACAACAATTTATGTCGATTTGAGAATTAGTGATATTGGGTAAATTGAAAGAAACGAGAGGTAAGTTTTTCAGTTTCAATCCCATGAGATTGTTTTGCCTCTTTTTTAGCTAAAAAACTGATTTGGTGGATAATTACATTTAAAAGGTAATTTTCCTATTTTGTTGCAAAGGGTAAATCAGCCAAAAAAATTAGAAGGGGGGTTTAGAAAAATTGGACTTATGACTTGGACTAGGACCTATATAATCTTAGAGTGGAGGGTTTATAAAAAAGTACCCCTAATAAAATACACATTTCATACTCAAAATGTGCACATTTACTACATTATGTTGATGAAATAAATGCACGCACATTGCGCACGAAAAACACATGCACAAAGATTGTGCATACCAAAAAACACATGCACAAACCATCTATATGTAATAGACAAAACACAACATCCAATGCCTCATAACTTAAATGCAACATCTTATACGAAACCCTAACTTTTGAGACGCGCAAAATGGAATCCACAAACAAAAGGAGGTGGGATGCAATGCAACACAAGTCCGGTGGGATTTTTCCTTGCAAATCTGAGTGTTAGTGAAAAAACACAATCTTGTAAATGACCAAGAAGCTTTTGCAAACCATTCTTACTATCGAATGCTTCGACGACCGCACCAAAAGCAAAACCGGACGAAATGAATAAACCGTCTTTTTTGCTCAATAATTCATCTCGGCACTCGAGAAGCTCAAAAGCTAACTTGACAACTCTTTGGGCAACATTTGAAGGTATTCGTATGGTGCAATTAATATTATAAAAATAAATAATGAGTCTTGAACATACTAAACACTGGAGAAATAGGTGAAAACGCCACCACAGTACAACATATAACACATCAAACTTCCTTGGCAGTATTTTTCTAAGTAATTATCTGTATTTATTACTATTATTTTATAGTTAAATTACACATTTCATACTCAAAATATGCACATACACTACACACGGAAGAAATGGACAAACATTTCGCACTTGAGTGTGAAGAGTGTTTGGATTTATTGAATGCTCCAACAATAAAATACACTGGGTAGATATTTTGTTCACAACTTTCTATACGTCACGGTACTCAGCAGCTCACAAAGAAATTATGTTTTCATTCATTTCATCTTCACTTATGTATATATTCAACGACAAATCATGCTCACTCTCATCGCCATGACAACATCATATTCCAGTCACTATTCCGATTGCGATTCCGATTAGGATAAAATTGCAGATCATAATCACCATCAATTGCATTATTTCTCTCACGACTTCGTATATCCTAGCCGAAGAGCCCTACGTATAATTTTAGTACCACCTTCAATGTTGTTGATTTGAGTTATATTTATGTAGGTGATGATTTGAGGACAAATCCTTTCCAAGAGGAGGGGAATGATGGAGGTCTAACCAACAGCTGGCAAGATGATCCAATCTAAGTCCCAATCGGACCAGTAACGAAGAGTCTATCTAAGAAATTCAAGGATAAGCTTGCTGCATTGATCCAAAATGTCTTAACTAAGAAAGCTTCATTCAAGGGTGATAAAAAAGGCTGGATTATGCATATTCAAGTGACGGAGGCACCGGACAACTGTAGGAACCATCCGGGCTAAAGATCAGTCCAAGTCGAGCAAATAAGAGCTAGAAGATGAAGACTAAAGCACAGCCTACCTTAAATTTGTGGGTTTAATCTTAATCAGCTCATAATAGTGTGTTTATGGATCTTTCCTGATTAAGGTCTCTTTAAGTTCGTGGCTCACTGGTTTAGCGCCTTTTTTTTTTATTAAGTTTCTTTATAACTTTATTTTCCTTTCTTGAACACTAAGTTTTGGGGCTATATATATGGCTTCTTATTCATTGTGAAAGACAACTTTTGATCATTAATTAAATTGTGAGAGTATTCTCACTAGTTCTTTAATAACTCATCGAACACATCGGAGGATTCCGTACGTTCACCCAACTTATCAATCAATCTCCCACAATTGATTGCGGCGTCTTCACATACCAAGGTTCTTGTCTCTTTACAGACAACGGGTCGAGGTTCCACCCCTTTTTGATTTCCTCTTTTGGACGGTCCAGGAGTTGATAACCGAAGTATTATTATCGGGTCTCGTCACATGGTTGGCGTGGTTCATATCATTTGGTATCAGATCCATCTTCCAAGAAGGTTTCGTCTATCCTTTCAGTCTTTTGTTGTTTTTGTTTCGTTTCTTTATGCATTCCATATCTTTCTTCCTTCTAGTGTCATCTTTTTTTTTCTTTTTTTTTTTTGTTTCCTTCACCACAAATGTTCTTGAGTCATTAAATTCGTCCAGGTTTTCTTTATCTTGTTCGTCTTCAGTCTATTGTCAGAAAAAAAAAATTCTAAAAAAAAAATGGAAAAGAAGCAAAATCAAAATTATTTGAAAGGAATAAATTCCTTGTTGGTATTAAAAGTAGTGGAAAAGGATTTGAACACTGCATCTTAAGTTAGGAATGGTATATTTTTTTCCTAACATCGGGATCCTTGAATATCTTATTTTTCTACTCCACATCTACTTCATTCCTACACTCTTTTGTTTCCTATAATATTAATTTCGAAATTCAAACAAAATAAATTACTCGAGACTATCCAAAGGCCTTTAAATTCTTCTCATATCCTATTTCGATTCAATTTCATCGATCATCTTCTATATCTATTCCTTTATAATTCGTGGTGAATTGTTGCTGAAAATTCTGATTATTGTTTTGTGAGTTTGATTGGGACTATTGAGAATTTGAGAGGAAAAAGGCAAGAGTGGTGAGTTCATAAGAGGGTAAAAGCCAAAACTTTTTGTGTGCAAACACGAGTGAACTTGAGTGATATCCATTTATAGAGTGAAACACGTAAGGGAGTGTGTGAGGTCCATATTTTCTTTCTAACATTATTTTACAGGAATCATGTCTAACAATCAAACAAAATTGGAAGACACACATAGGGAGGCTGATTCAAAGTTTATGATGGAGGCATTGATGAAGTGAGATATAGAGATTCATGAGGGAAGAGATTGAGCAAATTCATGAGCGGATGGATCAAATGGAAAACTCACGGCAAGAGTTTCCCCAAACCATTCCTAACATGCAAAGGAGAGGACGAGCTCCACCTAGAGAGGCTAGGGCAAAAGAGGATGAGTATTACAGTGATGACTTTGATGAGCAATATTCTGTTGCTGCAAATCGAAGGTTTGGAGCGAGGGCTCGTAATGCTCGAAACCGTGAAGATAACAATTTGGGAAACATAAAGGTGAATATACCATCGTTTCAAGGCGGACACGATCCTAAAGCTTACATTGAGCGGGAGCGAAAGATGGAGCTGTTGTTTCATTGTCACAATTACTCGGTACACATGAAGGTGAAGTGGGCAACAATTGAATTCTCTGATTTTGCCATCATTGGGTGGGATCAACTGCTGCTGAATAAGAGGAGAAATAGGGAGAATCCAATGGCAACTTGGGACGAGATTAAATCCTAATGAGAAAGCGGTTCGTGCCAAGATACTACTTCCGAGAGTTGTATCAAAAGCTGCAGAATTTGAAGCAAGGAAATCGGAGTGTTGAAGAGTATTTTAAGGAGATGAAATTTCAATGATCCGAGTAAACATTGAAGAGGTTCGGGAGGATACTATGGTAAGGTTCTTGGAAGGGTTGAATAGAGAGATTGCTAACATAGTGGAGTTGCAACACTATGTTGAGATGGAGGACATGGTACACATGGCCATCAAGATTGAGAATCAGCTCAAGAGGAGGGGTAACAATCCACGATCAGCCCCTAGTTCGAGTTCATCTTGGAGGCATAATGTTGTTAGCAGAGATCAGAAGTCGGCTATGACTAAACCCAAATTTGAGCAAAAACAAAACACTAACTTTCACGCAATCCAAGGTAAAATTGATTCTAATACAACTTGGAATCGCGATATAGAGTGTTTTAAATGCCATGGCAGGGGTCACAAAGCAAGCCAACGTCCAAACAAGAGAGTTATGTTATTGCATGATGATGGTGGGTTTGAGACCGAAGAAAAGAGAATCCCACACCACCACAAGAGGATCCTGGAGAAGAAAAATATGCAGCACATGGTGAACTATTGGTTACAAGGAGAGCTCTAAGCGTGCAAGCAAAGGGAGATGAATAAGCACAATGAGAAAACATCTTCTACACTAGATGTCATGTTCGAGACAATGTGTGTAGTATGATCATTGGTGGATGGAGTTGCACCAATGTTGATAGCAGTACGATGGTGGAAAATTTAGGGCTGCCTACAACCAAACATCCACAACCATATAAGCTGCAATGGCTTAATGATAGTGGAGAATTGAGGGTGAACAAGCAAGTGTTAGTATCATTTCGCATTGGAAAGTATGAAGATGGGGTAGTGTATGATGTTGTTTCGATGCAAGCCGGACACTTGTTACTTGGTCGAACGTGGCAATCTGATTGACGGGACAAGCATGATATTTTCACCAACAACTACTCATTTGCGTTCAACCAAAGAACAATCACCCTAGTTTCTTTAACGCCACAGAAGGTCCATGAGGATCAAGTGAGGTTACAAAAAGATAGTGATCAAAAGAAAATGAGTGAGAGTACAAAAGAAAGAGAGAGTGGGGCTGAGAAAAACAAGAGAGAAAATAAAAAAGTGAGTTCGGCCAATGAGAGAAAAAAAATAGGGAAAAACAAGTTTATATGCGAGGGCGAGTGATGTGAAGAGAGCTATGCATTCCAATCAGCCGATGAAGGAAGTCTTTTTGAACACTAACAATGTTAACTCCTCTTTTCCTAGTACTGTTGTTTCTATTTTGTACGACTTTGATGATGTATTCCCCGAGCAGCTACCACGAGGGTTGCCACCAATTCAAGGCATTGGACATCAAATTGACTTTGTGACAGGAGTTTTTGTTTAAAATCGACCAGCCTGCCGAAGCAATCCCGATGAGACTAAGGAAATACAAAGGCAGGTCACGTAGTTAATGGAAACAGGGCACGTGAGGGAGAGCATGAGTCTATGTGTTGTCGGATACTTTTGGTGCCCAAGGCGGATGGAAAGTGGAGAATGTGTGTTGATTTTCGAGCAATCAACAATATAATGGTAAAGTATGGTCATCCTATTCCATGCTTAGATGATATGTTAAAGGAATTGCATGGTGCTTGTGTGTTTTCGAAAATTGATTTGAAAAGTGGGTATCATCAAATAAGAATGAGAGAGGGTGATGAATGTAAAAATTCTTTCAAAATAATGTATGGTTTATATGAGTGGTTAGTTATGCCGTTTGGGTTAACTAATGCCCTTAGTACTTTCATGCGATTAATGAACCATTTTTTGTGATCTTTCATTGGTAAATTTGTTGTAGTTTACTTTGATGACATTCTTATCTAGAGCTTATTGCAAATACCACCCCTGTGTAATCTCTAATTGCCAAATACCCCCCTGTGAAAAAAAACTCCCTAACTCCCCCATGTGTTAACATTTTCGAAGCACACTACACCCTTTTTTATTTTAAGCTTTGACCAATGGTGAATAGACAAATATGCCCTAAGGGTTTTTTTTGCAATTAGTAAAGTATAATACACCAAATTTTAGAATCACTTTAAATTTGTAAATATTATATATTTATTTAATTATTAACAATAAAAAATATATAAACAAGAATTAAATATATATTGTAATATTAAATTCGTATATGTATTTTTTATAATGTTTTTATATGTTTTTTAATTGTTTATGTTACATTTTATAATAAATAATAATAATCATTTAAAAAAAATGTCTTATTCCCTTTCTATCCACCCACCCGCCCACCGCCGCCACAGGCTCAACCTGCTACACCACCACCACAACCATCTTCTTCAGATTCACCACCAGAACAACGGTGAAAATGGTAGCTATAAACACACAACAAAAAGAAATATATATAAGTGGGGCGGCGCCGGCGGCGGATCTTCGGCGGTGGAGAGATATCAATCTCGATCTCGTCTTGGTCTATCTCACACAGATCTCGTGGTTGTGGGAACGAATTTGAAGGAATGGGTAGAAGTCGATGTAGTGGGAATGAATTTGAAGGAGTGGGTGGAAGGCGGTGTAGTGAGAACGGATTTGAAGGAGGCGGAGGAAGGTGGTGGTGCGAGACGGCGCCGGTGCTGAACTTGGAGGTGGGTGGGCCGACGGGAAATGTGTCGTTCTAATCTCCCTTACAATCAGACGTTACAAATATTTTCTTTTTGATTTAATTCTCAAGCAGCTCGACGGCGACCTGCGTGCTTGAATTTTCTTTTCTTTTACCTTTTCTTTTATTCTGCTTCCTGTGGACGACGCCGTTTAGAAGCATGAGCCTCAAATCTGGCCAACCATTGTTGACCGCCGCCATCGCCTCAGTCGTAGCCGCCGCCGTCGTCGTCGCCGCCTTGGTGGGTCTCAATCCTATTTTCCTTTTCCTTTTTTTTTTCCTTTTTTTGTTTTTTTTTCCTGTTTCTTCTTTTAAATGGCTTATTATTATTTTGTAATTTTGGAAATTACATTTAGTCCTATAAATTTAGATTATTTATAATTAAATCAATCTGGTTTTTTTCCTTTTTTATAAAGGGATATTTCTGTCATTTCACCATGAAAATAGAATAAAAACATCGCACAATCCGCAAGTGAGAGACACGATTTGCCTCCAGGGGTCCGGATGCCTTGACTTTGTTAACACAAGGGGGAGTTAGTGAGTTTTTTTTCACAGGGGGTATTTAGCAATTAGAGATTACACAGGGGTGGTATTTTTAATAAGCTCTTATTATCTATAGCAATAATCTGGATAATCATGTTATGCATTTGAAATCCATTTTACACACGCTTAGGGTAGAGAAGTTGTATGCTAATTTGCAGAAATGTACATTTTGCACAGAGCTTGTCTTTCTTGGTTTTGTTGTGAGTGCACAAGGTATTCGAGTTGATGAAGAAAAGGTTCGAGCTATTCAAGAATGGACAAGTCCGACAAGTGTAGCGAATGTTCAAAGATTTCATGGCCTTGCTAGTTTCTATAGGAGGTTCGTGAAGGATTTTAGCACTATCGTAGCACCGATGACCGAGGTGATAAGGAAGAATGTGGTGTTCACGGGGGGGGTGGGGGAGGAGGCAGCAAGAGAAAGCATTTCAATTGATTAAGGAGAAGTTAACGAAAGCTTCTATACTTGTTCTACCAAATGTCTCAAAAACATTCGAGATCGAGTGCGATACTTCCGGAGTAGGCATATGCGCTGTTTTGATGCAAGAGGGACGACCGATTGCATATTTTAGTGGGAATTTGAGTGGGGCAACCTTAAACTACTCGACTTATGATGAGGAGATGTATGCCTTAGTTCGAGCTTTAGAGACATGGCATCATTATCTTTGGCCTAAGGAGTTTGAGATTCACACGGATCGTGAATCGTTGAAGCACTTGAAGGGACAACACAAGCTGAACAAGAAGCATGCCCGATGGATGTAATTCATTGAGACATTTCCCTATGTCATCAAATACAAGCGAGGTAAAGAGAACCTTGTGGCTGATGCATTTTCTCTAAGGTACACCTTAATCTCTACTCTTAATGTTAAATTACATGGTTTTCAGTTGCTGATTTTGGTTCTATTTATCAAGCATGTGAAAATGGTGAATTTGATAAGTTCTATAGGCATGAGGGATTCTTGTTTATGGAAGATAAACTTTGCATTCCTATGTGTTCTATAAGTGAATTACTTGTGCTTGAATCGCATGGGGGAGGTCTTATGGGCCATTTTGCTTTCGAAAAGACATTACACATATTGAAAGAACACTTTTATTGGCCACACATAAAGAGAGATGTTGAGAGAATTGATGGTAGATGTGTTACATGTCGTCAAGCTAAGTCTCGAGTACAGCCCCATGGTTTATACACACCATTGCCTATTCCCAATGAACCGGGGATTGATATTTCTATGGATTTTGTGTTAGGTTTTCCTAGGTCAAAACATGGTAGAGATTCGATCTTTGTTGTCGTTGATAGATTTTCTAAAATGGCGCATTTTATCCCATGCCACAAAACTGATGATGCGTCGCATGTTGCTGATTTGTTTTTTAAAGAAGTTGTTAGATTGCATGGCATGCCTAGGACAATTGTTTCAGATCGTGATGCTAAGTTCTTGAGTTACTTTTGGAAGACCTTTTGGTGTAAGCTAGGAACAAAATTATTGTTTTCTACTACTTGTCATCCACATACCGAGGGTCAAACTGAAGTAGTAAATAGGACTTTGTCTACTTTGTTGAGGGCTATTATCAAGAAGAACATTAAAACATGGGAAGAGTGTTTACAACATGTTGAGTTTGCATGTAATCGAGCTGTTCAGTCTGCTACTAAGTTTTCACCGTTTGAAATTTTTTATGGTCTTAATCCTTTAACTCCAATGGATTTGACTCCACTACATTTATGTGAGCGTTTAACTTGGATGGAAAGAAAAATGCTGAACTTGCAAAGAAAATTCATGAAAAAACAAGGCTCAATATTGAGAGGAGAACAAAACAATATGCAAAGCAAGCGAACAAGGGACGTCGCAAGTTGGTTTTTGAACCTGGATATTGGGTTTGGGTGCACATGAGAAAAAACGATTCCCATTACAAAGGCATTCTAAGTTGCTGCCGAGAGGAGATGGTCATTTTCAAGTTCTCGAGCGAGTGAATGATAATGCGTATAAGCTGGAATTGCCAGGTGAGTATAATGTTAGTACCACCTTCAATGTTGTCGATTTTGAGTTATTTTTATGTAGTTGATGATTTGAAGACAAATCATTTTCAAGATGAGGGGAATCATGGAGGTCTAACCAACAGTTGCCAAGATGATCCAATCCAAGTCCCAATAGGATGAGTAACGATGAGTCGAGCTAAGAAATTCAAGGAGAAGCTTGCTAAATTGATCCAAAATGTCTTAACTAAGAAAGCTTCATTCAATGGTGATAAACAAGGCTGGATGATACATATTCAAGTGGCGGAGCCACCGCGCAAGTGTGGGAACCATCTGGGCTAAAGATCAGTCCAAGTTGAGCAAATAAGAGCAAGAAGATGAAGACCAACCCACACCCTACCTTAAATTCGTGGGTTTAATCTTAATCAGCTCATAATAGTGTGTTTGTGGGCCTTTCCTAACTAGGCCCTCTTTAATTTCGTGGCTCACTTGTTTAGAGCCTTTTTTTGTATGAAGTAGCTTTAGGATTTTAGTTTCCTTTCTTGAAGACTATGTTTTTTGGGCTATATATAAGCCTTCTTATTCATTGTGAAAGACATTTTTTTATCATTAATTAAATTGTGAGATTATCTGCAGTTCATTAAGAACTCATCGAGCATATCGGAGGAATCAGTACGTTCACCCGACTTATCAATAAATCTTCCACAATTGGTTGTGGCGTCTTCACATACCAAGGTTCTTTTCTCTTTATAGACAACGGGTCGCGGTTCCACCCTTTTTTGATTCCCTCTTTTAGACAGTCAAGGAGGTGATAACCAAAGTATTGTTATCGGGTCTCTCACATGTTTGACATGGTTCATATAACTAGGGTTCATGGGATTCGACGTTATCGTGTCCATCAACGACTGAGTTTTAGCCATAAATGCATCAACTTTCAACCCCGGCCCCTCTCTGTAGAATCGAACCGGTTTATCGAAATATTTATTTATTTAGCGGAAGCAAAATGATCTCTTTGTATTTTTTAAAAATTTGGAATAATGAAATTATTAAAAATCTCTTCTTGAGCACATTAAAAACCTTTTGTGATTTCCGAAAACTTTTTTAGGAGTATTTTTCGTTCGTGTGCTACACTGTCAACTATCCATTTTGGATCGAAAATAAATCGGAGTTTTGAAAAGGTATTTTGGTGAATATTTTGAAAACCACTAATGAGACATGAAGATAACAAATTTACTAAAAGGACTATTTTGTAATAAAAGTCAAGTATGATCCATACCGAATTCGAGTTCGAAAGATCCAAAAAGGGAAATACTTAGGTTTACTATTACATCACCACAAACCAAAATACTTTAGCATCGTTCATAGGTCCTCGTACAACTTCCAAAAATCCCGGGCAAGACCTCGATCCGCTACTCGATCCATTCCATTGGAGGGTTACTAGCACTATTACCTCCAATTAAAAGGCAATTATACGAGCTATAAACCTTAGTAAGAAATCCGATGAAATATCGAACTTTGAAAATACGTTATATATAATATATAATATTATATACCTATCCTTACTCATGTTCCAAACAACACCAGACAAACGGTTAATCACATAATTCACGAAAACACAACATTCACACATAAACACTTATCATGCGAAATGACTAAAATGCCCTTTTTGAGAAAATCGTGAAAAATTATTATTATTATTAATATTATTTTGTCGGATCCGTGAAAGATTACTCTATGTGCCTAACAATAAACTATAAAGCGTTTCGAGCCCGTTCAATTGTGGGATCAAACCACGTATTTCCTCCTACTTGGATACCGGCCTACCGTATCCCGTTTATTCACTTAGCATTCCATTAATCTTTCAATTTTCAAAATGATGACATGCAATTTTTCCAAAATTATGTTTTTTGTCACACAAATTATGCAATTCATACATGATACCAAAATTATGCAATACACACAAATTATGCAATCCACACAACCTTTTTTAATCCAAAAATTTTACTCAATAAATGCTGAAAACAGATTTGAAAACATGTTTAGGACTGAGTTCTTGAAAATTACGGATTTGGCCCAAAAAAATTAGGTACTACTAGGTTTGAGCACATTTGTTCGCCGGAAGGAATGAGAATTCGGTATTCGTAACTTAATCGACTAGGTGTGAGTTTTAAGTGCGCAATTACGTCGTTTGGCATAAAAGAATAAGTAGGGCCGGAATCAATTAGAGCATATATGGGTTTCTCTAGGATAAATATGATACCTGCTATCATAGAGGGATCCTGCTCAATTTGTTCTTGATTCATGGAAAATACACGGCCCGGAACGGTGTTCGTAGAATTCGAACAGTCTCGTGCCTTGTGCTCGGGCTTTTGGCCTTGGAAACAGTTACCCGTTCCATAGGTGCAGACTCCAAAGTTTCCTTTCCCGCATTTCGGGCATATTGGTTTCGACGGTGGTAGTGGTTCGGTTGGCTGGCGTACGGGCTGACTTTCTTTTCCTCGAAATGGGCGGTTGCCAAAGTTACCCTTTTTCCATGGGAGTTGAGTAACTCCTTGAGGTCGGCGGCTGTTTTGAATGTCTCGTTCGTCCTGGACAGCCATGAGGGCTTTGTCCACTAGTTGCCGGAAAGTCTAGGCATCGGACATACGAACGTCTCTGCGGATTTCGGGTTGGAGGCCACGAATGAAATGGTTCTTCTTCTCCTCGGCGTCTCGAGCGATGAATGGAGTGTAAAGGAAGCCACCTTGACGGAGTTCGAGGAATTCTTTGAGTTTGTGAGCTCGCACGTCTTTCGAGAAATATTTCTCGAAAAATTGGACTTTGAAATCGGTCCATGGAAAAGTTTCGAGGTTCTTTCCTTCCTTGATTCCTTCCCACGAGTGACGAGCTTCGTTTCGGAGTAGGAATATGGCACAGTGCACGCGGTCGCGGTCGGTCATTTGCATGTAGTTGTATATGACTTCGAGAGATTTGATCCACTCTTCGGCTATGGCGGTATCGGTGCCACCGTGGCATTCAGAAGGGTTCATTCTGAGGACTCGTTCGTATATGGCTTGGGTTGCGTTATTTTGAGGTGGGGTTTGGTTACGTTGGAGGAGTTGTTCGATTTGGCGTTGGTGGTTTTGGTCTTGTTCTCGGATTAAGTTTGAGAAGTTATTAATAGTTTGATTGTGGTCTTGTGGTTCATCGGAGGGAGTGCTCGAGTTTCCTCGGGTTATACGTCTCACCATTATTTCTGTATTAATTTACATCTAATAAGTAAAGCACATAAAATATTAATTCACATAATTTACCGAATGGTCCGAGTTTTGCGTCTCGAGTAGTCTTTAAACCCGTAAAGTTCATATGAGTAACTATGAACCATGCTCTGACACCACCCTATAGCACCCCCTTCTTATCGGGCGATAAATCGAACCGGTTTATCGGAATATTCATTTATCTAGCGGAAGCAAAAGGATCTCTTTGTAACTTTTAAAACTTTGGAATAATGAAATTATTAAAAATCTCTTCTTTAGGACATTAAAAACCTTTTGTGATTTTCGAAAACTTTCTTAGGAGGATTTTTCGTGTAACACCCCGCATTTTCGGTAAAATAATTTTTACCACCTTTATGTGCATATTTGTGAAATTAGAATAATTCTTGCATGGTTAGTATTTACGTGAATTAGGTAATTATGTGAAATATATGAATTACGTGATTATGTGAATTATGTGATTATGTGAATTATGTGCTTAGGTAATATTTCGAGATATTATGTCGAAATAAATTATTTTCATGAATTAGGATTTTATTTTTGCATATGAATTTAAATGAGCATTTCATCATATTTATGCACGCACAAAATTTTAGAAAATAAATTTTCTCATGCATTTTAGGATTTTTCATTAATGTAGAAAATTAGAAAATCCTCCCCACATTTTTTAAAAATTTTCGGACATCACACACACACACACACACATGATTTTAAATTTGCATATTAATTAGTAGAAAACATGCATTAGTGTGGTTGTACTTTGAGCATTAAAAGAAATACTCAAGCCTAGCCCCTACTCTATAGACTAGGCATGCTTTTCACTCCTTAAGTAAGACCAAAGGTCTTTCTTCTTCACCCTTCCTCCTCCATTTCGGCAGCCTCACCCCCACCACCATAGCCACCATCTTCTCAAGCTTCAACCACCCAAGAACCACCACCACCTCAACCTTCGAAAATTGCAAAATCACCCCCACAAAAAGATGTATTTCCCTTTCTTCTCCATTGGCTTTGAACTCTACAAAAACTCTATAAATACAGCCAATTCCCAAGATCAAAATGAACTCTCCACCTCTAATCTCACTATCTATAAGTTCAAGGTCTCCTTCTATTTCAAGAAAAGGAGAACTTTCGGCCAAGGTTAGGAGTAAGCTTCTCCTCCCTCTTCTTCCTTCTTCTTTTCCGAAAGAGCAAAGCTCTTCTTCCTCCAATTTCTTTTGTTCTTCTTCTTAATTTCTTAATGCCTAATCTAACTCTTAATCTCTTCTTTTATTAGAGAGAAAAGAGCTAACAAATCCTTCCCCTAAAGAGTATAGGTGAGAATTCTTGAATTCTTGCTCAAACATGCAACACCACCAGTATTTTTGTTTTTATGTGTTTTTATTGTTTCTCCTTGCATATTATGTGATTTTATGTTTTATATGATGGTTGCATGTTAGTATTTTGAAAAGATAACTTTGTTCTTCAAGTTCTATGATTTTTCGAAAATTTGGGGAAAAATGTTTAAATTGCTTATTTGTCTTAATTAGTGTCTTGCATGTGTTAATCTAGTGTTTGATTGTTGATTTGTGAAAAGAAAATGAATTTTTGGCCTAGCCATGAAACTTTCGGATTTTTCGGGGGAAAATGTTTAAATTGGTTATGTGGCTTAATTAGTGTCTTGCATGTGTTAATCTAGTGTTTGATTATTGATTTGTGAAAAGAAAATGAATTTTGACTTAACTAAGGAACTTTAGATTTTTTTTGATAAAATGCTTAAAATTGCTTCTGTGGTTTATTTTGTATCTTGCATGTGTTGATCTTGTGTTGATTGTTGTTTTAAGGCTTTGCATGTTAAGATTTGGTGATTGATTGTTGATCTAAGGTCTTGCATGTTAAGATCTAGTGATTGATGGTTGATCTAAAGTCTTGCATGTTAAGATCTAGTGTTTTCTATGTAAAATGATGAAGGTACTAAGAATTTGTGCTAATTTTATTTAGATTACTCTTGCATGTGAAGATCTAGTGTATTTACTTGAATAAATGCAAAGATGGAAGTCTTGAATTTTATTCTTGTAAAAATGCTAGAGCTAGTGAATTTTATATGTTAGATTGTCTTTGCATGTTAAGATTTCGGTTACTTTTATGTTTTTATGGCTAAATGATTTTTGTGAAACTTTATGTGTATTTTCTATGTGCTCTTGCTTGCTTATGTGAATCATTGGGTGTGAGGATGAGAAAAGGGTAAGTAGAAGGGTGCATGTGTGGGTGCATTAGTGTCATGAAATTTTAAAAGATAAAACTATGTTGGAAAGTCTTTCGAGGTTACGGTAAATTTCCCGGGTACGGCGAGTCGGTACCGTAGGGCCTAGGGGTGGTTTGATCCCACGTAGATAGACATGATTCGATATATATGTGAGGTTATTTACCAATAACTTCGATTGACTCTTCCGAGGGATTCCCGACAATTTTTCATGTCATGCATGTTGCATTATGGTGTTGAGGATATAGGTGGGAAAATCTCACTCTATGGTCTTGGGATCGTAGGGTTATAAAGGTGGGAGATTCTCATTCTATAATCTTCAATACGTGTCATGGCATAGGGTTATAAAGGTGGGATATTCTCACTCTATGGTCTTGGGATCATAGGGTTATAAAAGTGGGAAGTATCTCACTCTATGCGTGTGGCAATTATGTGATGAAGAACGCCGACGAAAAAGGGAAGTATATGATTGTTTTACTTTATGTTGCATGTTCATGTATAAGATATATGTATGTATATATATAGATATATGTATACTCTATGTGCTATGTGTACTCGATAATACTTCAAGATTCTCATTGAGTCCTCAAAGGCTCATATAGGTGTTGTATGTTTGTAGGTATACCCGATTTGGAGCCCGAGGAGTGAAGTCAGGAATCGAGCTCGAGAATCGGAAGGAGATCGGGGGGGGGGGGGGTTGTGGATTGTGTTGGCTCTTAATTTGGTTATGTGGTTCTATTTGTATAATATGCTTGTAAAAACATTTGATACGGTTTTAGGTATTTTCTACCGTTCGCTTCCTCCGATCGGTGGGAATTATTAATAGACGATATGTGTAATAGTAATTAGGATTACCCCATTTTGGATAATTAATCGGTAATCGGAATTTCAGATTTGTGAGGGGTTTCCATGAAAAGTTGATTTTGAACTTCTAGTGTGGTTGCATGTGTATATTTCGAAACTTTTGGGTCAAAACTGCAATTTCTGAAAAATCTCCCATTTTCAAAGTTTGGGTCTGTTTTACAGCAAGTATTAATTAGGAAAAAGTTTTATTTAACAAGTTTTTAAATCAATTAGAGTTATGTTAGAGTTTTTGATTTTTGAATTGAAAAAGGGATTTTCCTAGTTTTTATTTCAATAAATTCGAAACTTTGTAAAATTGTAAATTTATTTCAGAATCTGGAATTTGAGTCATTTAGGAGTTCTAGGATTTAATTTGGGGATTTTTGAAATTAGTTTGCTATTATTTCGAAATTTGGTTAATTGCATGTCTTTTACATATGTTTTGTGCCTTAAGTGTTCATGTTCTTGATTTAATGGTTATGAATGATGAGTTTTGGTATTTTTATACTTGGGTTTGTTGCTGGATGTGTTTAATGGTTGTGAGAAATTGATTGGAATGGATTATTACCTAGATGTGGTAATAAGTCCATTAAATGAAAGGTAAAAAGGGGTAATTGTTCTTAAGCTTGCTTTGATGAATAATTAGTGATGTTTAACGTGTTGATTGTGCATGTGTGTGTGCTGAAATTGTGTGAATGTGTGGGTGCTGATTGTGCATGGTGTGTGTGCCGTGTGTGGTTGTGTGTTTATGTGTGTGAAATTGGGATTTTTGCTCAAATCATAAATATGTGGTAATTTGTGGTATTTGTGTGATTTGTGACACTTCATTGACATTTGTGATGTTATGTGTGGGTCATAAGCATAATTTCGAAAAGTTGCATAAAAAAATGATTTTACTTGAAAGGTTAATGGAATATCGGGTAATAAACAACTCGGATATAGTGGGCCGGTATCCAACTAGGATGATGTGGTAGTGGTTTGATTCCACTTAGTGAAAACGGGCTCGTAACAGGTTTATTATTCGGTACAGAAATTAATCTTTCACGGATCCGATAACCGAAAAATGTGTTTTTCATGATTTTCACAAAAAGGGCATTTTAGTCATTTCGCATAATTACGTGATCTTATTAAATGATGTGTTTTCGTGAGATATGTGATTCGACCGATTGCCTTGTGTTGTGTGCGGATTGTGGGTAAGAACGGGTATACGATATTATATATTATATATAACGTATTTCCAAAGTTTGATAATACTCGGATTTCTTACTGAGCTTTATAGCTCATATAGATGTCTTTTAATTGCAGGTAATAGTAATCCTCAACCGGGATGGATCGAGTAGTGGATCGAGGTCTTGCCCGGGATTTTGGAAGACGTACGAGGACCTATGAACGATGCTAGACTTTTGGTTATTTTCTTTTGGTGGTGTAAACCTAAACCGTAATATTTCCCTTTCGTACTTTTGAACTCGTTTTTCATTATGAATCGTACTTATTACCCATCTTAATATATTAAGTTTCGTAAATTGCTATTTTCATGCCTTCGTTAGGAAACTTCGAATTATTCACCAAAATAACCTTTTCGAACTCTGATTTATTCTCGAACCGAAAAGAATGTTTAGTGAGAATGTAGCACTCGAATAAGAAACCTCCTTTCAAAAGCTTATTTCCAAACCAAGATTGATATTCGGCTAAATCAATTCAATAAAGTTTTCGAAAATGCAAAGCCTTCAATACCCAAAAGAACAAAGTTTTGATAATCGCATTTTCACCCCATTCCAACGTTTCAAAAATTTACAAAGAGATCCTTTGCTTCCGCTAGTTTAATAAATATTCCGATAAACCGGTTCGATTTATCGCCCGTCTAGAAGGGGGG
This sequence comes from Erythranthe guttata, assembly GCF_056151865.1. Classification (NCBI taxonomy): domain Eukaryota; kingdom Viridiplantae; phylum Streptophyta; class Magnoliopsida; order Lamiales; family Phrymaceae; genus Erythranthe; species Erythranthe guttata. The sequence continues at coordinate 12,742,281 of NC_142537.1, forward strand.
TGCTACAAGATAAATCTGGTTGGGAGTACCCAACATTCCCGCGGAAGTCGCCTACTGATGAAGAAAAGGGTAGATCGTCTGCAGGTTCTAAGGTTCGAAAAAGTACTTCTACCGGAACCCCACCATCGAAAGTAACCGATCCCGGTTCTGGTCGTGGACGAGGGCGGGGTCGAGGGAGTGGTAGATCAAGTGATGAATCCACTGCCAATCAGAATCGTATGCCGATGCCTCGAAAGGAACCGGGCGATGAGCTCAATTTCAGATCTTACATCCCAGGTTTTGTGGCAGGATCTATTGTGTCGTATGTTAATGTTATAGCAGATGGAAATTGTGGGTACAAATGTGTTGCAGAAGCAGTATTCCGAGATCAGCACAGATGGAGTCATGTGAGGAGAGATTTGATTGCCGATATGTACGAGCGATTTGGTACGTACGCATCCCAAAATGGTCAAGATGAAGTCATCCGATGGATTACAAGATGCGATTGGCAAGAAGGACCGTGTAGTCAGGACAAATGGATGTCATTTCCAAATATGGGAATGTCGATAGCGACTAAATACAATGCGGCTTTGGTCTTATACGCCGTTGGTGGAAGTATAACATACTTACCTCTAGTAGGTCCGGGTGAATTATCGCATATGATCCATATGGTGTTGTTAGGAAACCATTTTGTCCTTCTCCAGTTACCGGTTAATTGTCCTCTACCACCTATCACTCCATAGTGGCGACCTGTTAGAGCCGTAAATCTTGCCCACTTGTCGGAAATGTTCGCAGAACGCCTATACATGTGGCGTCGTTTATCTAGGTTGGGATAGACATTATATTTTAGTTGGTACGTATTTGAACCTAGTATTATATTTAAACCTTGTATTATTTTTTTTTTTGTTTGTATGTATTTGAACCTGGTATTATTTTATTTTAGTTGGTATGTATTTGAACCTTCTATTATTGTATTTTGGACTATTATATTTGAACTTTGTATTAATTTTTTTGTTGGTATGTATTTGAATCTTGTATTATTTTATTTTAGTTGGTATGTATTTAAGCCTTGTATTATTTTATTTTGGTATGTATTTGAACCTAGGATAGTCAAAAAAAATAACATAAATAATAGTCAAACAAAAATAACATAAATAATAGTCAAATAAGAGTAACTGAAAATAATAAAGCAAGTCCAAAACATAGACAAATGTCACAAAAAACAAATAAATGTCAAACAAATGGAACGATCGTCTACTGTCTAGCCCTAGACCTCCTCGAGGTGCCACTCGTCCCACCCGGTCGCCGACGCGGTGGTGGCATCTCCATAAAGTCGTCGTCGTCGGAATCTCCAGTCTGAGAGGGGGATAAACCTAGAAAACGCGCGTGTGGCTCCACACGAGGCTGTAACAGCACACGTAGATGCTCGGGTATCTCGTGCATGTGCGGATGGATGATACGCACTATGTCATAGAAGTCCGGCTGAATAGGAGGGTGGCGTACGACTGGCAGTGGGCCTTGTGGCGCTGGATCCCGATTCATGACGTACTGATGCGTACGAGGAACGTACCAGTCCATGTACCGAGAAGTAGTATCGGACGGCGGCCAGGCTAATGTCCTACCGTCCAATGTAATCGAGCTGCCAGCCAGGTCCATCCACTCCTCGCCAGGCGGATCGAACCGTACCTGGTATGTCTGGCCTCCAAGCGGACCATGTAGGCACGACTCTCTAGACTGAATGTAGCACTGCAGTATGGTCTGTCTAAAGCCAAACTGCGGAAGGACGCGATCCAGTAAATATGGCTCGATAATCTCCATAAACTGTATGCACCCATAATATAGTGTACGCGGAACGCGTTTATGTACGTGCGGACCGTAAGGCATCCAGTCAATCTGGAAAATTAGATAATAATTAATAATAAATAAATCCAACTATTAAAATACATACATGATCGGCCTGCATATCATCAATCATCATTCGGACCGAGAACAAGTCCGAAATACCCTTGTGTGGTTTCCATTTTAGGAAACGAGGCTGCATCTCCCTATAATCCGGATTAATAGGTGCTCGCAAAGGGCGAAAGTACTCATAAATCCAGCACTACAAATAAACGAGACTATATTAAATTACAATATATTATATTAAATTAATGTAGTATTAGCCTAGATTATATTATATAAGTACCTACGTTATACTAATTAATACTATATTATTAACATAATATATTGACTATAATATATTATATTAAATTACAATATATTATATTAAATTACAATATATTATATTAAATACAACTTGAATACCTGGAGCAGTAACGTGCAATCCTGTAACCCCTTCACGTGGGCCCTACTAGCCAAGCCCAACTGCCGGTATAAATGAGCCAAGACAGCTGCACCCCAAGCATACTCGCTAACGTGCTCAAGATCGGAAGAATATCTCATCCACGTTGGCTTGAACCTGTCTATACTCCGGTCGGGGAATAAAGCCATACCGATCAAAAACGTCAAATATCCTACCACTTTCTGCCGACAAGATCGGGACCGACTGCGCATACGCTGAACAAACTCCGACCATTTTATCCCACTATTGCCGAACTTGGCATGCGCCTCGACCATGTCCAAATCAAGAACCTCAGCTAGCAACAACTCACACACAGGCCTCTCCTCAACAGAATCACCGTGCACTGCTAGACCGTCAACACGCAACCCCAAAATAAATGCGACATCATGTAGGGTGACCCCCCCCCCCCCCCAATGCACATTTCAAACAACCCAAAGCCCATTCATATGTGTCTGCATCTTCATGTGACATGAAAGTAACAGCAATTGTAAAATTGTAACCAATAGGAGTGATTCCAATTATTTCCAAAAGTGGCATCTCATACCTACGTAAATACATAAATATCAAATGCAATCAATGTACAATAGCACAATACTAAATACTAATTAACAACATACCTATTGGTTTTGTAAGTGCAGTCCATCAATATAACGTGAGAGAATAACCGCAAAAGTTTAAGTGAAATAGGAGCAACGAACATCAAATCAGTAAGTGTATCATCAGCTTCATTACTTCGATACCAATATTCATATCCAGATTCTTAAAGGTTCGACATCACGTGTTGTATCACAGTCTTCCCCGCCATATTCTCTTTTTTCATCTTCTCAAGTTGGTTGTAGACATGTTTCACACTCGTTGATGTCTGTGGATTATCCTTTCTCAATCGATCCATGAATAATGCCGGCTTCACGTGGCTCCTTCTAAGTAACTTCATCACTACCTCGTATTCTTCTGGTGTCAAACGACTATCCGGTCCTTGTCCGGTAAGATACGGTAGCGTCGGGTGAGTGTGGGTGCCATTTTTTAAATTCATTCGCCATAATCCATCGTTTCGATTTTTGCTACAGTATATACGAAACGGACATCCACATTTCTTTGTTCCCACATTCCGTTGCTTCACACCTTCGGTTCGTTTTTCACGTCCCTTCCTAGACACATGACATCTAATTACTACATACACATTTTCCTGGCTTGAAGTTACTATCAATCGATGACCAAGAGTAGCAGCCAATTTTTTTGCCCACTCCACTAATTCATTCGCAGTTTCAAACTCAACACCCACATTGAAATATTGACTGTGATCCTCAGTAGTTGTTGGTGTGTCTTGAGGAACATCGAAACACATGTTGGGATCCTCGTACTCGTTGTACTCTTTGTCATATTCAGTTCAAAACTCATCGTCAAAATCACCTTCACTAGCCTATTAAGATAAAACAAATAATAATTAGTATATAATAACAATATAAAAATTAAAAAATAAATAAATAAATAATGTTTCACGTGCCATGGAGGACGATTGTTCATGGTTCCCGTCCTCTAGGGCACGGGAACCACAAAGGTCCGTCCTCCATGGCACGGGAACATGGTGTTCCCGTGCTCAACAGCACGTTTGAATTTTTTATTTTTTTTTATGTTCCCGTGTTTTGCAGTACGGGAACCCCAAAAATTTGGGGTTCCCGTGCTACACAACACGATAGGCCCGACGAAAAATTTCAACTTCGACTACAATCTTCGATTTACCTCGTAAAAGTCATCAGAATCGGCCATAAGGTTATTTGTTGTTGTCGGGCAGTCGATTTATCAAATAAACACGAAAATCTGAATTCTCGACTTTTTTTAGTTGAGAGCGTTTTGAGTTTTTCAGAAAGTTGAAAAAGTTGAAATGAAAAGTACCGCTGCAAATAAGCCAATTTCAGTAAAAGTCCCGCTACAATTAGCATTTCAGATATATTTATAGTATACATGTATGCTATCAAGTAAAGGTCTATGCTGTATAGGATAGTTTAGGGTAGTGTATTATCACATTTAATTAATCAAACATAGCATATAGTAGTGTAATTCACATAATTCACATAAATTTGTTAGAAAATAAGTCTACCAATTAAATATAGCACATAATTAAATTCACGTAAAATCTGCATGTAAGGATTTTTTCGAGTTTGGGAAGATTTAAGTTCAGGTTTTAGGATTTTGGAAAGGTGGGGTGTTACACTCTCGATTCTCCGTACCTCAGCCACCTCCGCGGCGGCGACAATGGCGGAGGGTTTGGGCTCGAATACTCTATCAGCATACATTATTGGTAGTTATTCAGAAACAAAACAAAGGTATCTAATATTAAAATAAGCAATAAATTTTTGAGTGTGTTTGGATGGAGGGATTTGGAGTCATCTGAAATCCACACCAATTGTTCTAAAAACAACTAAAAATGAGGGGTATGGATTTGAAATTCATTCTCAAATCCTTCAAACCAAACAAGTCCAAGGGTATTATGGATTTAAATCCTTCCTCAAAATCCCTCCATCAAAATGTACCCTTAGCTTATCTCTCCAAATACGTTTTTCAGGCGGGGAAATGAAGCCGGTGGAGTGTGTGTCTATTTTTACCTCTTAGTGTGTCCTCGTATTTATAGGTGTTCCGGACTAGGGGTAGGGGGAGCGTCTATAATGTACAACTGGTTTAAGAGGAAGGTACTGGTTTTTTTGTTTAATTCGACATTTGGCTACGGGTTGAGAATTCAGAACAAATAAATAATAAACTACACATTTATGGATTTGGGGGCAGCGCCACCAAATATATTTTTTTGGGTTGAATAAGCAACAATAAATATGTAAATTTTAAATAATATGACCTGATATATTAATATTTAAACTATTTAAGTCTAGAAATAATGTATTATTAGTGGGGTGTTTCATTTTCTGTGCGGCAAATATACTGCAATTTATAAAAATAAATTAAACCTAATAAAAAAAGACTGAAAAAATTTCTGCAGAGGCGGCTGCCTCCAAGGCAATGCTTGGTACCTCCCCTGTTGTTACCCTCCCCTACCCATCCCCACATCCATTGGAGATGGTCAAAGGTGGAGGGGGTGGGTAAGGTTGACCATATCAATCCTATGCCTTTCATGCATGCATTTGATGCAAATGACCTCACGTTTTCTTTTTTTTCCTTTTCCCTTTCTTTTTCCCTTTCTCGCTATCACTAGCAACATTTTCTTTAATTTTCCGACCATTTTAGCCGGAATTCGAAACATGTGCATTAAAATAAATTAAAAGCCCTCATTCTTCTGTTCTTTTTTCCTTTTCTCGCAATTATTCTCTTCTACCTCCTCCATTTTTTTCGTCATCCACATCCCCAAGAAAAACTCCGATGAGGAGGAAGGCGATGCACATGTTTATGGATTTCCATCAATAGAGAGAAGATCTTGAAATAAATGGACATGGGTGTGTGGGGATGATAGGATAGTCAGGTGATGGTGCCCAAACTTTGCATCCTCAAGATCTCCTTTTAAACCGCACTCTGCAGGTC